>NC_031974.2:21554449-22154449 GCF_001858045.2 Oreochromis niloticus
GTGCTGGGCTTCAAAACACCTCACTCCTGTTTAACCTGGACCAGAACTACTGAACATACAGACACAGGCAGACATACACCTCATGTTCATTTCTATCCTTGAAGCACCATCTCCACTGCAGACACTGCCCATGACTATATTCATGTCCACATGCATGCACTAAAACTGTCAATTTTACCCCTGAAGTCATTTTAAGCTGTCTTTAGGTGGGATTCATGCATCGGTTGCATCCCATATTTGCAGATTCATAAGATCGTACAGTTTACAGGTTGTGTGAGAACATGTTACTTTCTTTATTTTATTTTATTTTTTAATTTTTTTTTCTGCACATTTTCTGAAAAATGTGCAAAAAGTGCTCTGAATGAGCAGTAATGCTGACAACGACGAGCAGGTTTTTAAAAACAAACCTGTCAGATTTCTTTCTACATTTTGACCCTGGTCAAATATACATGGCTCCAAAAGACGTTACTCATATTGAACATCCAGTGACAGTCGTAATCACTGCAGCCTTTCAGCAGTGGCTTTTTAATGAACTCTTTAGGAGCAATAGTTGCCACCGAGTTGAATGTATGAGTCATTTATTTTGCACTGCGATACTGTATATACTCTGAATGGATAAAAATAAAAGGTTTTGACTCTGTGTGCTTCTCTGTGTTTGTGTAAGTGAGGATTTAAAATGCACATTTGAAGAAAAAGCTGGAAGAACACAGTTTATAGAATTTGCCTTTATCCCTCACTTCCCTCCTCCAACAACACCGCTCCTTCTTCCAGGCGAGGGAGGAGGAGCGAAGGCAGAACTTTGCCCGGCTGGTGATGATGGATGGTCAGGACCTGGTGCCTAACCCTGAATCTGTGGAGTGTAGGATCTGCTATGCAGGCTTACAGCCGGGAGATGGCATCCTCCTGAGGGAGTGTCTGCACTGTTTTTGCAGGTAAAATTTAGGGGTGGCGGTTTTTTGATTTGTTTTGTTTTTCTTGTACACCTTGGGTGACTTTTCTGTGTTTGTGTGCATGCCTGCTTAGAGAGTGCTTGCGCTCTGTCATTATGCTGAGCGAGGAGCCCGAGGTGTCCTGTCCCTACAGAGATGACACATACTCCTGTTCCTGCTTCCTGCAGGAGAGGGAGATCAGAGCTGTGAGTGAGACCAACTAACAGCTTCTGACACTTTTTTTTTTAAACTACAGTTTTAGCTTTTAGTGTTAGCACACATTCACCATCTTCCTCCTGTTTCCTGGTGACAGTTGGTTCCTGCAGAGGAGTATGAACGCTGGCTGCAGAGGGGTCTTTCGGTTGCAGAGTCTCGGTGTGAGGGCAGCTATCACTGTGCTACTCCTGACTGTCTGGGCTGGTGTGTGTATGAGGATACTGTCAATGTCTTCCACTGCCCTGTCTGCAAGAAACACAACTGCCTAATCTGCAAGGTAGAAATCATACACATTATATACTGGTATAAAATGAAATGTAATAATTTATTCCTGTCTTTTGTTCCTATATTGGGTGCTTGAACTCATGTGATGCATTAGATTTGCACATATACTATGTAGAGATGCAGATTGAACTTTGATCTAATTAATTAGTCCAAGCTAATTATAATAAGTTTATTTGAGTGGCTTCTGCCAGGAACAGTTTATTTTAATTGCAAATTATGCTGTTAAAGATGAAAAATACTTTGTACAAATGAATATGTAAATGAAAAAATGTCCAAGTATTGACATGCTTTTAACTGGTTTGGTTGCCTCATGCTAACTGCAAATTGAATAAGAAATGTTTATTTCTGTAAAGAATGCCTGTTTTGCTCATTCCTAGCTACATTTTTATTGGTTTTGTCCAACTGTCCTAGAGTGAAGTTTTTTAAAAATCCTTATTTGTTCCTCTTTCTATTTTCTCCTCAGTCTATCCATGAGGGTATGAATTGTAAGCAGTACCAGGACGATCTTGCAGCACGTGCTATCAATGACTCTGCTGCTCGAAGGACAACACATCTACTAAATGTGAGCTACAGACATGGAGTTGTGGTCAGAAGTTTTCATACATTCCTTGTGGCATGAATATCACGGTAATTTGGGGCTTTTAGTTATTTCTTTGAACGGCAGGATACATTTTTATTACTTTGAAAAACAAGAATTGGGTGCAAGTTTCTAATCCACACAGGCTCAAAATACAGACTCAGATCTATACATACAACCCCACTTACATTTGGTTAAATATCTCATAGCAAGCTGTACTACGAGCAGATGTTTTTGGTAGCCATCAACAAGCTTCTGCTATAATTCTGTCTGTGATATTTAACCACTCTTCTTGGCAGAATTGGTAGAGTCCTTTAAATTAGTTGGTCTCTTGGCACAGACACGCTTTTAGTCCCCAGGTTTTCAGTAGGGTTGAAGTTTGTACAGTGGGAAGACCATTGCAGAAGCTTAATGTTAGCCTGCTTTATCCAATCCAAAACCAGTTTATGTGTGTATTTGGGATCATTGTCCTGTCTTAACACCAACTGAATCAAAGTTTCAGCCATCTAGCTGTTGATTTGTGATGAAGCTGAAGAATCTAGAGGTAGTCCTTCTTCATTATTCCATCCATTCTGTGTATTGTACCAGTACCACTGGCAGCAAAACAACCTTAGAACACGATGCTACCACCACCATGCTTGGCAGTTTTACTTTGTTTTTAGGTTTGAAAGCCTCACCCTTACTCCTCCAAACATGTGTCTCGTAATTGTGGCCAAATAGCTCAATCTGACCATAAAACCTTTGCCAGGAACACATTTGGTTTGTCCATGGGGGCAGCTGCAAATTTCAGTTGAGCTAGAAGGTGTTGATTTTGGAGCAGGGGCATCTTTCATGAACAGCACACAAATCCCTTTTATGCAGCAAATAAAAACAAAAAGTTGTAGTCAATCACAGTTACTAACAAGAAGTAAGCACGCCTTGGCTTTGCCAAGTTAAAAGACATTGTAGAACCTTCATCACTACTTATTAAAATATTTAAGTGAGTGTATGTATATATTTGTGCCTGTGTGTATACTTTTAAATCTGTGTAGATTAGCGAAAATCTCAAATAAATTCAAACTTGTGCAAGAAATTCTTGGTTTTAAAGTAACAAAGTAACAAAAGATGTCTGCTGAACAGAGCCACCCTGGAAAAAGAACCGTCCAAAGAAATCATTAAAATCCCCAAATTACCATGACATCCATGCCAATGATGAGTGTATGTGAACTTCTAACCACAACATCTGTACTGTATGTGGGACATGACAGAGAGTTCTTTCGAGTTGTGTACTGTTTTAAGGCTATTTGTAATGCACAGAGATAGAAGGAACAGTGTTACAGATCCACTTTTACCTCCACTCATAAGCAGTGAATGGCTTTGTGGTCTAATGCTTACAGACAAACTGATATATACTGGTAATTCTTTCCATATCCTTGGGTCTCATATTCTTTCTTCTTTTTCTTGTTCTCATTTCATCTCTCTCAAACAGACTCTTGTGCAGTCAGGGGAGGCCATGCGCTGTCCACAGTGTGGCATCATTGTGCAGAAGAGAGATGGATGTGACTGGCTGCGCTGTACAGTCTGTCACACTGAGATCTGCTGGGTAACCAGAGGGCCACGCTGGGGGCCAAGGGTATGAAATCTGTCCTTTCTACCTTAACTTTAACAATTAATCTATTTTTGCTTTATTTAGTAACCTTGGTCAGATAGACTCAAAAACTGTTTATGTCCACCTAAAAAGACTGCAAAGCCTTGTTTTCCATCAAAGCATGTTCCTCATTCTGTTGCTTTTAAAGGGTCCAGGGGACACCAGTGGAGGATGCCGTTGCAACGTGAACAACCGAAAGTGTCACCCCAAATGCCAAAACTGCCACTGAGAGGGTCAAAATGGGTCAGATTGCCCCGAATGAATGAGTGACTGAACTTGGGGAAAAAAGCTGCTCTCTCAATAGCATGGAAAGAAAGACTGAGATTTCTATTTAAGCTATATTTAATACAAAACTGTGCAGAATTTATACATTAAATACATACTGAGATCTTTAATCAACAAATCTCTAACCGTCACTTATTTTCACTGGTTTTTCCACTGGAATCCGAATGAAAGAAATAATATTTTTACATGTCGCTGCATCTCACTAATAAGAATATGTGGTTAGTTATGTAACGAAGATGAGCGTGGTCAGAATTATGCAGTATAAAAAAAAAAGGAGTATTTACTTTGAATGCATGTGGTGCCTTTTCAGAATGTTTGCACAGCTGATGTAGCAGTACAGGTGTGTTACTTTCTGTTTTAGCAGTTACACGCCTGGATGCATTACATAAAACTGAAGTGGCCTTGTTTCTCGTGCACAAAAATCAGTAGCAGGGTGTTTCTGAATGAAACAAAATGTGACAATTTCTCATTGTGATAGATGAATGTGATAAATAGATGAAGCAGGAGTCCCGAGTTACATATAAGAAGCATTTCTGAGTGTGTGTATGTGTGTGTTTGTACGTCTGCGTGATGCCGTGTAAAGACTGCATAGGTGCCTTGTTACCAAAGAGGTTTGAACTGAAACAAGTGTGTGTCTGATTATTCGTTCGATTGGGATCTGTTGGTCTGATGCCTGAGAGAAACCAGACTGTTCTCACTGTTTTATTACTCACAACTCTGTGTTCGCCCAGAAGCTGCACTGCTCACATTTGAGTATTGTGTGATGACATCACCAGTAAATGTCAAAGTGTGTTAATTAATAGGCAGATATTGGTTGTTAAGTTTATATTTCCTGTATGGGGAGGCACATGTAAACACCTTTTGTCAATAAGCTTTTACTCCTTTAGTAGACCTCGGATACAATAAAGTAATTCATTACAGTGTAAATACTTGGAATATATTTTTATCCATGTATGCATCAATGCCCTCTCTTCACTGGAAAAGGGAAAAAAAAAAAAAGATGCCTAACTTCAAATTCCTGAGTATTCCCTCGACTACACTACTGCCCAGAACTGACAGGCCAAGAAAAGATCCTCACTCTTGTCTGTGTGTAAAAGTCAGCACTGTGCTGCTGACTTTCTGTTGTGCCTTAACAATAAATAAACACCATTCAAACTCACACGTGTGTTTGAGAGTGATTTAACGTAGAACTGAGTGAATGAACAGGACCTTAAAGCTGTCATGGTTCTTTCTAATCCTTTAGTAGGGTGAATTTTTCACAGCTTGTAAATATTCAAAGACTTGATTTCTTTGTGTGAGCAAATTTAATGTGTGGTGCTGGGTGGGTTATTTTAATTGTAGCGACCAAAGAGAAGACTTAGTGACTTCTGCATGTCTTCTTAAATGCACATGAAATTTCAGTGGTGAGCATTTTAAACAGTCTGCCTTTACTTAAACTACAACTAAGCCCCACATTTTCCCCCCTTTAGGGGTTGCCAAAGAGGATGATTCCCCCCCCCCAACCTCCCCACCTAACTCTAGCATCCTCCTCTATCACATCAACCTTCTGCATCTTCTCCTTCACTACATCCATGACCCTTCCAAACTGCTCAACCTGATATTTTCATTTCTAATACTGCCCACCCCGGTCACTCCCAATGACAATCTTCATATCTTTAACTGTGACACTTCAGGTGAAGCTGGTTCACCTCCGGTCTTTCTGTCAGTGCCACCATCTCCAAACCAGACGTCATAGCAGTCGTTTCCACCTGCTCCACCCACTCTGCACTCTCTACTTCTGCACTGTCTGTTGCTTTGGATGCTTGATCCTGGGTATTTAAACTATCCGCCTTCACAACATCTACATCTAGTATCTTCACCTTTCCACCCATCTCCCTCTCATTCACATGGATTCTGTGTTCCTACCACTGGCTTTCATTCCTCATTTCATTCACCCCCACCTCTCCACCTGCTTCCTAATCTCACTACAAATCACACTGTCATCTGCAAACATCATCGTCCACAGAGACTCCTACCCACCCAACCTCATCTACTAACTCCAAACATGAAGAGTCTCAGAGCCTATTCCTGATGCAATTCCATACGTCACTTCTACCGCACACCTCACCACTCATACTTCTCTGCCATTGCTGACTTCCTCATGCAGTACCACATTTCCTCTCTTGGCACTAAGAGTAAACAAATACGAGTAGCCCAAATATATGTAAATATGTAAATAAATGTAACTTGAAGCTGTTTTATTCTTTCATTATGTTACAATGTATCCATTTTGCGTATTTAATCAGATGGTACCACGCTTCAGAACAACAAACCCTTCTTCACAGACTTTTTATGAGGTAAAGTTTTCAGCAACAGCCCTTTAATCACCTCGCGGTTTCAAGGTTATTGCTCCAGTCCGCCATTCCTGCAGTGGACTTCCTGCGTGCCTTTTATCACCGTTGTCACATTTTGTAGCGTTTTCTCGTTGTTGCTGTTTAGCATTTAACCCCCCCTAATTTTCAAGTGCACATGAGGCTCGTTTAAACGCAAAGTCAGTCCCACCTTCCACAGCCCCTTCTCCTTTGCGAGCACTTTCACCCAGTAACTCGAGATGAGATGCTCAAATTATAGACCTCGAGCTCCCTGCAAGAGTTGGGGGAGGCGGAGTTAAGACCGGACAGCGGCACCGAGGAGCTACTTCGACGTGATTCCTCTTGGAAAAGGAGGCAGAGCGGGGTTATAGGAGGAGGATCTGACCGACGTCGGATTATCAGAGATTAGCAGACTGGCAGTGCCGCAGCAGTGCCCGGAGGACAGGTGAGTATGTCGGTGCTGTTACTAGCTGCTTTGCCTCGAGTCCGGCATGCTTCATGCTGTGAGCTGCATGCAAAGGAGCTCAGTTCGCATCGGTTTAAGCTGTGCATATGTCTCAGGTGCAGAAAAACTTCACTCTTGAAGGATTCGGGCAGAGTTTGTGAGGATTTCTGTCTCTTAATGCTGGCTGACCTGTCTGTGATATTCCTGCATGCTTCCTCTGGAATATGCATGCTACTGTCCTACTTGGTGAAGTTTGATCACGTCTGTTCGCTTCATTTTGAAGTAATAGCATGAGATCACCTCTTTCTTTTTTCTGTAAAGACATAGTGGAGTCTAGATTTGTATAAATGATCACCACATTTGTTTAAACTCATATTTCTGTTTAAACTTACATTTCTGGGGCTTTACCGTGCATAAAGCGTCACCTTGCACAGTAGTGTGGACTAAGTTCAAGTGGATATCAAGGTTAGTGTAGTTACTAATCGTAGACTTACAAAAAAGTTACAGTTAACTGAAATTATTTTGTGAACTTTTACAACTACGAAAAAGACAATTTAGAAAAATAGACAGATAACATGCATAGTTTTAGTTAGTTTGGTCAAAGTTTTGTTACAGCTTTGCTGATGTGGCATTGATGGACATATTTCTAGAGACTGGGTGTCTATAAGACAGCTGCCTTAAAAAAAGAAGAAGTTTGTGTTTATTGTAATACCCTTACTGATTTTCACAAATCTTTACTCAGACATACAATAATAATTAAAAAGAGTAAAACTAAGATGGAACTAATACAAACTAAACCGAAACATGGAAATCCACTCTGGAAACTAACTGAAACTAAACTGATTTAAAAGCAAAAAGTCAAAAATGAGATAAATATTTAACACTAATTAGAAAATGTGAAACTATAGTAACTTTGGTAGCCATGCATGAACTTTGCAGACTCGATGCATTAGCGGTGCACTATGAGAGAGGAATGCATGTGTTGTCTCTGCAGTCTGGAGTCATATAAACAAAGAAAACCCTGGAGGTCTAGCAGAGAGGAGGAAAGTGAGTGAAGGAGTGAGTATGGTGGCTGCTGGCTTAAAAATAAGAAGGTGGTGTTTTTTAAATGAGAAATGATCCTCCTCCTTCCCTTTAGAGGTTCCTTAGTTGCTCCTGTATCAGCACAGTGCTGAATGAGTAATCTTACCTTCCACCTTCTCGTTTTTTTTTTTTCTTAGTGATAGACTTGGGAGCGACACTTTATTTTCTTCACTATGGCTGAGACTAAGGGGAAATTTGACTTTGCCATCGACCGGGGTGGCACCTTCACCGATGTGTTTGCCCGGCTGCCCGATGGTCGTGAGAGAGTCCTGAAGCTGCTGTCCCGGGACCCCCAGAACTACAAAGATGCTCCCACTGAGGGGATCCGCAGAGTCTTAGAGGAGGTAATGTTGCGCTGTCCACCTTCAGCTAAGGAGATGTCAGGTTTATTGCTGTTATAATGGCTGTCAATTCAGTTTTTATAGATTATTAATAAGCATGTACCACAAAAAGCAGAATAGGCGGCTCAATGTGGAGTCATTATGTAATACTGAGCAACACCACATTCATATCCATACATTATCTGTAGGGATAGCTGTATATGATGCTGATGTTTGCATTTCTTGACAGGAAACAGGGAAGGCGTATCCCCGCGATCAGCCTGTAGACACTTCTCTGATTGGCTGGATCAGAATGGGAACTACAGTAGCAACCAACGCGCTGCTGGAGAGGGAGGGAGAAAGGACGGCGCTCCTGGTCACAAAGGGATTCAAGGACTTGCTGCACATTGGCACTCAGGCCAGGCCAAAGCTGTTTGACTTGGTCTGTTTTCTCAGCCTGTGCCAGTGATTGTACTGCATGTGGTGCTCATTAGTAGTGTGAGGCACGGCTTGTGTCTCAGTAAGGTTTAGTTATTATCTCATTGTGCTGAGGCTTGTGGCAAGTACTGGAGTTTGCCCTGAGCCAGCTGTAGAGTTAAGACATTAAGTGGTCGCTTATCTGTAAAGCTCAGGTTACAGATCAATAAACTGTGGCTTACTGTACTGTACATAGATTTTTTTTTTTCTTTAACCTTTAAGGTCAGCAGAACACACCAACTAAACCTGATAAGCTTTTGCACCATAACAGTCTGAAGCCTTAGCTGGTAAAAGAAGTTACTGTTATTGTTTATCACTCTCTTGTATTCTGGCTTCCCAGTATGTGCGCTTTGAGCTGCCATAACTTGTGTTTGCACGTGTGTAACAGGAGGTCGCGATGCCTGACGTCCTGTACGAGGAGGTGATCGAGGTGGACGAGCGAGTCGTCCTCAGGCAAGATGGTTGTCAGCTGCCCAGAAAAGATCCCGAACGGATTGTCACAGGTGCGAGGGGCAGTTGTGCGCTCCCTTTACTGCTAATTTCTTCTGCCGTGTTAGCAGTATGTGGCTTCAGGTTTTTAATCCATCCAGAATTGCTCCATCACATTGGCCTAATATTATACCTTTTAAACATTAGCAGGTTATCAGTATCAGTGTGAGCCTTTAGCTAAAGCATTGTTGTCACTCCCAAAGATCTAATTTCCACATTTGTAAAGTAAACTGATGACTTTTTGGGCTCAGTCACTGGTTTTATGCTATATTGTAAATTATGGCCATTACTGGAGTCAGAAAGGAGAATCCTCCAGGTATATGCTCATGTCCTGTTTCAGTACGCTTCATAAACTGCACTTCACTGGCCAGTGGGAATGTGGAACGGTGGGTACGCCCATCTTTCACACTGTCTGTGCCACTCCACAAAGCGTCGTGTGGTGCCTGTACAAACTGTGGAATCTTATCAGTCTAAACAGGCTGAATAATCATGAGGTTATTTAATCCAGTAATTCAGCTACCTTGACTTTCTTGAAAAACTGACAGCTATAACAAGCTAACAAGCCCTAAATAGCCCATTATTTATACAATAATAACACATTTGCCTAACAAGCAAAACAATGGTTCAAGTGTATTTAGTGCAAAATGCAAAGCTGGCCATGGCAACACATCTAATCTGTGGAAACACCTGGATAAAGCACAAGGATTTTATTTTGGCGTTGTGTGTAAATATTTTAAATATATAACAAAATATTTCAGGTGAGAGTTATGTTTTGAATTTATTTTTTCAGAGTGAGGAAAGTATTGAAAATAAGTTCTGTTGGCTATTGGTTCAAACATAGAAGCCTTAACTGACATAATTTCAGTTAATCCCACTAATCCCTTTGTGTGTCTTTCCCAGGCAGTACTGGGGATTCTCTTGAGCTGTGGAAGGAGTTAGACCTGGAGCAAGTAGAAAAGGACCTGAGAGGAGTTTTGTCCCGTGGTATCACCAGTCTGGCTGTCCTTCTTCTGCACTCATACACGTCAGTATTACAGCTTCTTTAATATTTACTCACAATCCTGATCTGCTCTCTTGTCCTCTCCCAGTATCTTGTGTTCCTTCCTTCATCATCCTTCTGCATAGTTATACAATTCCCACGCTGTCTCTCCGTGTTTTTGTGGAAGTATGTCAGTAGTGCGGTGTCCAGCAGCCTGTTTCTAGTATGAGTTGTGGTTTAATGGGTAGAAGTTCAAGTTAGCATCAACCCCACCCTCAGCTTCCCACTTATTGTGTCTCCTGCTCTTTGAAATTGTTTCCTTTCCTTCTCTCCCCTCTCTCTCTCTTTTAATCTTGTTTAATCACTAACTCTGAAAGCCCAGAGTTAGTGTTCTTTGCTTTAAGAAGAAGGTGATCAATGGACACTGAAGTGATAAGACAAACACATTATACTGCAGAACAAATTACGTAAGAGTTTAATGTTTCACTTGCTTTCTAGGATTACGTCAGGTCTCTTTCTCTCTGTGCTTCAGATGGTCCGAGCATGAGAAAGCAGTGGGCTCTCTGGCTCGTCGCTTGGGCTTCAGCCAGGTGTCTCTTTCTAGTGAGGTCATGCCGATGGTGCGGGCGGTGCCTCGAGGATATACAGTCTGCGCCGACGCCTACCTCACACCCAAAATTCACCAGTATCTAAAAGGTTTCACCTCGGGCTTCAAAGATGGCCTGAAGGTTTGTTTTCCTCGCGCATCAGTCGGTATGTTTGAGGGGTTGACAATATGCAGAACTGCCTTGTATGCATAAGTACTTTTCCTCTCAGTTAGACACTCTCCCACCACCCCTTTAAGTACCACCAGAGACAAACAGCAGCTCTCAACCACACAACTCACATACCGGTATAAATTTGTAGTTAACCGCACCTTTAAACTAGTCTGAAAACATAAACCTCTCATGTCTGTGTGTCTTCAGGATGTAGATGTCTTGTTCATGCAGTCAGATGGAGGCTTGACTCCCATGGAGCAGTTCTGCGGTTCACGGGCTATTCTATCCGGCCCAGCGGGAGGTGTGGTGGGATACGCCATCACCTCCTACAGCCAGATGGAGAAAAAGCCTGTGATTGGCTTTGACATGGGCGGTGAGTGTATGTGGGAGCAAAGGAGACAACTGAGCATCTTCTTGATATTGTCTTGAAGTCTTTTTGTGTGATCTTCATACAGTTTGTTGTCTTCCATGTGCCACATTCAGGATTTGATATTTCAGATCCTTTGGAGTAAAGTTACGCTTCTCTTTTAAAAATTTTTATCTTTAGCTTTTCGTGCCTACATGCTCTCGTTTGTTGTTGTCTGCAGGAACCTCCACAGATGTGAGTCGGTATGCAGGCCAGTATGAGCATGTGTTTGAGGCTACCACAGCTGGAGTCACCCTGCAAGCACCTCAGCTGGACATCAACACCGTGGCTGCAGGCGGAGGATCGCGACTGTTTTTCAGGCGAGTTTGCACAAATTGTGTAACTGATGGTGGTACTAGCTCCATATTTGCAGGCAATCCTCTATAATACCAGTATAATGTGATGATGTGGTAATTGTGATATTACCCATTCTGACTTTGATTGTTTTATGGTTTATTTATTTTCTTATTTAATGACTATTCTCTGTGTTTCTCTTCTTTCTAACCCTACCAGATCCGGGATGTTTGTAGTTGGACCAGAGTCTGCAGGAGCACATCCAGGACCAGCCTGCTACAGAAAAGGTAACAGCTTCTCCGTTATTCATGTTCTACTGTTGCCAACTTCTCTCGCTGTTTTTCTTTCTTTTTTTCTTTCTTTCTTTTTCAATCTAGTGAATCATTAATTGTGCAGTTTCAGCTCGTTTTTCCCATCCATTCTTTAAATCATTATACTGAGTCCAGCACCCACTGGCACGGAGCTTGTTCTCCTGTCCTGTTCCCGAGGTTAATCATCCGATTTATGCGTCAGAAGGCTGGAAATTGGCACGTCCAAAGTTGAGATGATATAACACAAGCTCGCCTCATAGTTCCCAGTCAGAACTGTAAAGTGTGTTAACAAAAAGAAATCCGAGTCTTCTTTGTTGTTGTTCCCTGTAGACTCAATGGTTAGCATTAAGCTTCATTTCAGATACCATCATCCTCAGTGCCAAGTAAAGCATTGAACGCTAAAGCTGACTCAAAACTCAGAACAATGGGGTTATTGAAAAACAGACCGAGACCTGATTCCCTGTCGGGTGCTGTGGTATTTTCCCAGGTGGACCTCTGACTGTGACAGATGCTAACTTAGCCCTGGGTCGTCTCATCCCTTCCTTCTTCCCAAAGATCTTTGGGCCCAAAGAGAATGAGCCTTTGTCCCTGGAAGAGACCACAAAGCATTTCCACCAACTCACTGAAGAGATCAATGTCTTCCTGTCTTCAAACCAATCACAGGCACGGCTATTTACTGGACTACTGTGTGGAGAAAGTTCAAATATTTATGATGATATTAGGTTTAAATACTCTTTGCTTTCATTTGAAGGCTGATGCTAATGGGGCCAACCACTCACACAGCAGCCAATCAGAGATGAGCATGGAAGAGGTTGCCATGGGATTCATTCGTGTCGCCAATGAGGCAATGTGCCGGCCAATCAGAGCTCTCACACAGGTATGTTTGGTATTAAACTGCATTTTCTATATTTCAGCATAAAAAAATCATCTTGTTGTTCTCTCTCCCACTCATCTCCCACCTGCTCCACTCTTGCAGGCCAAAGGCCACGATACATCTCAGCATGTGCTGGCGTGTTTCGGGGGGGCAGGCGGTCAACATGCTTGTGCGATTGCCCGCTCTCTTGGAATGAAGACTGTCTTTATACATAAGTAAGGCTTCTAGATTCTGTTTCACTAGAGGTGAAAGACAGCTGAGAGCCACGGAGTGAACGGTTGCCTGTCTTTGTGATTTGCAGGTACAGCGGCGTGCTGTCAGCGTACGGTCTGGCTCTAGCAGATGTGGTGGAGGAGGTGCAGGAGCCGTGCTCTCTGCAGTACGAGCCGGCGTCCTTCAGTGAGCTCGATCAAAGGGTGGAGCAGCTGTCCAAACGCTGCCGCGATACACTCTGTGCGCGAGGCTTCACCAGGTCAGAAACCACAAAACAATACATGGGCTGGGCTCAAAATGAGCTGATATATAAAATTCTTAAATCCAATAAAGTGAAGTATGAATATGTGTGAAACAAATACAGGTGACTATAAAAGTGTCAGTCCATTCAATTCCATTATGCAGAATTTAAAGGATGATTGTTAAGGAGGCACCAACTCTTTTAAAGATTTATAAGCAAATAATAAAATGAAAAAGACACTTTGTGGCCTTGCTTACATTTGAATGTGAATGTTAAGAAGTCATGTTTGTTGAACAATCATAGCTGCTAGACTAAAGTAGTCTTGTTTCTCTTGTTTGTCCGCTTCAGCGGTCAGATAACCACCGAGGTTTTCCTCCACATGCGTTACGAGGGCACGGACTGCGCTCTCATGGTTACCGCTGCCGGATACCCCAGCAACGCCCGGTCCTGTAGAGCCGGAGACTTCCGCAGTGCCTTCACCAAACGGTTTGCTCCTCTTCTCATTACCCATTCATGTCCCGAGCTTCTGGCTGCTACATGTTTTCGCTTTCAGAGGGCTAAATCACTGCTGCGTACACTTTGTTTATATTTTTGGCTGTTGTTGTTAATCTTCTTTTATCTTTAGGAGAAAAATTTGCATGACATTTGTACACAGTACTCGTGATTTCTTACTTCTTCTCTTAACTCTTTTTTTTTTCTTCGTCTTATTACAGTTATCTGAAGGAGTTCGGGTTCACCATCCCAGACAGACCCATCGTGGTGGATGACATCAGAGTGAGGGGTTGTGGGAAATCTGGTATTACATCAGTTTACAAAGCAGAAATGGGACACAGACAGGCCAAACCAGCCACGGTAAATGGAGTCACTTACCGGGTACCACATATATCACTTATCAGACATGATCACACGCAGGCAGTCTCACCAAGGCCTGAAGGAAAAACGATCAAACCTGGGCCACTGCATGGTCACCGGCTCAAGCTGTGACCACGCCTGAGTTTTTAAAAGCTGAAAAAAGGGCTTTAATAAAATAAAAGTGGTTACCAGCAGGTGAACATAAAGAACCATCAGGCAGAATGGGAGAAGTGGGAGATGCCAACACTCTCTTTCCCTCTGTTTAGTGCATGAGGCACTAAACAGAGGGAACCGAGTGCACACTGTAGACAGATGATTCCATCATTGTAATATTGATGTTTTACCTAAACTTGTGGGCACAGTTCTCTCATGTCACTCTGTTTCTGCTCCTCTCTGCAGATAACCAAGTGCTACTTTGAGGGCGGTTACCTCGACACCAGTGTGTATCTATGGGAGGAGCTGCCGTGTGGTCACAGCATCCAGGGACCAGCCATCATCATTGACAAAAACAGGCAGGCATTTGCTTTTTGCTGACAACTACCAAATTAAACATATCTAAATGTTTTTTATTCTTTATGGTCTCCTTTGTGCATTTTCTGAACTCAGGACATTAAAATCTATTTAAATTAAGCAAATTAAACCTTTGATTTATCAGTTGAGGTTCTTGTTTCAGCGATTTTTACTTCTGTGGATGTGGCTTTTAATTTCCTGTGCTGATTTTGAAATGTGTTGTACTTCGTACATGATTTGCTCCTGTTTCCTCCATCAGCACCATCCTGGTGGAGCCCTGCTGTGAGGCTCGTCTGACAGAAGGTGGTGACGTTTGCATGACAGTAGGCTCAGACCCTCACTGTGCCCTCGGCACTGAGCTCAACACAGTGCAGCTCTCCATCTTTTCCCATCGCTTCATGAGCATCGCGGGTATGCCAGGATGCAAAATCAGATGTGAATGAGGAAGAAGGTTGTTGAAGAGCATGAACTTCCTGTTTACCTCTTCTGTCTTCCCCTACAGAGCAGATGGGCAGAGTTCTGCAAAGAACTTCCATCTCCACGAACATCAAGGAGCGACTCGACTTCTCCTGTGCTGTGTTTGGACCGGATGGAGGTCTGGTGTCCAACGCGCCTCACATCCCCGTCCACCTGGGAGCCATGCAAGAGACTGTCCAGTACCAGGTGAGGCATGAACAGTCCAGCCATGTGTGAGTGAGTTTTTCTTAGTGTGGCCATACACATAGAGTGACAAAAGGATGGTGTTTTTTTTTCTTCTGTGAGCAGCTCAGATCACTTGGGAATAAGCTCAAAGAAGGGGATGTGATTTTGAGTAACCACCCATGTGCTGGGGGCAGCCATCTCCCAGACCTCACAGTGATCACACCGGTCAGTCCACCAAGCTTTTCAACACTATTTCTTCCCTCAAATTCTTCTTCTATTCTTTCCTCATTGTCTTCTTTCTTTCTCATTCAGGTGTTTAGAAAAGGAGTGAGCAGCCCTGTGTTCTTTGTGGCCAGCAGGGGGCACCACGCCGACATCGGTGGCATCACTCCAGGCTCCATGCCACCCCATTCCACTTCCCTTCAGCAGGAGGGTGCTGTCTTCACTTCCTTTAAGCTTGTCACTGGTGGGGTCTTCCAGGAAGAAGGTAAGTGAGGAAGAGACGAGCCAGGACCTGAATGTGATCCACTACTGAAAGAGAGAGCATAGAAAATCAAGAGATGACACTTAACTTAAGATAAAGAGTCATTCTTTGGCACTTAAAGGACTCTTTGTTTTTAAAATTACTAGTAAAAAATAGGTTTTTTTTATTGCTCTGTTGACAATTTTTTTAAAACAAAAGGAAACACGCAAGAAATGTTGTAAAATGTCTGTTTTGAATCTGACAGTTCAAATTTCTGACTGACATTAACTGACTGACTAACCTACTTTTTTTTTTTTAGCATTCATTTTGGTTTCTATACCCCTTACTTCTTCTCCCATCTCTCTGTATCAGCTGTAACTGAAGCTCTGATGGCTCCAGCCCAATACCCAGGCTGCTCTGGGACTCGAAATCTCCATGACAACCTGTCAGACCTGCGGGCTCAGGTGGCGGCCAATCAGAGAGGGAGCCAGCTGGTGGGGGAGCTGATTGACAGTTATGGACTTGCTGTGGTTCAGGCCTACATGGGATACATCCAGGTAAACTATTGCTACAAGCGGAAATTTAAAAAAGAAAAATTAGATTTTTTGCCCCTCAAAAGGTTGATGAGTTCAAATCTCAGTGACCTTGACCTGAAGCACAGAGGTCAAGATTTCTCAGAATCTTGTGAATGCAATAACTTGAGAAGAAGGCGATGAGGGGTAGCACTGGTGGCCGCAAGTATTCTCATTTCTGAAAAGTCTGGGCTATGAGGGTGTTGTAAAGCCTCTGTGCATTTTAGAGCAACGCAGAACTGGCAGTGAGGGACATGCTGAGAGACTTTGCACGGCGACGGCGGCAGGAGACGGGCTCCTTGGAGGTGGAGTCAGAGGATTTCATGGACGACGGAACACCAATCAGACTGCGGGTTCAGATTAATGAAGAAGAGGTGAGGAGGAATCGTAACACAGCATATTTATTAGTTTGCAAAGCCAGGATATAAACCGCTCTTCAAGAAGGACTGTGATTGGTTAAATCCTCCTTCTTTACAGGGCAGTGCGGTGTTTGACTTCACAGGGACAGGAACAGAGGTGTGGGGGAACTGCAACGCTCCACGGGCCATCACCCTGTCTGCTCTTATCTACTGCCTGCGCTGCATGGTTGGACAGGACATCCCCCTCAATCAGGTAAAAATCCAGCTGTAGGAGCTCCTGGCTGACTTTGAATAACTCACGGTTTGAATGTTGGTTGCAATTTTTGGGGGCGGGGGCCTATTGTGATCATTCGGGCTGCTTTTTTGACCACCTTTCTTTTCCCACGTTTAGGGTTGCCTCGCACCCATCAATGTCATCATCCCTCCTGGGTCCATCCTCCAGCCTTCCCAGAATGCAGCTGTGGTTGGAGGAAATGTGCTCACATCCCAGAGAGTGGTTGATGTGATTTTTAAGGCGTTTGAGGTGTGCGCGGCCTCACAGGTAAATGATATTCCAAAATGTGTTTGCAAAAATGCATGTTTCTACTGTGCAGCTTGACTGATGAAGCATACATTTAATGGACTGATAGCTATATACCGCTTTTCCACTGTTGTGTGTTTCCCACCTGTAGAGTAAACAGCTTGGTGATATGGTGTGAAACGTAATGCATTGGCATTCAACTGACTAGTTAATGGTGTTTTGTGTATTTCGCTCCTTCCATTAGGGCTGTATGAACAACATTTCATTTGGAAGTGAGAAAATTGGTTATTATGAGACAGTTGCTGGAGGAGCTGGGGCAGGGCCGGGGTGGAACGGGCGGAGTGGAGTCCATACTCACATGACAAACACCCGCATCACTGACCCAGAGATTCTCGAGAAGAGGTGGGATATAAGTTGACGATTTGTGTCGTGTAATGATATCATTTCTGTTATTCACCTGAATGCTGTCTGTGTCCTTCTGGTGTTCAGGTATCCAGTGGTTTTAGAGCAGTTCTCTCTACGGCCCGGCTCGGGGGGTGCAGGGAAATACCGCGGTGGAGACGGTGTGATTCGTAAACTTCTGTTCAGGAACAAGGTTGTTCTGTCAGTACTGACAGAGAGGCGATCCACTCGCCCCTATGGCCTCCGGGGTAAATTCTCAATATCAAAGCCTGATGACAGTCCCAATGTCCTCAACAATTAAGAAAAAGTCTAAATGCACACATTTTCCTTACTTAATCTTAAAAAGTTTAATCTTTTGTTGGTGGTCAGGGGGAGATGATGGTGTAGCAGGGTTGAACCTCCTCCACAGAGCTAAAGGCAGAGTCCTCAACCTGGGAGCCAAAACCAGTGTCAGCCTTGAGCCCGGGGTAAGACTGTGCTGTGCACGTGTGAAGCACTGTCGTGCTTTAGTGTACATATAATGAACACTACACAAAAAAAATGCCAGTCTAGTATAACTATATACAAGATGGGTGTAGCATCCAAGTCTGAAAACAACAGAAAGTTGAAGCCAGCGGCCATCAGTGGGCTCTGGTTGCAAAAAGCAATCTGAATGTATATCTGAGGTGTCTTGAATTATTGATTTCTATAGGAAAATGAGCCTACTTCCTGTTTACTGTAAACTCATTAAAAATACATTTGTCTCAATTTTTATTTTTATTAGTTTTCAGATTATTTTGGGGTAATTTTTGCCTTCATTAGATACCTGAGCAGGGAAGATAGACAGACAAGAAAGTGGGGAGAAAGAAGGGGGAAGACACTCAGCAAAGGCTGAGACTCAAATCTAGGCCACTACACTCCAACCGTGCAGCTTATGGTCGGCCACAGCATGATCAGTTTGTTTACAAAAAAAGGTTGAATTTAGATAAAAGTGGCAGAACTGAAACAGGTTAAACTTAAGGACATGGCTTTATTGTGGTTGAAAAACCATCGATTATTATCATGGTGGCAACATCAATCGTTTTGGTGGTTTTTAAGCCTTGAGTTTAGGAGGGTTGGCCACTTCCAAGTTAAAGGAAGTTGGACAGGAACACCCAGAGTCTAGTTTCCTCTTGGAAGTGGAAATCAAGCAGGTGGAGGGCTCGGATGGAGATGGGGAGGAAGTCGGTCGCATGAATCAGAGCCTGAAAGGCAGAATGACAGAAGAAGCTACTCGGTTCACAAAGGCCTGGAAAGAAATGACAACATGAGAAAGCAGTGCAGGCAGATAAGTGATGCATTTAAAGCCAGAACTGCCCAGCTATCTTAAATCATAATTCACTTTGATATTAAATAACAAGCTAACTTTGGTGAATGAAAAACAGGCTGATAAACAAAGAAACTGAACATCTGTCCAGTCAGAGCAGAGAGGTCAAACCTATATTACATCACAGGTCACGTACAGCCCACTTTAATGTTAAGTGGTCCAGACCAGTGAACTTTCCCTGTCTGTCACTGCACAGAAGCAACTGCACATTGAATTCTGGAGATATCTTAATATAGGAAAAACAACTGCAGTTACAACAGTATGTCGTTTTTCTACACTATGGAGACGTCTTTCAGAACGACTCATGACTTAAAAATACAGTTTAAAGTCCAGAATTTATGCCCTCCGCATTTTTTCCAAAGCAGTCCAGTGGGCTGGATTGGAGGCATGAGGGGTGTCAAACATAAGGCAGAAAGCCTTTGTTTACAACTGTAGGCTGAAGAACAAAATAACTGCGCCCACCTGTTACACCCCTAATAATGCATTACTTTGCCAGTACTTTAACATGAAATGGCAAACTGGCCATGAAGACCAAAATCATTGCTTGGGTTGCCTTAAGTAACACCTAGAGGAGCTTTGTTTTGTGGTACTTCTGCTGCTTGATCACAGCTTTTGTGTTTGTGTGTCCCCAAACAGGACATGTTCTGCCTCTACACCCCTGGAGGAGGTGGATATGGAAAAGAAGAGGAAGCAAACAATAGGCCTCAGACCAAGCGAAGGCGCTTGAATGAGACATTCCCCGAGAGGGGTAGCATCTTTGAATACAGAATGGCACAAGAGGGAGTGTGAAAAGAAGTGAGAAAAGGAGGAAGAGTTAAGACAGTTTTGTCATTGTACTGCGAAAAATATGCGAGACACATACTGAGTAAAAAGGATTTCAAGCCTACATGCAGGCTGGCAAAATTTCAGATTTTTACTTGAACACCATTAAAAGATGTTTTTTTTCCCTTTTTTTTTTTGCAGTGTCTGTGTTTAAAAGATGCAGCACAGAAAAATGTGGCGTGTTACGCAGACAGATTGTGCTTACATTTGCAGGGAAGTTGGCTAAATACTAATAACTCAGGCTGGGTCTGTCCTCACCAGACTAAATATGGCATCAAAAGGACCTTTGTAACGGACATACAGTTGTTATATATCGCATGTCCATCGCTCTGTTCTTATACTGAATCTGCTCAGTAGTTTTTATTTTTTAGTTCCATTTGATGCTTTTTCAAAAAGCATTATTTGAGACCTCAAAGAGTCTGTTTTTGTCTAATATCGATTTCAAGATGTTTTTCTTGTCCTAACAAATCAGATAAATAAACTCTATTTCTACTAAAAAGATTTTTTTTTTTTGCACCACAACACACTTATTCAGATTTACTCAAAATTTCAAATGACACGACATCCTCCAAACAGCTGGAATGAACGTGATGCACAAACTTCACTCATGAGGACAGTTTAAGCTTCGAATGCAGTGAAACTAAACTGAATTGTGATCCAGGCACGTTCAGACTCAAATTATTTGACCTGGATCGTGGATAGTTAATGAAAACAGTGGGATTAGGATGACTTCTGACATGCCACAAAAAAAATCCCAGGATTGTTGAATGTGTTGGTGCGGGGTGGGGGCATGTCCCTGTTTAAAGTGTTGTCCCCTCCTCCCATCTTGGGGTCAGGAATGATCGTGGAGCAGAGCAGGAAGGATAGTGAGGGAGTGCAGGCATGCGTATGCAGCAGATAAAGAGATAATGGTCACTGCAGGGGAGGCAGCAGGAGGCTGACGGCTGCTGGACGATTGATGCAAATCAGCTGGTTGTGTGTGTGTGTGTGTGTGTGTGTGTGTGTGTGTGTGTGTGTGTGTGGATATAGCTGTGCTAGAAACTCCCATTATGGAGGCCGTGGACTGTGGATCAAAGAAAGCTTCCTTGTTTCTGGATTACAATTCCTGTGATAAAACAATCTATTGTTGTGAGGAGGTTTCAAAGTCCCTCTCTGCTGCTGCGGCTGCTTGGCCCACTCTGTCTTTTCACCTTATCCACTGGCTTATTATCAGTATTAACTTTAAGAAAGTATTAACAATAAAATGAGAAAAACTAGATTCACAAAATACAAAGAAAAGGGGGGGGGGAGTATTTAAAGACACATAAATGTTACACTCACACTCCATCACACCAGTCAAAGCAGTCAGATGTATTGGCGAACAGCTTAAAAAAAGTCTGTTACCAAAAATACTAAAAAAACCCACAAAAAACTGTTTGCATAAATAAGAGAGAGATTGGAGAAGCTCGAAGACACATGCAAGAAAAAAATATTTCACTGCAAATCCCCAAAAGTTGATTCATTGCAAATATTTAAGTGCATTGACATTTACAGTTTTTCAATTCATACAGCTTTTTCTCATATAGCAAATAAAGTAATAATGATGACAAATTATTTCTTGGCAGTTTCAAAACACTCAAGGTCAGCTTATAGCACAAAAATAACAAAAACAATATAAAAAGATTTTAAATCCTGGAATAATATATCAATGTAAAATGCACTAAAATGATGGTTATAGTTGATACACAGATCACTGAGCTGTGATTTAAAATGTGTCAGAGTCTACTTGATGGAGGTGATGTAGCATTGAGTTCTAAAGATGAGGCCTCTGGCACTATTTTAAGTTTTAAAAACTCTGAAGTGAGGCATCAGGAGAGCGGCCGAGGCTGAGCGTGAGGTACTTAAGTGTTGTCTTTTTTTTTCTTTTTTTTTACTCCTATGCAATTTCAAGTAGGAATTTCAAGTTAATTTATTTAAATATTTCAATAATGTCATTTTTACAACCTTCACTTACATAATAATACATTCAAACGAGCCTCATCCATCAGTCATATGGTATTCGCATATGTAAATTAAGTGTAATTTGTGATGGTGTAACACTCTCAGAAGACGTTCTGCTGTTCTTTTTATTTTGAGGTGACACAAAATACCTGAGGTTAAATAGGTTGGCTTGTAGCGGACTAGTCTATTCATTTTTACACAGCTGCTTTATATATAAAGGACATCAGAAGATTTATTCACCAAATAATGATGAAAAAACAGGCTAGTCGCGTGAAGTCATGTTGACGATAACAAGCTAAGTCTTAAATCTTGCAACTTTGATTCTCAAAATACAAAAGTTCAGATTTTTTTTAAAAAAGTAACAGAAACCATCATCTAAAACCAGTGATCCTGAATATAAAGAAAACATGCTTACAAGCCACTTCATTAGGTACACCTATTCAACTGTTTAATAATACAAATCTGCTAATCACACGGCAGCAACTCTGTTCATTTATTTATGTAGACATGGTCAAGGCGACCTGCGGAACTTAGAGAGATAGTTTAATTGACTTTGATCACTTCACGGTTGTTGGTCCCAGACAGGCTGGTCTGAGTATTTTGGAAACTGCTGATTAACTGGGATTTTCCCACACAACCATCTCTAGGGTTTACACAGAGTAGTCCAAAAAAGGGGGAAATATCAAGTCAGTGGCAGGAAAGGAAAGCAACAGTTACTGAAGTAACTACTCATTACATCCAGGGTAAAATGCTGATCCTTAAAGCAGACGAGAAACGACAGAGGAGGTAAGAACAGGAAATTGAGGATACAATTTGCAAAGGATCACCAAAATTGTACAATAGACGATTGGAAAAATGTCTGATTTGATGTCTGCTGCAACATTTGGAGTTGGAATCTTGGATTAAAATAAAACAAAACTTAAAAGCATGGATCCATCCTGTCTTTTATCAACAGTTCAGGCTGGTGCTGGTCATCAAATAATGTGGATGATATTTCTTTTAGTCCCTCAGATATGAACTGAGAATCGTTTAAATGCCACAGCCTACCCATTGTCCTCAGATGACCAGGACAGTAACTAGATCTCAGTCCAACAGAGCATATTTGTGATGTAGTGGAATAGGAGATTTGCATCATGGATGTGCAGCTGACAAATCCACAACAACTGTGTGATTAGCTTCATGTCAGTATGGATAAAATCTCTGAAATGTTTCCTGCTCCTTATTGAATTGAAGGCAATTCAAAACACATTGTGGGGTCCCACCCACTGCTAATAAGGTGTACCTAGTAAAGTGGCTGCAGAGTGTAAATACACATAAATATTGCAACCAAAATACGGCATATTCATGTGAAGTTAGCAGGATTTTGCACTTAACAGCACAATTGTTATACAGCCTCACAGAACACTGAACAGCACTGTTAAAATAAACCTTTTATTTACATACCCTGTTAAAACTCCAGAACATTCTTTGGATACCTAAAACTTCTGAGCTGAACTGCTACTCAGTACTGTAAAAAGTTGTCAGAAAAATCACAGTAAAATGTCAGAAAACTAACAAAACATTCACCTGTCAAGGTAAGGAGACCTTTAAAAGCAGCTTCCTATAAAAGATGATTGTAATGCCATTAAAATAGTGCAAAAATAACCAGCAGTGCAAATTCTGCAGGAAATGATTCAGTTTGAGGAAATTTTTGGCTGTCAGGATGTGAAAAATAGTCTCCAATGTCATGACAAGCTGTCAGTTTATATCACTTGAACTGACTTCAGACTAAAACAAAGATATTATAAAAATTACACTGTCTCCAGAAATCTTTTGTTTTCTTCCCAGTACAGATTTCCTTTCCCCTTGCACACAATGACAGAAAATAACAGTAAACAAGGCCAATGCCACCATCAATAGAACCAACACAGACGTACATAAATTTCAGACTAGAAACACAATGGACTGTCCTATGCTCAGCCATCCGATTTACTAAACATGGCACAGATTTGTAAACACTACAAATGGTATCTTTTGGTATCTATCATAATCATTTAGATGTAGGCACTGATCTGTGCACCGTCGCACCATAAAGACAAAGATGCAATGTCTTCATTTACTAACCCTACAGTGTCAGTCTTTAGCTCATATTTACTGCATAGGCCTTGTAGTCCAGTTCTTCATGGCTTTGTGTAATACATTCAGTAGTCACAATAGGTAGAAAACATTTAAAAAATGATAATAAAGGTTAAAAAAAGAAGCTTGTTTATGCAAATAAAGAAACAGTGCAAACTACAGGTGCAGTGCAATGACTTGCAGTATTACACAATTTCACTGAAAGACTGAGGTAGATACTCGTTTTGTTGTACAGTTATTATAAAAGGTTTTCTTTCAGTGAAGCCATGTAATACTCCATACACTGCTTCTTTTTAAAAAAAATTGCAACATAAAAACACTGATAAAACTCTGAGTCAATCGATAACATTGTCTACAGCGAGTTTTGTTTTTTACATTTGTTGTATTTCTTGAGTTTGTGGAAGTGGCAGACAAAATGTAGTTCCTTTATGGATCTTGGTGTGCATCCAGTTGTTTATCAATGCTGTTTGGTATCCTGTTTGGGTGACAGTAATACTCAGTATTGATGGTACCGGTTGAGAGGAGCCCCATTCTGCAAAGAGTACTGACCGGGCTGCTGATGGTGTGGGTGAGAGTTTTGATTGGCTGGTACCAGCACATCAAACACACTCTTATTTGGAGGCACAGATTGCAACATGTTGTCCAGGTCCATGAGTAAAGGAGGGGCTCTCACTGAAACTTGTCTACTGGGGAGGATGGGCCAGTATGTATGGCCCAAGAAGTGACTTGGTGTCATGGGAGAGCTACCATAGCCGTAAATGGGTAGCCCGCTGTGCAGGGGCATCAGAGGACCCCCGTTGAAACGCATGCTAGGTGGGGCAACGACATTCGGGGGTGCATATTTAGCGTAGGAGGTAGGGAGCTCCCATGGAGGTGGTACAGATTCCCGTCTGGCTGATTTCTGCAGTGGTGGCCTGCAAATATCTGCCCCTGCTTCCACATCAGGAGGAACACGCTTCCCAGTTACTCCTTTCCACTCTTCATCAGATGAAGACGAGGAAGAGGAGGAGGTGGAGGCTGGGCTCGCAGAGCTTGCAGAGGCACTGCGAGCAGAGGAGGTGTAACGATGTTGCGGAGCCGGTGAAGGCCGAGCCCGAGCCACCTCACCCCAGCAGTCCCCAGAAGCCATATCTAAATCCCCTGAAGCACTGATTGGCCTCAGGCTGTGTAGCAGGGAGTCGATGGCAAAGGACGAATCCAGCTTAGGTCTGTACAAGTCGTCCTGCATTGGGAAAGAGTTTCCAGAAGATTTGGGAGGGAGCGAGGTCACAGGTTCAGGAGGTGCCTCAGACTCAGGGTTGTGTCCCTGCATGATGTAAGGAGCCAGATCCTGAGCAAAGATGGTTTCATCCTGGCGGGACACGGCCGTGTTCTGCCTCTTGAGAAGCTCCAGAGGAATGCGGCTCAGCTCCACTGCCCAGAAATTGCCTTTGCCCTGTGGCTTACCTGGGTCTTTTAATACCTACAGGGTGGAGGAAGGATGGACAGTAATATTAGTGCTTGCCTGGACAACCTAGTCTGACAGGACTGACCTAGTTTCATTAATAATTATCACAACACAAGTGATTTAAAGTGGGTTCTAGGTTTTAATAGAAAGACTCCAATGGTGTATTCCTACACTACACGAGTGTAGGGAAAAACTACAAGAGTAGGGTTTTTTTTAGTTTTAGTTTTTTCTCTGTTTAATGATCATTACGTAACATTTTACCATACAAACCTTAAGAAAGCAGTCATATGAGGAAAGGTTGTGTCGCACAGAATCTCGCCAGCCTTTGTAGTTTCCTTTGAAAAATGGAAAGAGGGTGCTGATCTCCTTGAGGATCTAAAATTTAAACAAATATCAGCATTAAATTCTGAACCAACACAGACACACCAGCATCACAGATTTTCGTTATATAGTCACTATGTTAACTGCAATCCATGCTTGCGTAAAAACAGCTCGGTGAAACTACAAATTTCAATATAGGATTTGGATTTTTATACTTATTGAACTTATAATAGAATTTTAAACAAATTGAAAATACGTTTTCCATCTGGTACAAAAAGCGAATGGAGCCCCCATTTGAAGCCTAATATTGGAATGTACTGTATATCTTATCACTGTTTCTGATACAGATCTGCGTCTGGTTCCACTGCAGTCCACCCTTATCTCAGCAAACCAAGAAGGGAACGGGTAGAAGTCACTCAAGTGTCACGACGATGTGGCTGTTTAGTGTCACTTTAGGAACTGTAAACGATCTTCTCAGACAGATTGTAGAAATTTCGCATAAAACTCTAATGGAGTCTACTCTAAATACACGACACAGTGATGGATTTGCTTCTGCTGATGCAATAAGTGACGATCATAAGCGGCACCGTGCGTAAAACACCGCGCGCATCGTCTACACACAAATGCCAAACTCCGGCAGCATTTACACAGTTAACACATAAAAGCATTAGTTTTATCATTACCTCAGCTAACGTCAGCTTCTTCTCTGGAGACCTCTGGATGACCATAGCGATCATTGCAAGATAGGAATACGGAGGTTTTGGGTACCTCTGGTAGTTCTTTTTCTTCCCACTGCCGGCATTTCTTTTCTCCCGTTCACTTTTCCACATGTCCTGCGTTTCATCCTGCTTAAACTGTCCATCTTGATCATTCGGGTTGAAAGATCCAGGCGGTTCCTCTTTAGCCATGAATCCTGTGGCGCCGGTGAGGTGTCCGGGGCGCTCCGTTGGTTCCTCCGAGCGCGGCAGCTGCTGGGGAGGCATCGGATCCGAGAGGTAAGGCCAGTGTTGGGCTGGTGAGCTCCACGGCGCTACGCCGCTGGGAGGAAAACTCTGCTGCTCATTTCTGTGGAAGTCAAGTTGATGGTCGAGAAGTTCTCCTAGGTGGGATGAAGCGATCGGTGCCAAGAGACTCTGCCCCGGCCAATGCTTTGTCATGCTGATCAGTCAGGGGAGGAATATCGCTCTGCACGTAGAGGGGGAGGAGGTCAAAGAGTCGGTCCTTAACTTCTGGCAGACTGCTGGCTCCAGGCTGACTCTATTTGAAGAGCAAACAATTAACAGTTTCATGTAAATCCCGCTGCGTAATCGGGGGGGTGAATGATGCGTTATCTGAAAGCAGAATGACTGATCGGCCCTGGGGGCTGGGCTGGGTCTGTGTGCGAAGAAGGGAGAGAAAGAGAGGGCCAAACTGTAAACCACCCATACGATACCTTATCAACACGCCGACATGCAACGTAGTGATTCCGCAACTACTTTAGAAAACTCTGCTTACAAGATTCTTGCTTGGAGACTTTAAGTGTTTGGGGAACACATCTACATTAATACAAGTCTGGCTTTACACAATTACACATTTTAGGCTTACCGTACACTTTTTAAATTATTTGTCTATTTAATTTTAATATCACTAAAGCTTTTACTTGGGCTTAGACGTGAAAGGTAAAACTTGTGGGGGTAGGGTGGGTACAAGTAATTTCGATTTAACCTCGGATGCAATCAACAATTATAGATGAGCAATATACACAAGAGAGGGCTAATATACAAACACTAAAGATGCCCCTTTCAGTACTTCATTTATTTATTAATTATTAAATAAGCAATTTAGCCTTCACTGCCTACTGAATTCTTTTAGATATTTTTTTTAATTGTGAGAAACTAAAATCAAATTAGCCAAATTGTGTATTTGATTTGGCTCTTAATCCAGAGGAGAAACTATTCCCATGAAAGCTATTCCAAAAAAAAGAAGAAAAGCATAAACTACGCTGATCAGCTGATTAGTAGGTGCAGTATATTTGAAGTCATCATTGTTTTGTGTTGTTTGATAACGCGCTGCAGTCGACGGGGGTGTTTTTCCACAGTGGGGTCTCCCTGGGAGTGTTGAGCATGCCATTCAGCGCTGAAAAGACTATTTTCGGGTATGCGCCTCTTTTGTTCAACTTAACGTAGTGCTAATGTTGAAACTCTTGCTTCCCAGCAAGACAGTGAAAACAAGCTGGATTAGAAGGAACCCCATCGGGAAGCTGGAGACTTTTCCATCCCAAGAAAAAGAGAAGCTGCTTAGCATGTGAGGAAATACGGGGGGTTTCAACACCATTTGTGGGGTTTCTGGCGCTTACAAGCTGCTAAGTGTTGTAGTTGGGTCGAACATTCACACCTTAAACAGGGGCAATCACGTACACCCCCAGCTGCTGGAAAATGCCTCAACATCTCCCTCAAGCAGAAAATTTTTTTATTAACAAGTCAACCAAAGAATCAACTTTAGGATCCATCATGTGACAAAGCGTGAACTTTGGCACGGGATTGTAAAGAGTTTCGCACTAACGCGCAGATTAAAGTTGATTTGATCCAACAGTTGTGTCACCTGAAAGTTACAGAAACAGCAGAGCTGGAAACAACTCCGTTTTCCTGCAATTAAAATCCATTTACTTTCAACAGGCGCTACTGGGCGTTTTCACATTGACCCCCACTCACATCACACCACTCCACAAGTTAACCTTACATGTCCAGGCAACAAAGCTGATGGCGCTCTTTTAATCAGGTTGCTGTAAAAATTAAAATAAAAAAGGACGCTCTGATAGTTTTTGCTTTGTTTCAAATAAACAATTCGCCCGTGTGACAAACTTACCGCACAAATGTGTAATTTCTGCAGGAATACGCAAAAATATTTGAATGAGTTTGTTTGTTTTTCTAGGTCAGATGGCATTCCTAAACACGGTGAACATCAAATCTCCGTTGCACACCTGCTTCAAATTGGGTCAGTATTTTTCTTCCACTGTCGGTGATATTCTCTTTAGGTTTATCCCCCCCTAGCGGTTTCACTCAAAACCCACAGAAGTACTAACTTCATGGAAGAATTAAAATTAAGCAACATTAAATAAGATTCATAAATATGTGGAATTTAAATTCCTCATATCTCTTTCTATTTGAGAGATTCGGAGACAATTAAACAGGTATAAGAATGATTCACAGCCTAAGAGTCTCAAACAAAAAATCAGATTAAAAATGGAAAACCTCTGTAAGTTATACATAAAAAATGAATACATGGTATATGTCTGAAAGTTAAGAAACAGCTGAAAGTAATGGATACATTTTCAATCAGGGAATGGCAGATTAATTGTAATGCTACAAAGTAACAGATAATAATAATAACAAAAGTAAAAGAGATAACTAAATACTAGATACTTTTAGGAGGTACTGGAAAAACAGTACCGAACACATGCTGAAACCTGACACAAAAAAGGGTGGGAATCACTGGTGTATATGGGGAAACTCCTAAACTATCACTTACTATGTTTCCACCTGCATTTGCATAACATTCTCCAATGAAGGGCTCAGTGCCAGACGCACCGATTTGAATACAAACTGTCAATTTATCCCTTCCTGTTTGCTGGAATGCTAGTTAATAAGTCTGATCTGGATTAGAGAGCCACACATAAAGAGAATGGGATCCTACGTGAATAGGTCAGCATCAGGGACAAGGCTCTTCACGTGGGATGATTGAGTCCAGACAAATCCTTCCTAAGCTGTCATCCATCCCGATACTGGGATAGAGGAGGAAGAAAGGCATGCTCTTTAGAGAAAGTAAGGAAAAGTTTGATCTGAGATGTGTCAATTAAGACAAGAGTGACTTTTGCTTACTTAAGCAATAAAAAAAGCATACCATTGGTTAGTACTAGCATTTAGAAAAACCTGTATCAGGTGTTTCTGACCTTTTGTCTGTAGGCTGGTATCAGGCAGTGTTTATCTGTCATGCCACATGGATTTTGGCTCTGCTGAAGCATTCAAAACTAGAATAATGACAAACTAAAAGGCCTGAAAAGTAGTATTTTCATTTACCCTGAAGATTTCTTTGCTTTCCTGACACAGAAATGGATAATAAATATTTGTGTAAGCCAAATCCAATTGATTTTAAACATGGGCATCACTGGTTTCAGAATTACAAGTCACTCTGCTCTTTGTTTGCCATCATTTTTATGAAATTCGTTCTATGCATATTCAAAACACTTGAAGAAGCGCTACACTGAATCTTCTCCCGAGGACCAGAGATGGTAACAAAAGCTCCAACGCAGTTTCCTTGTTGTGACTCTGCAGGGTATCACCGCTGTGATGCATGGCTGGGTCACTGCGGGGGTCAGCAGGTCTTCAGTGTCTGTCTCGTTTTTAGGATTTAGTAACTGATTCGGATGCTCACAGGGACACCTTGTGTTTTTCATTGTCCAACAGTGTTTTTGGCTGAGTGCCTCAAAATTGATTTTTAATTATGGGAGTGGTAAAGACACACTTGTTCAGGCTTGTGTGTTGCAGCGATTATCATTTAGTTACAAAACACACCCTAACAGTTTACTGTGAAAAGACTGCAGTGAATTCACATTTCTAAGAACGCAGGTGCATAGGCAAACACATCCTTATACATGCAAACACACCCTTAATATCTGACTTAAAAATGAAGGATGGGTTGTTTTTACACTAAGGTAAGTTCAACCTGTTTATTTTTTAATGTTTTTTTTATTCCTTTTTAGTAGTCTTTTGGCATACCGTAACCTCAAGTTGCTCATTTGAATGTTCAAATCTGAACTTCTTGATTAAAAGTTGTTGTAATCGCCTGAAATATCTACTCACACACATGAAAGTATAATGACCACAGTTAAGACTCCAGTCCACTCCACTTTCTCTGGAACTGCTGTGCAATCTTTGATAATCGCACCATGTGTGTGTCTAAAATGAATTCTGCTGCATCTATAAATATATGAATGTTAATGTGATTTACTGTTTACATGCCAGCTTCATTAGGGTTGCGGAAAGGCTTAATAGATCCTTAGCACCAGCACAGATTTTTCCACAAAGTTGGCTAACTTCAGTTTCTGGCAAACATTCAACCAGAAACACATTAGTTTCAACATTTCAGCTTCAATCATTAAGCATTAAGAAACCAGTGCTGTCCAATCAACTAGACGAGTAAGATCTCTGTGACTTAACTTAATATCATGACTAATGCAGGTTGTAATTGCATCAGTGTCACAATCAATAGGCCATCTGCATTTTGTTCCAGTGATCAAGCAAAGATTTTGATGATTTTTGATGATTTGTTTCATTTTTAACTAATACTGCGTATTTACAAGTATCTATTAGTGTTTGTTAGTATTTATTGAATGTGTATCATAAGGGCTGGACTGGTAATTTGGCATACCGGGGTCAATATAATTGTTTTTTGTTTGTTTGTTTGTTTGTTTTTGGTCGATATGCTTATATAGGCAACAGGTCGTAGGCCCGCTGTGCACCGGACCTTCAAACACAGCAGCCCATTGGTACATTTTCATTATTGACACTGGATTGCCCAATCAAATATCTTAATTTCAAACTGTTCCCTCCCCTGCCAGCGTTCCCTGTGCGCCCGCGCACCTTGTATACGAGATTTTATTGTGAAAGACGTGGTTGATAAAGACAGCAAAACGAAAGGTGGAGCTGAAAAGCTGAGAGACAAAAAGAAAGAGAAACAAAAATGCAACAAAATGAGTCAAATTAACCGACATGTTAGTAGGTAGCTACATTGTCAACAGCAACAACTAGTAAAAAACCCTCGCGTCACAAACGACTGCTGTTGTTAGCACTAGTCTTGGAGAAGTGCAGGAGGAGAGACAAGTCCCAAAAAGAGAGTGGTAAGAATGATGGAGGGAAAAAATTAGAAGGGCAGAGATTCAAGTAAAATGAATGGCTACTTTGACCACAAGCCACCGCTAATAGCTAAAGTACAGCTTTTAAATATAACATGATGCACTACAGTATAACTCATTATTAGTCAGTACATAGTGTCGTGATTTCTTTTGTACCAGTCCAGGCCTGTCTAGCATGTATGCGGAATTTGTTAATGCCCCCCTGGGGATGAATAAAGTATCTATCAGTCTATCCCAATGACTGTGGTCTATCCACTTAAAATATCTTTATAGAGCCTTTATGTTTGTTGCAATTTCTGCTGCCCTCTTGGCCAGATCTCATTTTAAAAAAATACCATTTTTAATCTCAGAGAGACTTTTTTTGTACCTGGATAAATAAATAATGTATAAAATTCACTTTGTCAAAAGCTTGAATGCTGCTTACACATTGGAATGTTTTTGTGTTTTTGAGTCAGCAAGTCATTTATAACAGTTTAAATACGGGCATGTTTTTGGCAGATGATCACCTGTCTCCTGCCGCCCCGCAACCTGCAGACTTTGCCGCCCTCTGGTGGAGGCTGTCCGGCGGGAGGAGAGGGCGCAGGTCCGGTTGTTATGGTGAAGCATTTCCCCAGAGGGCTGGCTGAAGTTGGAGCTGCGGCGGACAGCAGCTGATTCAGTTTCACGGCTCGCACAGGACCTACCGCTGACAGGCAGCTCAACAGGTAAGATGTCGCCACTTTGTTTTTCTACTGTTTTACAATGAGTCTGCACGTCCTGCTCGGTTCAAACGATTGTGTATAAGTTGAACTTAGTTGTCGCTGAGACGTTGACGTTAATTATCTGAGGGCAGCGGCTCCGACTGCAGCGTCGGTGAACAGCGAGCTAATGCGAAGCTAAGGTAACGTTAGCATAATATGACTTCACCACAGGTAGCCGCACAACAGGTACGCTTACCAATTTTTCAACTTTATAAAGTCAAGCGTGTGGGATACAACTACTTTATGAGATCTACGAATGAAGCCAGTGGGGGAAGAGCCGCTTGCATTACCTGTCAGCAGACCATACACCTGTTGGGCTTGTCTATGAACCGCTAGGTCGGTTAGCTAATCCCGTGACAGGAGCTAAAGCTTCCGCTGCTGCCGCTGTTAAAATTTCCATTATTGTATTAATGTAGTTTAGCGCTACAGCGATCGAATCAAACTGTGATGAAAAAGTGAAGGTGATTTGGGACTAAGTTTAACTCTTTTTTTTTTTTTAAGCTAAATATATCACAGCAGCGTGAAAGGGCAACCTGCCAACTTATACAGTTAATTACCCTGACATAAAAAACTACAACTCATTTATCTTACATGCGGCAGCTCAGAGTTCAGGGTCAAGTAGATCCAATCATTTACTGAAATGGGTTTTGTTGGATAACTTTACCATTAGTTGAATTAATCAACTATTTTGCTAATAATAATATAATAATAAAAATAGCAAGCTCAGTCTGGCAAATGATATTACAGGTTGGTGACTGAATGAATAATAATGAAAAATTCTGATATCTTATGATAACATCTCTTTTCTCAGCTAAAAGCGAATTGTAAAGATAATTTTTTTGCTTATTGTGAAAATGGGCACACTGCACAGAGGCAGACCAACAAGTCTGAAGAGATTAAGGAAGAGAAATTCACGATCAAGCACGGCCCTTCAGCTATTTGACTTTAACCCTCCATCAATAACTTATTAACCTAAATAAACTCACAGGCATTTGTTCTTGTCAGGCCTATGTTTAAAGTTCCTCTTCAACAACATTGACTTGGTATGTAAAGTTAAATATTTGCAGGTTTCACAATATAGACTAAAATTAGCGTGAGGGCTCCTTGATACACGATGTGACAGCCCACACAGTGCTGCGTGCTTTCAGAGACTTAGGAAGAATGGATAAAAAGGCCGGACTGTGATTTTACAGCAACAGTAGCAATCGCCACTAAACTAATAGATACTTTATGAAAACAAAGACCTGAACTGTGAGGGTAATCCTGTCGGGTTTCTCTCTCTCTCGTCTTACTGAGGCATGTCTTTACTATCCCATTGTTGTTTTTAACAGATACAGCTCATCCTGTCACCTGGCACCATTTAAAGATTCCTTTTTTTTTGTTTCTTCGCCTCTCCTCCTCCGCTCCAGCATGACATGACCCTACTTCCTACTTACAACCAGTCGGAGGAGTTAAAGTCAAAGATAGTCTGGCTGTCTCCTCCCCATCCTGTCTCCTCCTCATATTCTTCTCTATCTCCTTCACATTCTTTCCTCCACATCCTTTTAACCCTCTCTTTCTCTCTCTCTGTCCACATCCTGTCTTCCAAAAAAAGCAGCGGCTCTTTTGCCTTCATCATTGTGGTTTTTTTTTTTCTCATGGTCTCTCCTAACCCTTGGCTGCTTGGTAGAATTACTGAGATTTCTGAGTGATTACATGGAGCAACTCAAACCTTAACACATGACAGGACTTATTGTAGATCCTCCTCCCTCGCTCTCATTTGTAGTGATTATAATTTGGTCCGTCCTTCGAGGGCTGCAGCTACAAATATTTTCTGTATCAGTACCCAAAATGGAAATTATTTCAAGGTATGTGACATCTTCATTTATCTTGCTTTGTCCAGCCATCAGCCCAAAAAGACGTTCAATTTAAAGCAAGTTTTTTTTCTTTTAACGCAGAGAAGCAGTGTACATGCTACACTTGGGTAACGCTTGGCTTTTTAATTAGAAATAATGGTTCATGATTTGACAAGCCATTCCCAGCTCTATCCCTTCTAACAGTGAGTATTTGTGAGTATCTGGCACACATTTTAGGCTACTTTGGCATTGTTTCAGATTGCAGGCGGGATCATTCCCGAATCATCAAGCTACACTGACTCAGCAATGTTTGTTTCAATGAGTGGGTCGGTAAGGTCCTCTGTTTCAAATCAAATAGCTCACCAGTCTGGAGGCTGTACACAGGAGCCGTCCGGTGCTGTTTTATGATGACAAAACCATGATTGAAGCACAGAGGACCAAGTGTGGCCAGATTTAAGGTTGGCTGTTTAGGCTGTATTTTCTGTTTTGATCAGTCCCACCCACCTGGTGAATGTTTGAGCCTCAGTATATGTATTCATAGTACTCTATTCATTCTAGCTGTTGAGTGAAAGGTTATATTTGTCAGCAGCTGTAGACAGACCTTCCTGTTAGGTCACTAGGTGGAAAATTAGTCAGAAGACAACAAGTGTCACATTGACGAAGGGACGTTTTCCCAAATATAATAATTGTTAGTCATATTTTTCAGCGTGTGTGTGAGTGTGCACTGTGGTGTCTGCCGTGCTAAAATTTGTACACTATCAGTGATCTCACCTTGTCTTTTCCTGTGTAGTTTCCTGTCTAGTCTTTGCCCAACACTGGGAATCACAAGGTTCTTCCACAGTCTTCCCACTAACAAATTCCCCATTCTTTATATAGCAGAAGCAAAACTAACAGACTCATGAGGCCGAGGTCTGTTGTGCATCAAGTGTTTGTAGTGAGTACATCGGTAAGGTAAGGTCACAGCATCGCAGAGAAATTAAAGCAAATTTTTAAAGATTATTATTGATATCATTTAGTTACATCATCCCAAAGTACGTGTACATGTCATTACAGTGTTGATGTTCAGATTTCCATTTATAGCTTTCTCCTCATTTCTTTTTGAATAGTTAGCAAAATCCTTCCTTAAAAGAACAAAAGGGCAGGGGAGGGGTTGCTCTTTGATGAACACTTGATGCTAGTGTATACTGTTGAAAATATACAGTGCTGTGCAAAAGCTTACATTTCTTTCCTGATTTCCCTCTACGAAAATGGGAAGTCGTTGCAGCTCTTTATTGAAATGTGCAAAACTACAAGAAATACAGTATAAAAACAAACAAACAAATTTTGTGCAATTCTAACACCTTTATTCTTCAGCACAGTCTGAACTCTCTTAGACAAACTGTCCTATAATTTGTTAAGTCCTCAGTTAACAAAAGATTGGTCAACTGAAGGATCAGATGCATCTCTCAGGCCCTGTGTCAGGTCTTTGATGGGCTTTTTTTCTTATTTCTTAAATATGTGACTTTCCGATAGTGTTCATGTGTTGTAGAGAGTCTTTAAGCCTGCCATGTCTTCTTTTATCCTCTACAAAAAAAGAGCACACATTGCTGAGATATGCACCGTTTTCAGCTAATATCTCTTGCAAACTATTTTATTTCTATCACACTGTTATCATCTTTGGCACTTTTCCTGGATTCAGCTTAAAAAATTGGAACAATTTATTTGTCTTTGTAAAAGACTGCTAGTAACAATTTGCCTTATGATACAGTGAAAAATATCTGTTATGTGTAGACACAACACTGGTTCCTTGAGTTAGGGTCCTTTTTCAGGCTTGAATGATTCATAGGCCAGTATTAAGTGGCTTAACAAACAAAACATTCCTCGGAAATGAAATGTGAAAGAAAAACTTTGAAATACCTCCAGAAAGCCTGGAGAACTGCTGGCCTCGCCCACTTGCAAGAAATTGCAAAGAAAAGAAAAATTGCAAGAAAGTCTGACTCCGTGGAAGCAAAATCTAAAGAAATCAGGCATGGCTCAAGACTTTGGCATATTACCGTAGTTTCAATATTTATCTTAGAAATATCCTCACATGGTGACACCTTGTCTAGCATTGACTACAACCAAGCTATTAATATGTCCAGAGAGGCAACACAGTATTGGGTCACTGACTGTTTATCTTGTAGTTTTTTTTTCTCTAGTTCACTTCTGAGCTGCTGGTCTGTCTGAGTAAGATAATATTTTCATGTTGTGAGGATACTGAAGATGTGTTTTCTCTTTTTCATAGCAACATGACTTGTAGTTTGTTTGGCTAAATCTGAACTATCAGAGTAATACTCTAAAGGGATAAACTTCCCTACTTTTAGGCTTTAAAGCAAAGACTGGACTGAAAAGTCGTGGTTTAAATGGAATCAAAACAAAACAAAACTGGACAGTATATGATTTAAAGAGACAGGATCAAGTGGAAGTGGCTGAGTTTGACACATACTATTTTTTGCGTCAGTGTGTAGCCACAAGTTAGCGGTGTTCACACTCACAGCAAATACTTTTGTGTACATTGTGACTATGAATCAGGTGCTCGCATTGTTTTGTTGATGATGGGCTAACACAGAATTACTTGCGACGTAGAACTTAATTTCTCCTTCAGTCCAATTTTTACCCCTTAACTGTAAAAGGCTAATGGGGTATTGTAGTCACCTGGGCAGGCAGTGTGGATGCCCATGTTTTTGCATGTGCTAACTATGCAATGTAGGATTTTCAAAAAATATACCAAAAGTGCATATATAAAAAATCTTGATGAGTTCAAATCTCAATGACCTCGATGTTAAGGCCCCAGAGTTCAGGTTTTCTGAAAATCTGGTGAATGTGATGACTGAAGAAGGAAGTCACCCAGGACATTCAAATTTATACCATAGATGCATCTACTAGGAGCCTGAGGGGTAGCACTGGTAGCTGTGAGAATCCACAGTATCCTGAGCAGAGTGCAGTTGTAACATAACATTATTTACACTCTCCAAGATTAGCTTGTGTAGTGAAAAACATGTACAAGGATGTTGTGTCTTCCAGAATTGGTCCTTGGCAAGAGAAATTGTCACTATGTTTCCTGCTGAAAGGATTTCGGAAGTATTATCACTGCTACGCTACTTGGTTATGAAATGGATACATTTATTATTAATGGTTTCAGGATTAGTTTCTTAGTGAAAAAGATATGATGGAGGTCCAAAAAACATTAGGCTTGGGACATTAATGTAAACCTGGAACTCTGGTGCTGTCGGTTAAACAAACAAATAAATGTGCTTCATTGGACCTTAGTATGAGAGGATGTCTTACATGTTTGCTAAGCTTAACACTCCACGGCATAACATCAGAATATATTGCTCTGATGCCAGAGTTTGTGTTTATGTGTGTAATCGTACATTTTAATTAGAAATAAATTTATGACATTATCTATGTTAAGTTGCACAGGCGAGAAAGTTGGCCTGTGTGTGATGTATCATGCCTCCCATTACTACTCGTGTGTAATTTTGCTGTGTGTTGAAGTCCCATAGTGTACAAAAGATGTATGCATGAGCGTTCACATGGACACAGTTTGTAACTTCTTCCCAAGGTAGTCTAATCACTTTTCCTACGTTCTACCTACCTCTCCAAGTCTGCCTGTCTGACTTGCTCACCAACATGGATATCTCTTCTTTCTCTCTTTGACTCCCTTTGTCTCGCTTTTATTTTCAGTTTGGTTTAATAGCATGAGTTAGTAAACTGTGGCTCCATATTGGTGTGGTTTACAGATTTTCCTAACAGGTGAAAGATCCCTAGTTTGATCCTGGGAGGAGAAATAAATCCCTTGAGCATTGCATCAGAAAGGAAATCTCAAGAAAAACAACAATCTGCCAAGTCAAACATGTGGAGCTATCTGCTGTGACGACCCTTTGTAAATAAGAGGGAAGCTAAAAGTAGCTTTTAGTGACCTATTGTTAATCTCCAACATTTTCTTTAGACTGTAATTTGAAAAGGATTCAGGAAGTGTTAAGTTTGGTATTAATAGCATAGTGTGGTAACTTTAACAGTGTTCTTGCATTTTCCTTGCATTATCTGCCATTGTGAATCAGTCAACACACCACATATATGACAGTTTTTTGAGGGATGGGTTGTTTTAAGTGACATATGTTTTTGATGACTGGATTTTATGCTTAAGATATATATGGATTAGGGCTGCCACAAACGATTATTTTGATAGTCGACTAGTCACCGATTATTTTTGCGATTAGTCGACTAATCAGATCATGCATCCATTGGACGTAAAATGTACACCTGAAAATATGTTAAACGTTTATTTTGTGACCCAGAAAGAATAATAATTGTAATATTAAAACTAACTAGCTGCCGCCATTGTTGACAACTGCGCTGGGCCGCGCTATGAATTCTGGAACACAGTTTCTTCTTCTTCGGGGTTTAACGGCAGCTGGCATCCTTGTACATGCAGTGCTGCCATCTTCTGTTTCAGTCCGTTATTACACTCTTAAATACTACTACTTATTCCTGCGTCTTTTGGGATCTTACAAAGCTTCAAACGACGCGTCGACTATTAAATTAGTCGTCGACGATTTTAATAGTCGACGTAATCGTGACTAGTCGACTAATCGTGGCAGCCCTAATATGGATTAACCACACTATGGCTGCATCCATAGGTTCATGGATATTTCTTAAAACTGATTTTTCTGAGTTTGTTTTGAAATTACAAAAAGCATTCTCAGGTGTTGTCAAGAGCATGCCAAGGCAAGAGGTGGTGATATCATCCTGAGAACTAATTCAATGTCCACTACAGAGGACATATTGAATAGACTATTGTTCTAATGACCCATTGAATAATCATTGAGGTTTTGCCGACATGTGACCACTATTAGCATGATGTCAATTTTTCTGCCATTCTGGATGTTTGACATTCATGGTGACCATGTAGGTTTAAGTGAATAAGTATGTAAATCACACACAGACATGGAGATCTGTCTGCAACAATCTGGCAACCTCCTGTTGCGAGGGGACAAATGAGTATTCCCTGAGTGGCTGTGAGTTGCTGAAGGTTGATTGCAGTTGCAGGAAAAATCATTGCTAAATACCAGTCATACAGAGACGGTCTACGGATTTGTCAGTTGCTAGGGAAAAATATGTATTCCTCAACCAGTTGGCAAAAACCTGTTTGTGATTTGGCTGTTATTATATTGCTATGGTCGTAGAATAAATCTAAGTGATGCACTTGTCTAGAAACATTTTTCAGATATTCTCCGAGCTCGACAAAAAACGGAGAAAAGTCTGATTCAAACTGTAAATGGTATGCTATCACTGGGTTAATAGTTGCCAAGTATTTGCACACAAAACATGAAACATTGCAGGCAACTGTAACCAAATCAAACACTAGGAGGTTTTTGATGCAGCACCTTCTTTGCAGCGATAACAATATGGTGGAAAACTTGTGAGCAATGTGGTCACGAGAATAAGAAACCACAATAATATAAGAAACCACAATAATGCTGTCATCCCCGAGTGATACACCATGTAAGATACACACCACAACAGTGGCAGGCCAGCACAGTTCCAGCAGGTCAGGTGAGGCCGTATTTTCATGGTGAGGGTGGAAACGCAGTAAACCGGTTTTATAGTCACAGGGACAAAAGGGGCACACTTTTATTGTCTGCTTAGTCAGTAGGATATCTTTATTCAGAAAGAGCGGTGAGGGCAGCCTTGATTCTCACAATGATCACTTTAGAAATGCAAATCATCAAATTCCATCTCTTTAATGTGCGCTGTTGTGAATTGCATATAAAAATAGTTTATCACTCTTTGTTTATGTAAACTCAGCAAACATGAAATGTTAGTGAAGTAAGAATCAAAGCATCTTTTTTCAGAAGAAATGAACTTCTGATGTGCACAAATCAAGTAGTGGCTGATTTTTGTGAAAGATGTGGACTAAGGGATGTATTTTAATATACAGGTGATATATTATGGCTTTGTTGTTTATGTCTGAGTGTCAACATTTAACATACCTTTTCATACTCAAAGCCTATCTTTAAAATTAGGTCACAGCACAGGATAAAATGTCAAAAACTCTAGGTTTGTGAGTCTGACAAAAACCCCAACATATTTAAGATATTTTTCCCACTGATCTCTCAGATTGTGTCTGGAATTATCCCACTAATACATCAGTAAAGTTCTTGAAGGGATTTTTCCAGATTTCTCTAATCCTTTTTCCCTTTAAAGCCCCTTAAAATGCCACAAAACTTATTCCCCTTTTCATTAGTTAAGTGCAGTATAACCAAGGCCACTGACTGTGATTGGACTATTCTTTAAATATTTGCCGTATACTTACTGTTTACTTTTGACTTTTACAGTGCTGATTTGTGGATACTATGGCTTTCTTCTCTGAGGAAGAAAGGTTAAAAAGCTATGTTGTATAATTGTTGGTACATTCTAATTGAAACTAACCTTCATTACACATATCTCTGTCCTGTGTATTCCAAGTCTGCATTAATCTGTGTGTTTAAAAGACAGATCTGGGTAGTAGCCTTCAATCCATGGAGAGAGTCAGAGTGTGACCTTAAACTAAGGAAATCCTTACATTGTAGCTTGTGACAAAGGGTGAAGGGTTAGGTATCCTGAAAATAGTAGGTGTACACAGAATACTAATAGTTCTTGCCTGTCCCCAAGGCAAGAGCTATTAGTCTTTCAAATGGCAGGGTAAAACCCTATTTAAAAAGCACAATTATAGTTCTTTGTATGCTATATCATATTGCACACAAGGCTTTAAGATATAGGCCTCTGCACTTAGTTTGTAACAAAGGACTATTTGTGTTTAATACAACTATTAAACAACTATTAAAAACACTGTTGGAGTCTTAATGAGGTGAAAGTCCAAGAGGACCGCTGTAATTGTTATGTCTAATGATTCTACACTTGATTGCCCTCTAATCTTGCTGATTTATGGACCGGTGTGTTCTCCCAGCCTTGTTTTTTTTTTGTTTTTTTTTGTTTTGTTTTTTTGGTCGTCATTGGTACCATGTTGCAGTAGCTATGTCCTGGGACTACAGTCTTATTCTTATCAGTCACTCTCTCTATCTCACTGAGTGCCTCTAGTTGACCTTCCTCTCAGCGCTCACTGGCCCAGGCCTAAATAATAAATGAACAGCCTGGAAAGAGCTGAGTGTGTGAGCCGCGTATCTCTACTTGGAAGTGAACGAAAGCCAATGAGAGTGATCTCACTGCCCAGGGTTGTCAGGGGTGGGAACTTGCACCATAACAGGTCACATACTTGTTACTTAACTGCATTGCCACAACATCCATCACTCACTCTCACCGTGTGAATACCCTGTAACACATGTAATGTGTGTGCTGGGCTGCAGGGTGTGTCAGTCATTAATGAAAAGCATCCCACCCTCTCAAGTTTCCTTCAGGAGAGGAGTGGGAGAGGAGGGAGTAGGGGAAAGGAGCTCAGGGGTTAAAGATAACAGGATTAAGAGAGCAGTATGTTTTCATTATACTGTAACATAGCCCCGACATTTTGTCTCACTGCAGTTTTTCCTTCTCTCTCCCTGACCCACAGGCTGAAGACAATGTCATTCAAGTTGGTGAACACGTTATACCACATCTTTTGAAGATTTACCAAAAAGTGCACCAACACTATCAACAGGAAGTTGTGAAATGTTATTTCACCACCCAGAAATATTTTAATTCTGTCAAATATTTTTTATTGTCAGTAACTGAAGTAGGACTCCTTTTTATTCTCATTGGATGTTTGGTTCTTTCCACCTTGTGGATTTGTTTTTCACTGCTGCCTATGGATTCTCACAAATCCACACCTCCTTTGGACCATATACTGAAGTATGATTGCTATCCGTTTGGATTAGAAGCTAAGATAGACTGACCTTTATAGTTCTGTTGTGTTTTTTTTGTTTTTTTTCTGTTTGCCAAGTGGATGATTCGCCAAGTTACCGAAAGTAGAAATGGATTGGAGGACTGACAGCTGGTTGAAATCTACCCTTTGGATTATTATGTTTTGGACACCTTCCTGCTGCTATTTTACTTTAGCACGATAAGAGTTTTTAAAGATGGGAAAGAGACAGAAATATCTGTCACCTGATTGCACGACTTAGTTTTTTTTTTCCCCATCGTATTTCTGACATTTTTGCTGTTTTTTGTGGTTCAGGTTACTTTTGAAGATGAAGTGCAGCATCTTTTTGTGTTCTCCCACCCTGATGTAGGCCTCTTTGGCTTCCCTTTAAAAAGGACAAGAGAGGCATATGATAAATTAAGAAGGCTGAAACCCCCTAAAGGATATCCTCACATAATAAGTGAAAGAAACAGTACTATAGTAGCTGAGCCGCTGTGGCAGCCAGTGGCGGTATCATGGCAGCAGAACACGGCGAGCTGCTTGCTGAGATGGCAACCATGGGGCGTCTGAGTGCCACAGAACGGCTCAAGCATGCCAAGAAGCGACGCGCTCAGCAGCTGAAGGCTTGGGCACAGATGGAAAAGGATGCAGCAAGAGGGTCGAGGGCCAAAGCAGATAAGAAGAAGCCACGCACCAGCAAAGTGACATTCCCCAGTGCTGTCACCCTGCTTGATGCTGCTTCCCGCAACGACCTGGATGAAGGTGGGTATACACACTGCACAAAAAGTTCATAATCAGAAGACAACAATTTTTTCAAATGCTTCAGCTTAAACGCAGTGATTTTTAGAGCATCAAAGTGCAAATATATACTAATCCAGGGTATTGACACCTGTAGAAAACTGATCAAGATCTCAGAAACGTGTGAAGGGAGACCCCAGAAGTATTGGGGTGCCATGAACTGACTGTAATGCCAAGGCTTCTTTGTCCTGTAGCTGTTGGCATTTGCTGAAAGAAGCTCTTGCACTGTAAAAACCAATGACTTACAGGAAATGAAAAATTTGTACTGAATATATCAGAGATTAAAAATAGTATTAAGAGCTTTATTGCAAGTTGTTGGATCTAAGCTAGTTGGTAAGGTGGTAAATCACAATTTTTGTGTTTGTTTGTTTGTATTTTTATGGAAAAGACTCTGCCCTGGTGGTCATGCATAATCTGTATGTACATGATTGTAAATTTCTTTTTTCTTTTTTGCTAGTGAGGGAGATGCTTAACAGCGGAATCAACCCAGATCTGGTCAACGAGGATGGACTGACAGCTCTGCATCAGGTAACATGCATTTAGCTCCAGGAGCCACCAGTTGACCACTGTTCACTGTTAACACTGCCAGTTGTACAAACTTAAATGCCTCCTCTCACTTACCTAGTTCTGCCTTTGCACTAATCAAATGCTAAATGTATCATCAACATTACTGATTACACACAAAGCAGTGTACCAGTTTACATGGCATGATTTTGTTATAGCCGGTAAAACCACATGTTGCACATACACCACTGTCAACATTTAGGCCACTTCTGTTCTGTGTCTGTGTTTATGTTTGTTTGTGTGTGGTCACAGTTTTGAGCTCACCAAGTACTAGTTGTGTTTATTATGTCTTAACGTTTTCTTATCTTAAGTTACTTTACATAAAGAAAGTAGTTATTACCCTGGATTATAGATGGAAAAGGTGAAAAAGTTTTTTTTTTTTCTTGCATTCCTATTTCTGGGCAACCTCAGTCACATTTAACCACCATAATATTGCTGTGTTTTGTTAGTTGAGACCTTAAGACACCTTAAATCTTTGCAATTTTCTCACCCCTTTTTAATTTCTCCTTATATGTTCACACATACACGCACTACTACACACTCCTGAGAGGACTGTTTGTTAGCACAGAGAACTCTTTATAAGAGCAGTTTGCTTTGCCGTTTCCCTTGGAAAATTTGGTGTTTACACAGAGGGCTGAGTACATGCAAATTCTTTTCTTTATCCAGTGCTTTAGTTGACATTAATACTAATGTTTAGATTTTTCTACCTCTGCTTGTGGTCATTTTTCAACATCATATTTTTTCCCCAAGTTTATTCCATCCGTTTTTAATAAACGGTCCCCCATTTTCAAAGGCTTCAAGTTAATTGGAAAACTGACTGACAGGCAGTTTCCATGACAAATTAAGCAGAAGAATAGTTGCATTTGGGATTTTCTCACTGGAACTCCTAACACGATGTTCAATGAGATGTTGATGTAAGTGAGGGAGACCATGATTAGGCGGAAAATCCACACAAACCTACCATAAATGGAGGAAAAACTTGAGGTGGGTTCAAATCAGCATCTGCTTCATTTTTAAAAAGAAGGAATGCTCTGGTCATGTCAGCAAAAACAAAAGTCCTTAAAGACCCAAGAAAACAGCTAAAGTGCATTATGACATAATTATTTCTGTGATTGAGAAAAACAATTTCACAACATCTGACTAAGTCAAGAACACTTTCAATCCCTCTCAAGGTTTGCAAGTAAGAGACGCCTTTATAAATGTAAATACAGAGGGTTTACCAAAAGGAACAAACTACTAGTTACAATCAAGAACAAGATGATCAGATTAGACTTTGATAGAAAACCTCTAAAAGAGCCTGCACAGTTCTGGAAACAAAAGCTTTGTACAGATGAAACCATGATGAACTTGTGCCAGAGTGATGGGAACAGAAAAGTGTGGTAAATGAGAGAAACAACAAGATGAACCAAAGCAGACCACACTATCTATCAAACTTGGTAGGAGCAGTGTCATGGTATGGGCATGTATGGATGCCACAGGCCACTAGTGTTTATTGATAATGCAATTGCTGATAGAATGTCAGGATGAGCTGTGAAGTCTACAGGGCTATACTTTCTGCTCACATTCAGTGAAATGCTGCAAAACCGATCAGAAACACAGTGTTAATGGATAATGGGCCAAAGGAAACTGCAAAAGCATCCAAAGAGTTTCTCAAGGCAAAGACATGAGACATTCTTCAATGGCCATGTCAGTCAGCTAATCTCAAACAGAGCATGTTTTCACAAACATGAGTCTCACAAACAAGCAGCGGCTGAAGCATCTCAGCGGAGGAACAGAATTTGGTGATGTCCTTGGTTTCTAGAATTTAGGGAGTCAGTCACTGCAAACGGTTTATATCAAGGTGTTGATAACAATCCTTACATTTAAAAGATTTATGTTGGTTTGTCCAATTACCTTTTGAGATTTCCAAAAATGGAATATATAAAAATATATAAAAATAGCTGTAATTCCTAAATGGTTATTACAGTACTTTGATTACATCCAATGGATTCAAATGGAAATTTTGCACTTCAATTACATCATACTTAAAGTTGCACACTGGCAAAAGCACAGTATTAAAAAAGATTCTGTCATTCTCCAAAAACTTATGGACCCAATTGTATCTGCTGTCTGTTTTCAGTGCTGCATTGATGATTTTGTGGAGATAGTGCAGTGTCTGCTAGACGCTGGTGCCAATGTGAATGCTTGTGACAGTGAGTTGTGGACCCCTCTGCACGCTGCTGCCACCTGTGGACACACTGGTCTGGTGCAGCTCCTGATTCAGGCGTGAGTGCGGCCTCACATCATAACTTTTCTGTTTCTGTCACAAAATGTTTAAATTTCTAAGCTAATATATTTTGTTTATAATGTGCTTTTTTTCATTTCAACCTCAGTGGATGTTATTTACTGGGCCACATTAGAGACTTAGAGCCTTGTTGGGAAGAGAAAGCAGTTTCTGAACCCAATGCAAATAAAACGCTTAGCAGCTTTGCATATTAGGGTGTGTCACTCTAACTCGGGTCTTTTTGCATATGGATATGTGTGCTTCCAGTGGGGCCGATCTGCTGGCTGTCAATGCGGATGGCAACATGCCTTATGACATCTGTGAGGATGAGGCTACCCTTGAGCTGCTGGAGATGGTTATGGCTGAACAGGGTCAGTGAAAAGTTTGTGAACAGATTAACTTTCCTGCCTTTGACAGGTCGGGAAAAAGAGGCATGATCAAGCTTAACTTACCTGTCATTTATCACATTTGAAATCAGATGGCCAACATTTATGTGCAGTCCCAAAGTAGGAAGAAAATAAATCCAAGTCCAAGTGATCTGTTCAATCTTGTCCTTGTGTGTCTTGTCTTGTGAAGGGATAACTCAGGACCGTATAGATGAATGCAGAGGGGCTAAAGAGGCGGCTATGCTGGCTGACATTCAGGCTCTGGTTCAGAGCGGAGCAGATTTAAACGCACAAGATGATAATGGAGCAACTCTGGTGAGACACAAGGACACATGCACATGAACTGTGTGGTGTACTTAAGATTTGTCAGCTCAGAGTTCAAGTCTATATCTAATGCTGTAAATCTAGATATTTTGAAAACATCTGATTAGAAATGCAATAATCCCCTGACTGTTAACAGGTTGCACAGGTTTCCTGCTTTCTTTGTAATGTTTTACCAACCATTTCTGTAACATTCAGCCAATGTAATAATAATATAAAGGTTCAGAGAATTGAGAAAATATTTTCTTAATTTTATTTTGTTGTGAAATTTTGTTCTTTACTGACATGCAGTTTGTTTTCTTTATTCTTTTAGCTCCATATCGTATCTGCTAACGGCTATATGTCTGTGGCTGAGCTGTTACTAGAGAACAAGGCTCAGGTGGATGTGAAGGACTCTGATGGGTGGACTCCACTGCATGCTGCCTCCTGCTGGGGACAGGTTCATACTGCTGTCATGCCTAAAGCAACCAGTTTTCTGAAATGACTCATTCATAGTGTTTTGTGTTTTTTGTTCCATAGATGCAGATGGTGGAACTGCTGGTGGCACATGGAGCCAATCTAAATGCAAAGTCCGTCTTAGAGGAGACACCACTAGGTGAAACTAGAGTATTGTTGTTGCTGCTGTTTCTGCCTTTAGTATCAAACTTGTTCATGAGAGACACACAAGTGTTAAACTTGCTTTTGCTTTTCAGATGTATGTGTTGATGAGGAAGTCAGAGCCAAACTGATGGACTTGAAGCACAAACATGATGCCATCATGAAGAGCCAGGACAGGCAGAAAGGCACACTGCAAAGACGAGCGTCTAGCACAGGAAGCAGAGGGTGAGCGTGGAGCTCAGTGGAACCAGAGAGTGAAAAGCATACATTGAAGTTGAAACGGTTCATTGTTTTACTGCTTCCCCTCCTGTCTCTCATTTCTCTGTGCAGTAAAGTGGTGCGTCGCGTCAGCGTGAACGAGCGCTCCAGTCTCTACCGCCGGGAGCACCACAAAGAAGCCATGGTGTGGCAGGAGCGCGGTCGACAGCCCGAGCCACAGGATGATGATGAGGACAGACAGACCGACAATGAGTTGCACCAGCATGCCACCATGGTGATGGAGGTTTTGTTTGGAAAATGTTTCTCATGACTGTTTTTGTGACCATTGCAAACAGTATAAATGTTTTGTGGTTTGTTTGGTTTTTTTTTTCCCCTTGTGTTTTAGGTTGCTGCTCATGGTGCAGCAACATCACATTTGGAAGAACTGGAGGCTGCAGACAGGAAAATTATGCCCAGCCTAGGGAATGGAGAGACCTCTGTTTCTCTGGCATCTTCTGTACCTGGAGAGCAGTGGAGTGGGGGAGGAATCATGGAGCGCAGCGCCTCCTACCAGCTCGGCTCTGCGTCTGGAGCGGGGTCTGCAGAGGGCGAGGGGGCAGATAATATGACTCGGGAGAAATCACACCACACCTTGGCTGACCTGAAACGCCAGCGGGCAGCTGCTAAGCTCAATAAATACCAAGCACCTGCACCACCGCTGCCCTCGCCCGTTGAGGAGGAGCCCTCTGTTGCAGCAGCTGAGGTTACAGCCACTCAGGCTCAGCCAGAACCTGATATGACACCTGCCGCCGAGGCAGTCTCCCCCAGCCAGGTGTACTTCACCCCAGCCAGTGGAGATCCTCCACTTCTGAAACTTCGAGCCCCTGAGGAAGAGCAGTCCAACAATAAGGAGCCTTGCTGTGGACTCATGTAGAAAGAATCATGCAATCAGACAAATATGCTGCCTATAAAGTACAAAAGCTGGTGGCAAAAAGTGGCAAAAAAAAAAACCCTGTTAAAACAGACATGCTTTAAGTGAATCACTGGAGACTCTTTAGGTTAAGGCTACATGCCAATGATGGATCAATCTGCTTTGCATTCCAAGTGAACTGAAGTGCAATCTGTGATTATTCCCCCTTTGATTAGCTTTCTCACTTCTGTTGCACATTTCACACCTTTAGCAGGTCCTAGCTTTCCCTCCTGCTTCACCTACAGAAGAACTCCAGATTCTAGTGTTGCAGTTAGAAGCCGACAGCTCCACCACTCTATTTTTTGGGGCATTACATTACTCATCTCTTAAATACACAATTAGACTGGCTGAAAGCCTTAGAATCATGTGAAGTTTTATAGATAAGGCAGAAGACTGAATTGCAGCTGATTTATTTTAAATTAATGAGGTTCTTTTTTTTTCTTAATGAGTGCTATGACAGGTACATGATCTACATTAGCGTACATTTGTGTGGTAAACAAGAGTGAAAGAGGTTTGTTTCTTTATGCGGGATTGATCATGATTGGTTTAATCAATATTCTGAATTTATATTTAATGAAGATGGACCGTTTCCATGCTTGATTAATTTTTTTTTCTCCTCTGCTTTGGGCTGAAAAAAAAGTTTCTCTTGTTGCTTTCAAGTGCGCAAAATTTGAAATGCTGCAATTTGCTAATGAAGCATTTGTCTCTACTTTGGGGAAATTTAGCTCAGCCCGTCATCATCATCTACCAGATTCCTATTTTTCTGTCAGTATTTCTATTTTTCTACCCTCAGAATATAATCATATTATTTATTCTTCCTGATCCGGAGACAATTTATAAAAAGAAAATTACGATACATTTGTGTTAACTGAATTGTCAAAGAGTCTGTTTAGTTTTCTTGTCAAACTGAGCAAACGTATCACGATTGTTTATCAGAGGTTGGTGCCTTCATTAAATGTCTTATTTAAAAAAAAAAGTTTTGCAATGCTTGCACGAAGTCCCACGTTTAAATTTTGTGAGCAGTGGGATTATTACATAATCTGTCTGACATGGACTTGATGTACGCTCAAGCACTCTTAATTTCTGTATTGCATTTCAGTTTTGTTAGTGATTTTTACTGATCCCTGTTTAGAAAAACAAAACATAAAAACATGTTTTCACAAATGATTTTTGTATATATATTTTTTTTAAATGCAAAAACTCTTAATGAATGTATCTGGATGTTATGACCGGGACGCTTACAGGGAGGGGATCGGATAGTGGGTTTAAAATGAAATATTTTATTCCAACTTATATTTTTAAGTGTGTGATTTGAGGCACAGATTTGATCAGGTTATTGCCTTATAGTTGGTTCAAAAAAAGCTGAACATATCCTAGTCTGTCTTGTTTGTTTGATGTTGATGACAGCTCCCTCTTGTGGTAAAAATGATCAGCTGAATATTTTTTACTTGCCCTCACTCCCCCTTTTGTCTTCCTCTTAGATCAGATCAGTCACTCTCTGACTTTCCGCACATCTCGAATGACACAGTCTGTTCCGAGCCATCTGCCAGAACTGCAGCTAATACACAATGACAGCTTATTTAGGTGGTTTGACATTGTGGTGCACCAGAATTACCTTCATCCACACACAGAAATATATGCACACAGATCCTTATGTTGTATAAGGCCTCAGTAACAGTTACCCTTATGGGGAGGGAGTGTGTTAAAATTGGAAGCTGCTTATGTTCAGACTTGTTTTGACTGTGAGCCAGCACCACTGAGTTACAAGGACCGAGCCTGTAAGTCTCTCTTTTAGTAATTATATAGCTGTTGCACAACATAAGGTATGTGATGTTGAACTGTCATTTAACGTTGAGGTAAAGTTGGAACAGATGATGCACTTACAGTCTGACAAAATGCACATGAAAGTCACCAGGGCATCACATGCTTGCGTGTGAACTGTTTTAGTTTGGGATATCAAATGTCTTTCCCAAACTCTTTCCAAGACATCTGGGGGGTGTCTCACACTGTCCTACAGATACACACTCACAAACCTTTTCTCTTTCTCTGATTAAAACAAATGACATGCAAAGGAAGGAAATTTCCATGTGAAGGTAAATTTTATTTGACATTGCACCCCCCGCATCAAGTTCCTCTGCATTCTTTGCCAGATAGGTGGTTTTTCTCTGGCACTGTAGTTCCTTTCGCATGAAAAGACAGAACTGTGATGTGGTGTGGAAGTAATTTATTAACCCATACCTTCGTGCCATAGACCAATAACCTAAACCAAAATACAGTATACAAAGCAAAAGAATGAATATAGTTCTAAGAAGTTTGAAAGTCAATATTTGGTAATGACCACTATTTATTCAACACAGTCTGCGCTAATGAAAGCTGTCTTGTTGTTTCTTTAAGTAGTCTTCAGGAGTACTTCTCCAGGCTTCTTGAAAGCTCTTCTTTGAATGTTGGCTTTGGTTTCCTGTCAAGATGAGCCCACACTGCTTCAACACGGCTCCACCATGTTTTAGAGTCGACTGTAGACACTCACTGTTGTCCCTCTGTCCTGACTTCCTCTGTGCATATTGATGATGAACCAAAATTTTCACATTTGGATTCATCACTCCATAAAACCTGTTGCTACTGATTTCAGTCTGTGTCTTGTGTAATTTGGCATACCTCAGCCTTTTCTCCATGTTTTCCTTACTCAGAAATGGCTTCCTAACAGCCGCTCTTCCACTGACGCCATTTCTGATGAGGCTTGAGCGAACAGCAGATTTATCAATTGAAGGGGCAATGCATCTCTCAGGTCCTGTGTCAGGTCTTTGCTGGAAATTTCCCTGTTTCTTAAGGACCTGACTATCAGATGCTCTTCTGCTGTAGTCTTTAGACCTGCACCTTCTTTTGTCTTACTCCATCAGATTTTTTAAGGGCATGCATGAAAGATGCCAAGTTTTCACCTAAGAGCTCTTTAAAAAATGACCTTCTTGGTACAGTTTTATGCCTTTCAAACTGTGTTATCTTTGGCATTTCATATTTTGATGTAACAAATGATGAGTTTCGTGACAGGCTGTTAGTCACAAAGAGCCTAAAGATACAATTTAAAATTGGTTCTTTGTTAAGTGGTGTGATGTGTAGACACAACATTGTTTCATGCCTTGAGTTAGGTGCCGTTTTCGTAGTTGAATGATTTGTAGGTCAGTGTTAAGTTGTTCAACAAACAAACAAACAAGCACATTCTTCTGAAAATGTGAAGGTACAAGGACTGGGCTCAAGATGACTGAAAAAGCAGCCAGTTTCCAGTGGGAAAAAAAAAACTTTCAAAACTTTCATAACTCTTGCCCAAAACCCTCTTTAGAAGTCTATTTTTCTACAAGTTAGCTGTTGCTATTGCACTTAATGTCCGTCATAATACAGGGCATTATTCATCAACAATCCAATAGAAATGATACTGTTAAAATGACACAGACAGCATTAATCTGACCCCCTCCCTCCAGCAAAGAAGTTTCTATTCTGAGTTGACAACATAATACTTTAATAGTTACTCTGTTGTTACATTCACTGTAGCAGTATACCTCTTTTATGGATTTTTTTTAAGAGCTAGAAACGCTAAGTAATAAAATTAATGATACCTGCATTTCATTTATCTGCTTGACATTCGGGGTCCTGGTATTGTGCATGCTGACTGTCAACCTGTAATGGCTGTCTGGGACACTTCACTGTAAGAAAAGCCAGGCCTGCTTCACCTGCTATGTCGAGTCAAAATCTCTGCTTCAGAGCAGGGCCATGGTATGGCTGATATTACACTGTTGTCCAGTGGTGAACCCACAGCAAATCACCCAATTAAAACCCAAGTTTTTGTTTTCAGCAAGAATTTTCTGAATGAGAGAAACAAAAATAGAAGTTAGATGTTTGATTGTATGATGTGTGATTGACACGGATCTCTAAAACTAAAAAGGATTTGTATTAATATTATTATTTTTAAATAAAAACCTAAGTAAAATAACTTAAAACTAGAACTAGCTATTATGAGTTGTTAACAACTATCGTAACTGCAGTTGTAACCACTGACCTACATTATAAACAGATAATTCAAGAGCACCATGCGGGAAAAAGTTGTTTATTAAATACTGTCTGGTTATTGATTAACTGTACTAAAAATCAGATAGTGGCTTCTTCATGTTGCTCTACTGTTTTGCTCCACATTGATCACAGCAGCGGATACTCAAGAAGGACATTTAATAAAACTGGACTAGTTTTGTATGATTTTACGAATGACAGATTACGGTATTCACATGATAACAGAGCTATCGTCGCGATGAAGTCCATGTACAAGGTAAATAAAGTATTTCTACAGCAGATACAACACGCCAGAGGTCTATCCCAGGCGATTTAGTCAGCCAGTTTTGAGAACCTAGCATAAATATGACTTTATAATAGTTGGGAATGGTGCTTATTGCTTAACTCTTCTCTAATTATAGTTCAGTTTTGTGTGTGTTTTTTTTAAGAAAAACGCTTTAATGTGGGAACTTCGACCTTGACTTAACCTTTAGTGCTTTTTCTTTCTTTTGAGCTGTGCTGTCTTCATGAAAAGCCAATAAAACTAGCAAACTAACATCTTCCAAGCGGCTTCTTCTACTGCACAAGCCACACTCTCAAGCAGGACAAAGAAAGGAAGAAAAATCTCCTTATTAAAGAACTTGGGCTGTACTTCGTGCACTCTTTTACCATCCATTTTTTCGTCACTGTTATTTAGGTGGCCAACATTGGTTCGGACTTGCACACGCTAACACTTAACGTAAATTAGCCGCTGCTTGCTAACAACTTTAAATGCTACTTACTTATTTATTAGTTCATGCTTTAACTTTAAAGAAATACTTCCCGATGCATAACAATTAAGAATAGCTGTAAAAACATGGAAGCAAAAGGCAGCTGAAGTTAAATTTAGAAGTGGGCGGATTGATCCAAATATCCAGTATGATGGCAACGCTGGCATCGGTATTGGATTGATACTGACGCAATAGGATCAATACTTTGCTTCTATTCTCCAATACAGTATGTCGCCCATGAAGTTTTCTTAAATAAATTATTTGTTTATTATATGGAAAAATAGACCTCAAACATGCATTATGAAACATGTATTAGCCTTTTTGTGCTGACTGTCACGTCTGTTTTATTTATAGCCTATATATACATAACAAACACTGACCCAAAGCGTTTTAGGGTCTCAAAAAATATTTGTTTAAATAACCAATTTTTGTGGAAAGTGGAAATCACAAAAACTTTGCAATCATTACAATGTCATTGTCACACAACACACTGTCACTGTTCCCTACATAAGCTGCCTTTATAGGTTAAAAGTATCGGTATTGGTATCGGCAAGACCTGCACTGTATTCACTTGGTATCGGATCGATAACAAAATTTGCAGTATGACACGGCGCCAGTTAAATTATCCCACTTAAAAGTCAGCGCTGTTAGACGCTGACGTTAGTCACGGTTGGGAAAATCCAGCCAATCGCAAGCGACAGCGCGCGAAGGCGGGGCAGCACGGGGCGGCCCTGGGGGAATACAAACACCCAGGGTGAAGAGGCTCGTGTGTCAGTTGAAGCTTAAAGGAAAGGGGCTTGGAGGGAAAGTAAGCACGGGAGCCTTTCTGACAACATTCCCGCTGAACAACTGGTAACCGCTGATACACTTTATCTGCTCCCCGTTCAGCTAGGAGCTTCTAATTGCTGAACTTCTTATCTTTTTTTTTTCTTTTTCTATGTTTCAGATAACACTTCAGCTTCAACGGTGCGCTCGTGACATAACAAACATGTCCCAGCAGGCAGTGAACGGGATCTCGCACCGGGGCAGGGTGCTGACTTTGGACAGCATGAACCCCAACGTTAAGCGGGTGGAGTACGCGGTCCGTGGACCCATCGTCCAGCGGGCGGTGCAGATAGAGAAGGAGCTGAAGGAGGTAAAGTGGAGCCAAAGTTGGACAAAGCAGGAGAAAAGCGCGAACTGAGTTAAGAGTATCGCTGAGGTGGCACTCAGGAGGGTGTTGGGTTTCAAAAGAATGGCTTGTTAATTTAAAGATATGTGCTCTGCAGTGCGGGTTTTTTTAAAGTGTTAAATCATATTTCCCGTGTTTTTTTTTTTATTTGTTTGTTGTTGCTTTTTTGTGTTTGTTTGTTTTAGCCAAGGGGTAGACACGGTTATGCAGTTATGTACATAAAGCTCTGAAATCAGATCATGGTATCCTGCCCAGCTGTTGAAACTATTAAACAGCTGGAATCTAAATCTACACAGCGGTCATAGGTCACACCTGTTGGAAATACCCACTTTATATATAAGCCCAGAAATTATTAAGATTACCTCATATTAGATTTTGGCACACAGTAAGTAAAAAGTGTCCCAGCTCTGTTTCCTCCAGATACAGTTACAAAATAATAATTCAGGGCAGGCTTTGTGCATGAGATGCTTGACTTTTGCTGACTGGCTCAGGGAGTGGAAGCAGGACATAGAGGGCAGGTCAGCATTCAAAGTGTTTGCATGCGCCACGATGAGTTTGTCGCCCTCTGCTCGTCTTACATTCAACAGAGCAATATTGATTTACTGTGCTTCCCTTAGGAAGGACGGCTAGGCTGAACATGCTGTCTTTTGAAAGCTGTAACGCAACCCTCGGCTCTGCAGTTATGTCCTCTTCACGAGACACGTGATGAGCCTGCGGGGACGGCTCTGGCCTTCTTTGAGTACACTTTGCTCTCATCTTGCCAGGGGCGGCCAAAGGATCCAAAAGGATGTGTATAATACGAAGGGTTATTACGTAAGAGGAGAGGGTGCACTCTCTGTCCTCCTTTGTTTCTTTCTGGGTTTACCCACCTCCCTTCTGCACGCGGGGGAGAGGTTTCATTGGACTGAGCTGCAGCTGTGAGGCCCTGCAGCCTCAGAAGCCTTTCTGTGCAAGGAGCCTCATAACACGCAGCCCCCCCCCAGTTCTGGTGAAAGGTGGCCTCAGTTCTCTGGCTGTCAAATTGTTTTTCTTTGGTTATCGAATCCAAAGCATACTCAGCGTTTCATATTTGACTGAAGTCACACATGTCATTTGCTGCAGGGTCATAACATCAGCCTTTAGGAGATTCTGAGGTTAATATTCAACAAGTCAAACTGAACAGTTCAGTAAACGGTGACACTTTTGATAAAACTTTATATATAAACCATGCTTATTTTAAAAGAAACTCAATGATTTGCTAAAAGTTATACATTAAGTGTCCCATTTCTCTCTCTCTCACCCGCCCAGTGCAGTGGGTCCACTCGCTGCACTGCTGACGTGAGCCAACGTAAAAAAAATGCAATCCTGCAAAAAAACCTTTCCCAGATGTCATGACAAAGTTGACTTGTCATCTATTGGTGAGCTTCCTGTCAAATCTTTTAACTGGAACACTTGTACTGACAACTCAGCAGATATTATGCGTGTGTGTGTCTGTGCGGTGATGACCCAGACATCTGGCAGAACAGTGCGTACAGTATTAATTCAGGCGTGAACCTCAGCTTCTGGCAGTTCTGCACTTCCTGTCATAATAAAAGGGTGACAATACACCAGTAGAACAGGGGGGAAAAAGAGCCCATCTGTTACTGTAAACAGTTCTTTAATGTTCTTTTACTGAAATGAACATTGAGTGCATTTCAGTAAAATTGACTTTGATAAATCACATGATTAAAGCAACATGGCTATTTTCCACTTTGACTCGGTTATAGCTTGAATGAACCGTGTTCCAGTTACTCTAGCACAGCTGAGCATAGAGAACCAAGAGTCCAAACTACAGCTGTTGTAAGTGAAATAACATTCATGATGACTGTCAGGCTTGTTGTCCCACAGGCTTTCTTGGCCTGGTCTGCAGGTCTGGTCTGTGTAATGTTCGCCTGGTGCTGACTGAGCAGGAGAAACGAAGCAGCGAGCCGGGGAACCAACTGGCTCCTATTCTACCAGGAGAACAGCAGTCTCTTTGTTGCTCGAGAATGGGGGCTAAAAAGGAAACGTGCTGCATCCCGTTACTTAGATTCCAATCAAGCTCTTATCTGACAAAATCCTAACTCAAAGCACATTCAAGAGCTTGCTCCTAATGTCATTCAAGGGCACAGAAATGACTAATATTGACTTGGTTTCAAGGAAAACACTTTCAGTTGAACTTAGAGGCTGTTTGCTTGCTATTTTGTCATGTAGAGCACAGTGAATCATGGCAAGAATAATGTAAACAGCAGTTCGTTTGTTGTGTGTATGTAGTTGTTTAACCCAAAGGAGAACTTAAACTACAGGACTCGACAGGATAAGGATAAAGCTGTGCTGAGAAGCCGTAAGGTGTATATTACCACAATATAGTCCACTTATTTTGATGAATGTTAAGAAGTAAATAAGACCCAAAATGAATGTTGGGTTGAGTTTACCAGCACTTTTTGTTTTCTTTCTGTAGCTATTTAGAAATGTAGTGAAACGTAGCATTATTTCATAATGATAAAAACAATGCCCAATCATTTTCATAGATTAAAATGATCCTTTTGGTCATTTTGGTTAACAGAAATCTTCTGTTTTGTCTTAATTATCTTAAAAAAATGGTTAATATGTTCAAACCTGATGCTTTTCACTGGTGAAAGTCCAAAATCTCTTTCAAGTGAGGTGAGGAATTACATACAGGAAAAGCGCTGTAGAACCAATCTGAGGCAGGTTTCAGAATAGACAGTGGCTGCAGCTCTGCAGAAAACAAAACAAGTTCCCAAGATTTTTTGGGGGGGTGCAAGAATTGGTGCGAGCCAGCAGAATGAGAACAGCATGTCCTGACTTTCAGAACCACAAAGACAGTTTACATAAACAGGGTGCAGTAAGCTCCAGATGTACTTCTGAAACTGCTCTGTGGATTTTTTTTCTTTTTATGTTCTTTGTGTGTGTGTGTGTTGTGTTGTTGTTGTTGTTTTTTTAAATTGTATAAATAGATAATAAATTAAAGGGCACTTGTGTATGTTTTTGGTAAAGTTAAATGGCCACACAGCAGTGCACGGGTACTGTCGCCTCACGACAAGAACATTCCTGGGCTGAGCCTCCTGGTACGCATGGGCCTTTTTGTGTACTGCATGTTCACTCTGTGCTTGCATGACTTCCTCCCATAGTCCAAACAAATGCTTCTCAGGTTAAATGGATTTCTAAATTGGCTATAGCTGTCAAATGAGAATGTGTGGTTGTCTCTCTTGATGGTTTGGTAACTGGTCTAGGATGTACCCTGCCTCTTACCCACAGTTATGAAAAAGGATGGATGGCTAAATCTGTAAAAGTGAAGTACCTAGGCAGAATTGTGTAATAACCCAAATTTACCACTGTTCCCCTTTGAGTGAAGTGTGGATGTACTGTGTAGTTGTATTTATATCACAATGCAATACAAACTGGGGATTTGCAGTTTTCTAATTGTATTTCAGACAAACCGTCAGTGAAGGCTTAGTACAGTTTTCACTTTAGTTTTATGACTGGCCCAGGCTGTCCAAAGTAACAGAGGACATCTGTTATCACATGTCCTCCTCTAATTAACAGCAAAGGGTTGCGCATATTGTGATCAGTAAATAGACAAATGGGCTCCAGACCAGCGTTTGCATAATTCAGTTAGGTGAAATAGTTGAAGAGAAAGGGCTCAAATAAAATGAAGGTGGACAATGAGGTGGACAGAAGCAGAAAATGGTTTGGATAAATAGAGGAATGAAATGAAGGGGATTCAAGAGTGTCTTATAATTGGATTCAGCCTGCAATTTGTGATTGAAACCCCAACATCAACAACAGCAAATGACATTTCTGTGTGTCTGGTAGCTCCGGCAGCAGGACTGTGCCCTTCCAGGCCAGCACTTTTGCGCTGCAGGCCAAACTACAGTCTGTGCCAGAGCCTTTGTAAAACAAAAACTTCTAATGGTGAGAAGATCCATGTGAGGTTTTTGAGGGGACAAAAAGCTCTATGTGAGATGAATACAAGGACTTCTGATTTGAGAGATTATCTTATCAGGCCTGGGAATGCCTCGGAATCCCCCAGGAGCAAATGGAAAGTGTTGCTGGGGGTAAGGGCCTCTAGAATATCCTGCTCGGTTTGCTGCCACCACGATCTGACTCCCGATAACCTCAAAATTTTCAAAAGAAGAGCAGACCAAATAGGGAAAATGAAAAATACAACACTGCTTAAAAGTAGTAAAGGCACTGCAGCTAAAACCAGAACCAAAAGCAAACATTGCACATGAAAAAAGAAGATAAGCCTAACAATATCGAAGCACAAGGTGACTGACTAACTGCAGTTGTAAATTCCATGAAATTAGTGTGTTCATTAATGATTACATGTATTCTTACAGCTCCTGAGACAAGTATAGCCTGTACATTTGAACCCCTGGCTCTGTTAAACATGCTTCGGTGGAAGTAAACATAAAAACATAATTCATGCTTGGCTTACTTTCAAGTCTTATGGTGTCAGCAAGTACAAGCTTTTATTGCTTTAAAGGATTACATGACAATACCAGTGCTTAAAGGGCAAAGAAATGCTAGCACTCAGGACTGGTGACTAAATGTCTGTCATGTATATACTTGTCAGAAAAAAACCCTCTTGTGATCTTCTAGAAATGGTGATCCCATTCTCATACAGACTTTATTATATAGTAGTTTGTGGTTTTGTGTAGTAATCAGTTATATGCGTGTAAGCTATAACCTGACGCGGCTCAGATTAGGAGCACAGCAAAGGTGATGTGTGATGTACCCCTTGGAGTTACTCTCAATTCTCAATCCTGCTTCCTATGAGTCTTTGTTTTAATCTCTCCCTACAAAGAGTCTCTTATGGCGGATATGCTACTCATCTGCTCTTCTCCAGATGTCAGTTATGATGTAATAACCATAATCATTTTAACCATGATTGATGTTGGAAGCAATCAAAAGAAGGGACGGAGAAAAGGAAAGGGAAAACAGTGACGTTTCTGCTTTACCTTTGCTCACTTGTTTCCTCCTCACTTACTCCTTTTTACACGTCCAAACTTGTTTGGTGAGCATCTGTTCCTAGAATTAACAATGCGATGACTGATTATTTTTTTTTTCCACACTTTGCTCAGTCACTGAAATCAGGTACCTTTCTCTGTTTTGTTCCAGGGAGTGAAGAAACCTTTCACAGAAGTCATCAAGGCCAACATAGGTGACGCCCATGCTATGGGTCAGAAACCAATCACATTTTTCAGACAGGTTAGACCACTCTCTTGCTTCAAGCTTATAATCTGTTAATGCCTGTGTTTTTGCTAAGAACAACACACTCATAATTACAGAAGGAAACAAAACTGTATGACAGAAAACCCCAAACAACCCTAAAACCACATACGAAATAATGTTGAAGCAACACATTCCTGCTGAAGAAATATTTAGTGGCCACCTCCTTGTTAGTCTTGCAATTTAGGTCATATATTATGAAACTGGCATAGCATGGTGGTGCAGTGGCTAGCACTGTCACCTCACAGCAAGAAGGTTCTCAGTTTAAACCATATGAAGCTTCCATGTTCTCCTTGGGCCTGTGGGTTTCCCCCAGATACCCAAAAGCCATAGATGTCTATGTCGTATACACAGTACTTTCAGTACTGAGTTAAAAGTACTCAAATAGAAGCTTACTGATGGCATTTTAGTGTAACCGCCAATATTGGGTTTAAAATTAAACAACATGAACAATAAATGTTTAACTTTGCAAATAATTACAGACTGAATAAGTCACAGTGGTTTTTGTTCTTTTCCTCTCAGGTCTTGGCTCTCTGCTCTTATCCAGCACTGTTGGAAGATAGCAAGTTTCCTGAGGACGCCAAGAAAAGAGCACAGCGCATTCTTGAGGCCTGCGGAGGCCACAGTATAGGTCAGACAACTCCCCCTCACTACACCAACCACATTCTCTGTCGTCAGTCCTTCAGCACCTATGTCACTAGCATCTACGTCTATTTGTCTGCTTATTAATTATTAATTTGGACAGTCTGATCTCTGTGTAAACTGGTCAACTGAATATGCTATTTGTTAAACAAAGTTCAGTGTCATGTCATTAGGGGCCTACAGTACTAGCCAGGGGATCGAGTGCATCCGTCAGGATGTGGCACGCTACATCGAGAAAAGAGACGGTGGCATCCCCTCCAACCCCGACAACATCTACCTCTCTACTGGGGCCAGCGATGCCATTGTGGTATGTGCTGACTCACTTTGCTGCTGTACAAATGGCAACTGAGGAGAGGTGCTTTAGTCAGCTTTTGTTAAATATATACTTAATGGATTGTACTTTGTACATCTCTGTACATCTCTAATACTACTCCACCCACAGACCTTTGTCTGTCTCACTTTTATGCAATCCAGTCAGGCTGGAAAATACCCTAACCTCTGCACTACAGATCCTGCAGTATGAAACTTGTTTTTCCCCAATATGTTTCTATGTAGTTGTTCAAATTTGTCTCCCAACAAAATTGATTGTTTGTACCCTTCTTTTTAATGTACACAATTAACCCAACAGTCCATACATAGTCTCCATAATAACGCCACTCCACTCTGTCCTCCTTTTTCTCTTTACACCTTCCAATCCAAGACCATATTGAAGTTGCTGGTGTGTGGGGAGGGTCGTGACCGAACAGGAGTGATGATCTCCATCCCCCAGTACCCTCTGTACTCAGCTGCCCTGGCAGACCTGGGTGCTGTTCAGATAAATTACTATCTGGACGAAGACAACTGTTGGAGTCTGAACATCACAGAGCTCAGGAGAGCGCTCAATGCTGCGAGGGAGCACTGCAATCCTCGTGTCCTCTGCATCATCAACCCCGGAAACCCCACCGGTACACCTCTTTGTAGTTTCTCCATGTGACGTTAAGGAGCTACTGATGTTTTAGAGTCTTGTTGTGTATGTGTGGACCAAAACTAAACCTAGTTAACAATAATATTTGATCTTGGACAGTTAAGACTTCAAAGACATTTAGTTCATTCTCTCTGTCTTCACACACGTCTCCTAATTATCAAACTCTCTGCCCTGTGTGACAGGTCAGGTCCAGAGCAGGCAGTGCATCGAAGATGTGATCCGATTTGCTAAAGAGGAACATCTCTTCCTCATGGCTGATGAAGTACGTATTTCACATTCTGTTTTGTGTCAGAGTGCAAACTTTTCCGCTTTAAAGATTTCTTTCAAACTTACTGCACTGCAGTAGTTGTTTCATTTACTTTGCTAATATTTTATCATATATACCAAAAGGGTGTGAGAAAAATGTCTTTAATGTTTATAAATATAATGAAGTGTTATTAATGTTAATAAAGCCATGTTTATTTATTTTTAGGTCTACCAGGATAATGTATATGCAGAGGGCTGCCAGTTTCACTCTTTTAAGAAAGTTCTGTTTGAGATGGGACCGGAGTACTCAAACACGGTGGAAATGGCTTCCTTCCACTCCACCTCCAAATGTTACATGGGAGAGTGAGTATCTCACACAGATATGGCCACACACATGCACACGCCATAAATATAAAGAAAATAAAGTGAAAGCCAGTAAATATGAGTGGAAGCAGTAAACAAGATTAAAATACACTAAAAAAATAATTTTGTTACATATACACAATGTAAAATGTTACATTTATTAGAATCTGGTTAAGTGAAATTGACTTGATTGCTTTTCTGTTTATACAAAGCATATTCTCTTAATGATTCATTGTCTGAATAAATAAACCTTTGATTTTATATATTTCAGCCGCATTTTACTCAACATAATTACTTCATGTTTTCAGTGGGGGTTTTTGGTTGAGTTTTACAGATGCTTATTAGTAATGCACCTCAACTAAAACCAATAAACAAGCATGAAAACCCCACAGGGCAGCTGAAAATGGTCCTTGGAGTTGTTAATCCTTGCTGACGTGTACATCTCCTTCAGTTAGAGCAAACTTTACCTTTCTTGTCTCTGTTTGTTTTGTAGGTGTGGATTCCGTGGAGGATACATGGAGGTCATCAACTTGGACCCTGAAGTGAAAGCCCAACTCATAAAACTAGTGTCTGTGCGTCTGTGTCCACCAGTCCCCGGACAGGCCCTACTGGATCTCGTGGTGAACCCCCCACAGCCCGATGAACCCTCTTATGCCACTTTTATGAAGGTCTGAGTGTATGCAAACAGAATTAACTAGTGCAAACATCACCTCACCTAATCTACACACAAAAGCTGTGTTAGGTTTGATAAAGTTCTCAGGTGGCACTCAGTCAGATCAGGTTTTGAAATTTGAACATACAATCAGAGCTATTTTGTTTCACATCTTCTGGATTTCTAAACTGACTACTCATTGTGGTCTGGTCTTCACTAAGTCTCAATTATAGATGACCACAATCTGACTAAACAAGTATGCAAACTGGTAACTCCCACGGATGTTCTCTTTAGCTGTTTGTGAGACTTACACAATGATGAGAAAGGTTTTTGAATCATTCCTTAAAAAACACTCCTTTTATTTCATCAGTATTTGTAGTGTGTCCGGATTGAGCTGCCCTATTCTGGTTACTTCGTCTCAGCTGCTCCATCTTTTTAAATTATTTTCCATTGTTGTTGATTTACTTATGTTGGACTTTTGGTTACTGTCTTTATGCATTACATAACCCTTGGGATGTGTCATGGACTACTGCCCAGAGATTCGCCTGTAAAAAATTTTTATTGTTTTCTCAATGAGTGCAAGGCATTCAGGTCCTGAGATAGCAAAATGTCATTAAAATGTAGATTAAATGTCCTATAACCATTCTGCTTCATGCTTCATGATCCAGAGTTAAGATGGACCTTTGGTGTTAGTGTGAAGTGTTTGCTATCTAAATGTTTTATGGAACATTAAGATTATATTTTGAAAACTCATTATTTTTGAAAAGCAGTACTTTCTTTCATATTGTCCATTTACATTTTATTTAGTCTGTTGTCTTCTAGCAAGGTGAAAAGATTACTGCACACCTTTTTTTAAATTACACTTGGCTATGTTTTCACCTATTTCAAGACTGCACTCTGTGCTCTTGGTGTGATCTTTCAGTACCCTTTTCTGGGAGATTAGCAGCAGTCTTGAATTACCTTCCTTTGTAGACAGTTCATAATAATATGAAGTGAACATTACACCCAGGTATTTGCGAAGGCTTTTGTAACCGTTTTCTAGCTTGTGGAGATCTGTAATGCTTTAAACCTTGTTGTAATCAAGGTTCGGTTCACGCTGGTCCCTAACAGTGAGTTCAGAAGCAGTGTGCATGCTGTGCAAGTATTATATGGACAGAAAGCCCATAGCTTGATCATCATTAATGTGCTCATAGCTAATGTGAATCTTCAGATGTCTTTGTTGTTGCAGTGTGTAGCTGCGAGTTTTAGCTGTGGGAAAGTCTGATCTTCAATTATTGTGTAGTGAATGGATGGCTACATACAGGTATGCCACCATTGGCCACAATGGGGCTGGTAAACAAACGATTGTTTGTGTTAGGTTTAAAGCCTACGTCCTGAATTACACATTGAAACCAGATATACATGTTTTTGTCTACCCAGTGCCCAGTATCTTTCCTTACTATTTTATGCAGAATACAAAATAATCACAGTTGGTACTTCACAAAAACCTGGTGACATAGTAGCATTGTATTTTATTTTAAACGGCTTTCACTCATATAACGTTGACAGTTTTACCTTTTGTTTTCCCTCCAGGAGCGGACGGCAGTGCTATCAACTCTGGCAGAGAAGGCCCGGCTAACAGAGCAGATCTTCAACACAGTGCCTGGTATCACCTGTAACCCAGTCCAGGGGGCCATGTACACCTTTCCTGGCATCACTCTACCTCAGAAGGCCATTGACAAAGCCAAGGTCTGCTCGATACACCCACTGCACCCCTTGATTTACTCTTGTGTGCTGACAATTTTGCTTATAAATAAGGTGTGTGTGTCTGAAGGAGTTGGGCCTGGTTCCAGACATGTTCTATTGTATGAGGCTGTTAGAGGAGGACGGAATCTGCCTGGTACCAGGAAGTGGCTTTGGTCAGAGAGAGGGAACCTACCACTTCAGGTCAGTATGGCTAAATTGACATGCTGAGTATGTTCAAATAGTTTTTGCTTAGAAAGATTTCAAAGTGAGAGAAGTGACCTGGAAGTATATGGATGGAAGAGCTGTTGGAATTCTCCGATTAAAAGAGCTCCGGTGTTTCCTTCATTATCTTCTGTAGCACAAAATACTGATATATTTTGAAAAACACAAGCCTGTTAAACCCACAGTTGAACTACTAAATCTGCTTCTTGCCAATTTGTTGCCCTGCATGAAAAATGTAGATTTGTGTAAGGTCTCTAAATCTGACTTGTGAGCAATAATAATTAAAGTGTGTCTGTATGATTTACGTTCATTTCTGGGGTGGGGGGGTCTTTTGAATGATCATGAATTAATAAAAAAATATGGGATAAGAGCTAGATGGAGGGAATTTTCAGTCATAGAAATCCTAGAAAAGGAGTTATTTACACTCCACAGCAGGAAAACTTAAAAAAATTATAATACACTTTATTTATTTAGATTTATTTCATTGTTTGGCTATGAGGGACATTTACTAAGCGAGGCAAATTAGCTTGATGCCGCAATCACAGGATCATCTACTAACAGTGTACTAATTTACATACACAGCCAGTTCATTTCAATAATAACCAGCATTGTGCCCAGAGCAGATTTGTGTCTCAAAAGCCAGCAGACCCAGTGAAGGAGGGAGTCGGACCAAAATAACACAGTGTAAACGCAGGCCTTATGTGTTTCTTTGTGAAAACAGCAATGTAGTTCAAGTAAATGAGCAGAGGCTGAAAAGGAATCAGTGTTTTTCATGAATGGAGAAAGTCTCTGATACAAATTCCCGGGCTCTGTGTGAGGTCCTGTGGGCTGAGACTGAGGTGGTGTGCAGGCTTTATCCAGAGAAGCTCTGCGTTATTACAAACCTTTCCACTGTATAAACTAGGGGTGAGGGGGAAAAATTGATGCAGTGTAGTATGGTGATATTTTGTGTGGCAATATTGTATCAATACAGGGACACCAGATATTGATATTTTATTAGATAACTTAAAGTACTCTCAGAATACTGACCCTATATCTTTGTTTTTCTAAAAAAATTCCAACCTTTGTAATGAAGTAGTGATTTTCACCAGTTCTCATTTATATGACCTGCGGGGTAAAAACGTGTGGATTGGTTTAAACCCCACAGCACCCAGTGTGACGTTAGTCTAGTTTGATTCGGTTGTGGTTTGATGCGGTTTGATTCTCTACGCACTTATCAAATTTCTTATCAATTTACACCTTTCCTTGACGTCATGACATTTTTCATCAAGGTCAAGGTAAAGTGATTAGGAGGTAATTTTTGTACTAGTCAAACTTAACTACCGCCCCCTGCTGTCCACATTCAGAGTTGAAACTTTTCAGGTGTAAAATAAAATAAAAGGACATTTCACTTTGCATTCATTTTTTAAGTCATATCAATATATATTCACCAACAAGAGAGAATGAGACATGAGACCACTTATATCTGTTTATTCTGATGTTGCATTACGTTTCTTCCTGTGCCAGTATTTCCATCTTGTTTGCATATGTGCTCTCACTAACACCCTCAGCTTATCCCCAAACCCAATTCCACTCAATCACAAGTTCTCTTGTGACATGAACAGTTTTCTTTAAATATGAACTTTTCAACTCTCCCACTGCCCTGCACTCACATTATGCTGAATATTCTGAATCTAAATACACCTAAGTTTGGGTTTTATTACTCATACTTTGCTGCTCTTCTATTTGTCTCCCTTCCATCCTGAAGTTAGAGAAGTTAAACTTCTCTATCTTACAAATACAAACACAGACACACTTCATGACTTCAGGAGAGTTCGTGATCCTGTTCACTTTGTGGCTCACTTGTGGGTGTGGTGACACGTGCTTCATAAGTTTATCACTCATCTAACTGTGAATTTCAGTTGTGCTGCACAGAGGCAGCTGGCACTCTGAAACTCAGTCTGAATCTGCAGCACTAGTCAATACCTGCTCAGTCAGTTCATAATGTAAACATTTTGATTTAACTATGGAGACAGTTTTACCTTGCTAATTTATGGCTCAGCGGTGACACCTTGTGTCAGTTTACAGTCACACAGATTTAAGTCTAAGCAAAGTGTGCATTTATATGAAAACAAACTAGTCAAAATAAAATAATGTAGTTTGTAAAACATGTTGAAAAAAAGCATAATTCATTGCAGTTTTTACCTCTCAGCTGTATGAAGCTGATGAGGTGTTATCCTCACCCTGCCACACAGGCAGGGCAGGCAGTGTGGACACCCAGGTTTGTGAACACGATAACTCAAGAAGAACAAATGCATACTATACCTGCATCTACTAGGAGGCTGAGGGGTAGCACTGGTGGCCACCAGTATTTAACAAATACCCCTTGATTCAAAAACAAAAAAGCTGTGTTGGATAAAGCCTGATTGTTTGCACTGTCCTTCTATTACGTAAATCTGATTTCCAGTTTTACAGCACCTCTACCTTCACCATTAATCTGAACCCACCTTTTTTTTTGTCCAGAATGACCATCCTGCCACCAACAGACAAGCTGAAGGTGGTACTGCAGAAGATCCGGGAGTTCCACTTGCGCTTCACACAAGAGTTTTCTTAACAGTCCCACATCTCAAGAACCAATCTCTCAGTGCCAGTATCATTAAGTGTCTTTACGTGAACGAGGCGGCAGCCCTGTTCATGTTCGTACAGTACATGAAGATGTCAATAAATTTCACTACATGATGCACTTTCTTAAAGTATTGCCAGATTTTAAGGTTCAAAGTGATTATAGTGCTGATCGTCTCTGCAGTTTTTTATTCTCGTGACAGCTGCTGCAGGTGCATCCCTCCCCTGCCAGTTCACTGTAAGGGATTACTTGATTAACTAACAGCTGTTTTGCACCCTGCCATGTTGAGGCGTACTCTCTGGGCTGTTCACATGTCTCAGAATGTAGCCAACTGTATTACTAATTGTTTTAATTGTTCTTAAATGTAATTAAAACTAAACACTTGTTTTCTCAAATTGCGTGCTGTGCCTGCTCTTATATTTGCAACACATTCTCTGGCATGACTTGTATCCATTAAAAAACACAAAGAGCCACTTCTCAGCACTGGCCTGCAAATGTGCCAGCATTTTCAGTTTTATTTAAAAACGATTATTCTTGAACAGTGCTTACATGCTTTCAGAAACAGAAGAAACCTGAATCTCGGAATGAACAGAAACTAAAAGGATGATTGAGACGTAACGATCGCAGCAATTCAGTAACACCATTTTTTTTTTTGTTTAATTATCCACTGCATTCCCTTCACCTTCCCAGAGGTTTTTATCAGCGTCCTCTGAGACTCTGCACAAGCACGGTAAGAGTTCTTTGCTACTTCTCCAAGGAAGTTTCAAAGTTCGTCTCTCTTCTGTGATAGCTTTGTGGCGTGCTCTTCCAAGAACTTACTGAGCCCTTCTACTGTTCTGTCTCCACCTTCGAATTTGATGGGGCTCTGCTTCTTGTTGCTTGGGGAGAAATATATCGTGGGGAAGCCTTCCACTTTGTAGCTGTCGTTGGGTACGTCGTTGGCTGTGGTGTCCATCTTGGCAATCACCAGGTTTTTCTCACCCTTGTACTTTTTGCCCAGAGCCAAATAATCAGGCTCTAGTTTCTTGCAGTGGCCACACCAGGGGGCGTAAAACTCGATCAGGACGTCCTTCTGGGTATCCATGACGATATCGTCAAAAGTCTTTCCTACAACCACCTTAACAGGTCCTTTGTTGTTCTTTGGCACTGGCTGGGACTTGATGATGGGTTTAAGCTTTCCTGTGGACAAAATTTAGAATTTTAGTGAGAAGACGACACATCTGTCACTACAAACTCTAAACGAACAAGTGAAAGTCCTTCATGCAAAAAACTCCAGATTTTTAGCACTTGCCTTTCTTAAAAGCCACGACAAAATCTCTCAGCACTTCCGAGTCAAACTCCTCGGGCTCCATCGCATATTTTTTGCCTCCATCTGCCAGAATTCCCACATTCACTTCCTCTCCGCTCTCACTCAGGCCCAGGCCCTTCAGCTCTTCCGCATAATCCTCCTCATCAGCGATAGCAAACGTATACTCTGGGAAGTCTTTGGCTACATCGAGCACCTTGCCCCTCCAGAACTGTGTAGCTGAAAGTGAAAGGAGACAAGGCGGTGTGTTACAGCACAGAACTCCTCCCACATGAGGGTTGCTCCTATTTACAGTAGTTGCAGGTGTAAACAGATGACTCCTCCACCCTACTCACCTTTTCTGTAGTCAAAGCTGAAGTCGACGCCATAATACACAACCACCAGGGGTCTTTTTGTGTAGCGCTTAGCATCGTTGCTTGGTTTTCTGTGTCCCACAAGAGGAATTACATGTTTTTTGAAGAACTCTTGCACGTCAGACACCGCCGTCGAGTCCTGTGTTATGAAGAAGAACGTGTTGATGTCAAATGTTTTTTTCCCCCCCAACGCAGCACTGCTGACATTTGCAGATCAGAGTAATGCAATAATCAAAACGACAGCTGCTGCTATGCAATGCATTTATGCACCAACGGTGACTGAACGAAAGCACAGCCATTTGCAATGCTGATGAGTTTCATACACACTGAAACAAAATTCAAATCAGTCACAACAATCTGTTGGAAGTAAAAGACTCCACCTTGACTGCGAATGTGTGAGACGATGGCTCGTGCTTGGAGCGGAATTTTTCAGGCTGGACAATGACAACGTGACCGGGAGAAACTTTGAGCAGTTTGGCCACTTCGGCACTGAAGGAGTGACGGAAAGTGAAGTCCTCCCTTAGCGAGTTACCTGCAAGCCAAACAGCAGTGAATACAGTTAATACATATGCAAATCCCAAACTCCTCCAGAGAACTGAAGATGAGTGATATCAAAACCCTGAGGCGGGGGGGAAAAAAAAACAAAAGAACTGTACGCCATTTTTAATGGAATTACTTACAAGCCTCAATGTAGATGTCATAGGCTGTGTCCTGCTCGCTGGAAAACACTCCAACTATGACAGCATCATCACCATCTTTGATGAGCTCCTGGATCTGTTTTGCTGCCTGTACCTGCTTGGAGGGAGGCCCAGCCTGCTCACTCATGTAGTCAACAATGCCTACGAGAAGGTGGAAGACATGGATCAGCTTTGTTAGAGGATGAAAAGAAGCCAAATGTACATGCTGTGCCAAACCGCAGTATACATATGACACATTTGGTGACCTACCATATTTTTCTCTGGGTCCATTGTAGTCAAACACCTTGCCCTTCCTGAAGATCTTCAGAGTGGGATAGCCGGTGACCCCAAAGCGTGAGGCGAGCTCGCTTTCCACTGTGGCGTCCACCTTGGCCAGAGGGATGGGAGGCGTGCGCTGGCTCAGTTCCTTGGCCGCCTTCTCGTACTCTGGAGCCAGACGCTTACAGTGTCCACACCTGGAGGTGATAATTAGTTTATTACTTTCCCCCCCTCAGAGACCATCTACAGTTTATGGCATCTAACCAGTACTTCATAACCGACTCACCATGGGGCGTAGAACTCCACCAGGATGATGTCTGCGTTATTTACAGTGTTATCAAAGTTGTCCTTGGTCAGCACCAGTGTGGCTTCAGGAGGGGGCTTCCAATCCGGTTGAGCCACCTCTTTAACACGCTCCACAATGGCTGCAGGAAATGGACAAAATTAGCCATGCCGGTGGTTCATTTGTTTAACAAAATGATGCTCAGACTGGACGAACCACTCTTACCCTTCTCTGTCCGCTCTCCGTCATAGTCCACAGGCTCCCCGTTTTTAAGGATCTTGATGGTGGGATACCCAGACACATCGAACCTGCTCCCCAGACCACTGGCCGCTGTCGCATCCACTTTGGCCACAGGTATAGGAGGGTCATTCTCTTTGAGCGTCTGGGCAATTTTTTCATATTCTGGGGCAAACTGCTTGCAGTGACCACACCTAAAGTATACCAAAAACAAAGGGACACAGATAATGCAACAGGATGTAGATAGGAAGAGGCACGCTGTTAAGTTTGCATGGCTTACTGGTTACAGTTTGAAAACAATCAGAGCTTCTTCTGTTTCTCCAACTCACTCAGACTCATAAGGATTTGAGTAGTTAGGCACATCCAACTTACCATGGAGCGTAAAACTCCACCAAGACCGTGTCTTTGCCCTCTATGAAGGTGTCGAAGTTGTTGTCGGTGAGCACCAGCACCCCGTTCTCTTCTTTCACCTCTGTATCGTCGTCTTCATCATCCTCTTCATCGTCACTGTCCTCTTCATCAGTCTCCTCTTTGCTTTCTGCAACATCTAAACACCAAATAAGAAGGCAAACAGAGAACACACTGATTTCAGTCCGTGTCAGATCCACCACAGCCTGGATTCATTTCTTGCGTGCATTCAGTGAAGACCCTAAAGTGCATTTATTCAAGTGTGTTGACATTAGCGGTCCTGTTAGCTGGCAAGCTAACACAACTACACTAATTAGCTCGTTAATTTTAACACAATAAACCGACCTTCCTACTTCAATAAATAGTTCAGCTGCAGGGTTGTACAAATGCCCACACTCACCCTCTTCACATCTGCTGATAGTCGCGAAATGTGCAACGCCAAGCAGCACAATTAGCAGCAGAGCAAGCTTCTTCATTGTGTCCACAGATAATACGGCCCCTCGCCAACCCTTACGTTCTGTTGCTGCTCGCTCCCGAGTAGCCGGCTAATTAACTTAGCTAATAAAAAAGGCTGATGAATGTCATCAAAAACACTGCGGGCTGCACAGACCAGCCGCCCGGATCAATACTGATGTGTGGCTCCACCAATCTTTAGCACACCTTTCCTACAAACTAGCCCTTCAGAAAGCACACAGTCCACGACCCCCTCCTCCTCCCCTGCACTGGAACTTGTCTGACTTGCCACGTCGTGATTGGACGCCATCATCGACTGTCCTCCAATCACACGTCGCCACTCAATTCCTTAGGCTGAAACGTTGACACATACTATTGGATGCTTTTATTTACTGTTTTCTGGCTCACGGCAAAGTTTTTCAAAGTGTTTGTTTGTTTAGTTTCACCGTTTTAAAAGTGTTTTTTATGTTTTAAATGAGTGTTAACAGTACCTTTAATATATATGGTACACAAATAATTAATAGTCACTGCACAGGACTATTTTTAGCCTGATGTTTAGAGGATTTAGGGAGGAAATGATTCATTAAACAGGAGGGAGGAGAAGGCCTGGTGATCTGTCTTTAAATGTTTACAGCTTCCTCTGTTGAAGACAACAGAAACCCATAAGGGTCATTTTCATAGCTTACTGTTCCAACCCCATTTCTTTTTCTTTCGACAGTTCCCTTTAGGGGATGCCACAGCAGACCATCTACCTCTATGCACCTCACCCTCCCTTGTCACACCAACCCTCTGCATGGCTTCCTTCCCTACTTCCATAAATGTTCCAAATGCCCATACCAAATATCAACACTGCTGAAATCTGGCATTTATACTGGAGTGATATTAAGTCAACAGCATTGATACTTTGTTTCTATCCTCTGAGTTCAGTATGCAACCCAATGAATTGTCATTGTTGGGTGTTTTTTTTTTTTTTTTTTTTTTTTGAAATGAACAAGTATACCTTAAACATGCACTATGAAAAATGTCCGAACCTTTTTGTGTTGCTTGTCTTGTCTATTTTATTCAGTCTGTACACAAATTTAAACAACCCATTTCAGGTCTCCAAAAACCACAGTTTCAAAATACATGAAATGCTAAAAGGTGTGTTTTGTTGTTTGGGATTTTGCTGTTAAAATATGTTAAGAATTTGCAAATTCTTATTCATTTATCACATAAATTGTGACACACTGCTCTTTCCTGCATACACTGCTTTTATATGTTAAGAGTATTGGTATTGACATAGGCAGTACTGGCCCTGTGTTTACTTGGTATTGATCGATACCAAAATCTGGAGTATTGAACAGCACTACTCTTTGGTCTTCCTCTTTCCTCCTGCCTGTCACCTCTATCTTCAGAATCCTTTGTCCTCTATTCCTCCTCCACGCATGTCCAAGCTGTCCAAACTGCTCAACCTGATCTGTCCCTCTGATGCACTCATTTCTAGTCATGTCTATTCTGGTCATTCCCAATGAAAATCTGACCATGTTAAGCTCTGTCACTTCCAGCTTAACCTCCTGTATTTTTGTAAGAAAGCAAAACTTTTATTCGTACAGCACATTTCAAGACATCACAAACATAAAAAAGAGAAAAAAGAGAAGTTAACCAAACACAAGTCTAAAAAGATGAGTTTTTAACTGTTTGTAGAAAGAGACCACTGAGTTCGCAGATCTCAGGCTCAGAGTGAAAAACTTCCAGAGTCTGTGTAGTAAAAAGCTTTGTCACTGCCACTGTCTCCAAATAGATGGATGGATGGATGGATGGATGGATGGGTTCCAAACTTTTGTGCTAACAAGTTTTAAAAAAGTTATGCTACTACATTTTGGGGTAAAAATAACGTTAATGTACCTTGAAGCAGATTTGTTGCTTCAAACATTTTAATCATGGCTTTTACCCACAACCTCGATACCAAGAAGAAAAGAAGTAGAAGGTTTGCTGTGCATATATCATGCTGTACTATTCCACACGCCTTTACAATGGAACAAATATAAGAGTGAACAATGAATTCATGATTTGCTATCTCCATGAGGACTCTAGTGTTTATCTGGGACTGCTCTCCTAGGCTCTTCATGGACCAGAACATTCACCACAACATCTTGTGGTGAACCTGTATAGGCGATCTGACTTTTGCCTGCTGACTCTGGGCAGTTTTTACTCTTTAAACCATCATCAGATGCCACAACAAAGTTGGAGGAGGGGTTACATCCAGTCTGACCCCTCTGCTGCAGGATGTCCTTGTTAGCCTGGGACCTAGAAGTGTTATAGTTAGTCACATGATTACATTATTCACCTTTAATACCTGCTTAAAAATAATACCTACAAACTGGGTGGAGCCTTGTCCCTTTCTCTTACCTGAACATTTGAGACACAGTTGGGGTTCCTCCCAGATTTAACAAACATTGGTCATCTGAATGTGTGCCATTCACAATTATCTGTGACCTTGCTGAGCCCTAATAGAAGAGTTTCAACGATGTTGGTTTTACTCCTTAAAAAACACATTGTGTGACTTTAAACAATCAAAGTTTATTTGTATGGCACATATATAGACTGATTCACCTGTGAGTCCATGTTGGAGGGCTCTGGTGTGGGGGAGATGACAGGACTGTCCTCCCTGTAACGATGGGCTTTATGGTGCAGGCTGTCAGAGAGGGCGTTGAGTCTGAACAACAATTCGTCCACTAAACTTTCGCATTCCTTGAGATAATAGGCCTGAAAAAAGGGAAAAGTCTATTTCTATATTGGAAGGAATCAAAATAATTTAGTCAACTGGCACATTTCTGGGAAAAAATAAGAGTTACTGACCACAGTCTGAGTGTTTTTAAATTCAAGCTATATCTAACTACATAAAGCAAGCTAACTGTTCTGTATTTCTTCTTCATTTTTTTTTAAACTGTTACTTACCCTCCCCTCTGTATGGTTATCATTTCGTGCTTCTTCATGTTGCCCAGCAGTCAGCTCCGAGACGCTCAGTCTGATGTAGTTTGCCAATTCTGCAATGGTGATCAAATTCCTCCTGCTGTGAGATCTTCTGGCACTTCTAACCAGTGAGGACATCACACCAATCACCTACAAGAAAGGCACGATTCTTACAGAACAATGAGGTGATCTCAGATAAGGTGTTGTCTATCACAGAAATCAACCTTTTTACAAAAAACCCCCAAAACAAAACAAAGCAACCAACCACATAAACAAAAAAGTAATAATATAGGAAACATGTACCACTGCTGTCCACACCACAGCAGACAGATACAGAAATCCACAGGTAAATACATCGCAGTCAGACTGGAGGAGGCCTCTGTTATTGCTGGTGGCTCCGAGTCCCCGGTAAAGGATGCAGGGCAGAGTCCTCAGGAGGACGTGAAAAGGGCTGACTGCCCAGGAGCTTTGAATGTGCAGCAGATGACCCAAGCAGGACGATGCAATCAGCAGGATCACACCTGAAATCTAGCACAGGAGAAGATGCACATTTCTCTGTGTTTCAGTAAAACTCCAATTTCTAGTCATTTCGGCAAGAACACTTTGCATGAAGTACAAAATATATCAAATATCACCGATGTAGGTGCAATAAATGTTGACTGCTTTATTTTGCAGCAAGTACTATTACAGTGCTTGGAGTGAAGACCTTTCCTAAGGAGAGTTATAAAGTGTTTACCATTGGCCATAAAAGACTTGAGAGTAAGCGGGCAAGGAGTGTAGCAGAGGTGGCAAAGGTCCTGTTCACCCTCAGCACAGCCACACACTTGATGGTGAGAAGGAAGAGCATAATGCCACGCAGAGTACGAAGAAACTGTAGAGGCAAACAGATCTCTGCATTCTTAAAATGTACTCTAACTACAGTGCAAACAAGCCACTCATAATGATCGCCTCAAAGGGTTTATTCTTTATTTTCCCAGAGAAGGTGCTGTAAATTTCTCTCACTTGTTCCCAGGAAGCCAGGAGGCGAACGTCAACATCGTTGTTTCTCTCCAGCAGCTCTGCAACGCTCATGATAACAGTGGAGTGATAAATGTGACACACATAGTGCACAAGTGCCGCTGTGGGCACACCGACCTGCAAAAGACAGAAAGAGGGAGAAAGCTGTGTTCACTGTGCTTCATGGATAATTTGACCTTCAGATGATATTTCTGTGTGTTTTGCTTGTCAGGGTTGTTAGTCAAACAGCCACAGGTTACTTTATCCTTCCAGTGAGGTCGTCGTGATTTGTTTGGATTAGTGTGTGTCTGACTGAGAGCTGGTGTGTGTGCCTGGTTTCTAAAGTCTTACAAATATTTATGCTGGAATGATTATTTTGTCTCGGGCAGACTTACTTCCACCCAGCTGCAAGGTGTTGTCCAGTATCCAATCAGCCCTTGCTGTCCCATACTGGACACTTGGCATGAGATTTGTATGAGAGACAAGAAGAGGAAGAGAAGCTGGTGAGAGGGGAGGAAGGAGAAAAAAATGTATTCAAATGTGTTGTAAACTTTAATCTGTAGCATCTTTTCAGACTCAGTCTAAAAGTTAGTGTAGCATTTTACCTTGCAGACTATAACAGCATAGTCCCAGGCAGTAGGAGTGTGATGTACTCTGACTGAATGGACTTCCACAGAGGGCAGCAGGACACCGGTGGGGCTCTGCTCAGCGAGCAGCGTCATACTGGTGAACAAGTTCGGTGCGGGGCTGTACAAGGTGAATTGAACCTTCAGGCCCACCGTCCGTCCGTCCAACCAGCCAGCTGAACGCAGAAGCTTCAGTTTTGATGCAGAATCAGACCTGCAGGAGAGGAGCAGAACTGCTGGTGTGATCATTACTTGGAAGCAAAAAAAGGTGAGTTAATCAACAGTTTCCATCATGGATCTCTCACTTTGTGTGGCCTAAGCCAACTGTAGCGCTTGGTCCTGAGTAACAACTAAGGCGACCGCATAGCGTTGTTGAAGTCATAATGGGTACCTGGAAATTGTGAGGCAAGAAACACAACTAAAGTACACAGACAGAATCTAGAAATCCAGATTTTACAGTGCCATTACAAGTTTAACAAATGTAAAGTACAGCATTTTTCTTAACTAATTGTGAGTACTTATAAGTGCAGGAAGTCATGCATTCCTTAATGTAAGAAAATATGAAATATACTCATTCCATCTATCTTTCTATCAGTTCATCTTTGGTCACAAACCTCAGCTGGAGAAGTGTCAGATATTTCAATCTTCTGCAGGATTGGCTCTCCAATCACAATATGTGGCTGCTGAATGACATCAGAATGTCAAGATGTGGCGCTTTGGTTTGACTTTATGACTAATCTTAATTTTGAAGGATCAAAGAGACATGAACACGTGGTCAGAGTTTTCTTCACCAACCTGGAGTTTTAAGTCCCTTTGGAGCTTAAAGTCATAGCTTACCTCTGTTTTGGGTGATGTGTGCTCATACAGTGACTCTATCAGAGCTGTCTGTGACCAGTTCCACCAGTCCACATGCTTTTGTATCGACATAAATGAATTATCATGGTTCCTAATAAAAGATAACATCTGATTTTTCTCTGCTTTAGAAGTAAGTGTGAATGTCAGTGAGCTACACAGCAAGAGTGCGCGGGTGCTACCTCACAAAGTGTCTTCTGACAGCTCTGTTGAGCTGGTAATGGTCCCTGAATGAGCTGTCATAGGTTATACACATCATCAGGGAAAGCATGGCGACACTGAGAGACAAATCCCTGCATGAGAAGGAAAAGCACTTAAAAGTCTTACATCACATATAGACGGGTGCGCACGCATTCACAAAAGCACACCTCAGGGTTTTATGAATAAGAGCCTCTCTTCTTTTCCTCCTATGAGTTTTCCTCAGCTCTGCCAGAGTCGGAGGCCGTACAAGACCCAGGTACCGAGCTCGCCGTCGAGCTCCCAGCAGCTGTGAACCATAAATAACCGAGTTCACATTGCAGAAGGAAAAAAACAGAACAATATTAAACTCTATGAGTGTCTGATTATTACCTTTTTAAGGTGTGAGCGTCGTTTGTGGGGAAAAGCAGACTCAGTAAGCTGCTCTTCAGCTCCATTAATGCCTCTGTGGCTCCAAAGTTTCAAAGCCTCAATATTGAATTCCCTCGTTTTGAAAAAAGTATGAAATTCTGATGTTTTTCTGTGCCAACAGGAGACTGCCATGGCCACTGCAAGTATCTGTAAAAGAAAAACATCAAGATGATATTTTTATTTAAGGTTTGTGCCATTATTTAGGTGTGTAGCTGATTATAAAAAGCACGTATTATTTTACCAAAGCTGGCTGAATGATGAAGATGCAAGACATCAGGGAGATGAAAAGAGAATGCACCCAAAGCAGAACCTTGCCACTGTTAAATCTACCACATCAAAACGCACAGAGAGGCTTCAACAGCGTGACACTGACACCCGTGATATAATATTGTAACAGATAAAACGTCAGACATCGCATTTTCACAATGAACATTACTTTCACTACCTCATTCCCAGCAGTGCAGAGAGCACCAGGCAGGAGAGGGACAACAGCAGACATAGAGTCCAGGCCAAATAGACACACCACTGACATGTTGGTCTTTCTCTCAGTTTGTCGATGTCATCATAATAGCTTCTTCTCTCAGAGGAAGAGTCTGGTGAACATCGTCCTTGGCGATCTTTCTCTTTCTGACCTTCATCTTTTGCCCTGGACAGACAAGCTCTTTGGGTTTCATGAAACGTGCTGCTGTCAGGAAGGAATTCAGACTGCTTTTTGTGGGGTGCTTCATCAGCATTACTGTATGAAACCGACAGGTCTGCGTCCTACAGCAGAAAAAGAAAGGTCAGGCAGTGATGTTAGAAGCTGTGAGAATGAAAATGAGGAGAAATGGAAAGGAAGGGAATACAGAAACTATTCTGAGGTGTAACCTGGTATTTCTGCATCCAGGATTCATCCCACTGCTGGAGGCCGCTCCAGGAGAGGCGGCGGTCAAACGTGCTGTCACTTAGTGAGAGGGCGTCTGTGAGGAGATGATAAAATAAAAAAATAATGAACATTTCAAGAAAGGACACAACAAAATGCAAAAAGAGGTCCACAGAAAACCAATTTACCTTCAGAATATTCCTTTTCAGTCTTTCTGCCTTTTGCACGTTGGACTCGTGACCCCGTCGGCTGTACCGCACGCAGTCGAAACAGGAAAGACACCGCTGTTGCTACGGGCAGCACAGCCACCACGCTTACAAGCCCATTTGTTACAGCACCAGCGGACACATCGACAAAACCCAACACAAACAGCAGCTGCAAACACAAAATAAGTAGACGCATCATTGAGCTGTAGGTAAGGCATTTCAGAGCTCTTGCTCACCAAATCTTCAACTTTGAGGGCTTTTTTCAACCTACCTGATCATCCGTTTGTGCAGCGATTACTGCACCAACACATGCGTACCCCAAGAGCAGCAGCAGACACACACTTAGTCTTTGAGTATGTGTGAAGGAGCTGGGAGAGGGGCAGCTGTACACGGATACCCACGTATGGAAATCAGCCAAGTAGTCATAAAGCTTGAGACGCAGCATCTGCAATTACACAGAGGGAGACCTGGGGTGACACAGCAGCAAATATTACATTAAATTTTATGTCTAGTGTAGATTAACTCACTGTGACGATGCCTTGTGTGCAAATGGAGAAGCCAAAAATAGTTGTTATGTGAACATGAGTGTTGTACCTGAGCAAAGTTTATCCCCTGAGTGCAAACACGCAGCATCCTCTCCACTCGGCCATCGCCTTTGCTCGCAGCCAGCCAGCACTGGGCAGCAAACAGCCAAGAGCATCCCACCACGTGCCCTCTGAGCACCTGAATAACAAGTCAAACCGCCTTAAGAGTCCACTCATCAATCAAAAGGTGTGTTCACAAACAGTTTTTGTTATAGTTTTTTTTATTACCTCAGATACTTCCACCTGTGTAAGGTACCAATCAGGGGAAGGTCCAGAGTTGTCATGCCAGATATGAACCGCCCACACTGGGCCCAGGCTTTCTGCTGCACTGTGGGGGAGCGAAGACACAGATTATAGCACGAGGTAATGAGATAATGAAACATTACACTGATTTATCTCCCTTTTTCTTACATATTGAACACAAACACAAAGGAAAAAATCTTGTTTCTAAATCACTGAGGATTTTACCTAAGTATGAAGGTGTCTTTAGAGTTTCTCCTGAACAGAGTGCATCCTGGGACTTGTAATTCTTTTGTCTGTGAGAACCCATCTTCACCATACAGTGATATGTACACCTGGTAAATATATAAAGATATTTTTTTTATACATTAGTCTGGGAAGCAAAACTTTTAAAAACTTTGTTTTATGTGATTAATTCTCTTATACTAATCCATAACATGTTCTGAATTAGTGTCTGAAAAATATTCATATAATTTAATAAAGCATGTCAAAAGGCATCAGGTGCTGCAGAATGAGGAATGTTACAGTTTATCTGCTTTACCTGCTCTGTATGCAGGGAATAGTATGTGGAAAACAATGGGAAAATGGGAAGAAGACAACAAAAAATGAAATACACAAATACAGTGGCCATAAGGATCCAGGAGGAGCATATTTTGAGAACAGCTAAATACCACAGGAGCTGATAAGTTTTAAAGAAACCAAAAACAGCCTTGCCTTTGCACTCATACGGGCTGCAGAGCTGAGACCCGTGTGGGTTGTAACTGCGTAGAGATACGGATCGGACGCAGAGTTGTCAGACAGGTAGTGAACCCTTTGACTTTGCGTGGCGACAACATCAGCTCTTTTACACGCCACCAACCCCGTGACGTACAGGCACACGAACAGCAACAGCATGCCCAGCACTGTCAGATCAGTGGATGCGCTGAGGTTTCAGAGAAGCAAAGAGAAGGAGAGATGCCTTAGAGAATGTTATATTTCTATTTTTCATCTACATTTTGTTTGGAAAAGAAAATTAGCTTCAACAGGTCAAGAGGTTGATTTATTTTAAAATACAAATAAAAGAAAAAAATCTAGCAATCCTGTTTCTTTTCATTATGTTTCAAACCCGATGAGCAAAAACTCCTGCTGTTTCTTTCTTTTTTTCCTTTGTTTTGGTAAAATGCATGTAAAAATATGGTGCAGATCAGTGTTTTTTGTTATTTTTCTGGTCTCAGTCGGTCACCTTAGGAACAGGTCCACATCTGCTGTGCTGTGGATGCTCTGGATCTGCTGCTGCTTCACGGTCAGCAGTCTCAACCGATGGCAGCTAGGATTCAGCAAATATAAAGAAGCATGTTAATCACCTCTGCATCCAGATTTGTCCTCTAGTGTGTGTTTGTTTTCTTATATCCTCACACACACACTCGCATGCTTTACCTGCATCTGACAGTTGAATCTGTGTCTGCTAGCTGTGTCCTGCAGCCCTGATGTGTCCAGGCCCCCTGCTGGCCGTCCCAGGACAAACACAGACTGCTGTCCACTGTCAGACTGTAGCTTATCTCTTCAGTCAGGTGATTGGCTCTGGGTGCTTTACCAAAATCAGCATTAAGCAGTGCCAAGTGACCAACACCTGCAGCTGGAAGTTTTGGGAATTTGTTACAATATTTCCCAGCGAACTTACTCAAAGCACGTACATGTTAGAAAGATGACTTGACTGACTCATACTACTCAGCTAAAACACATGATCTCATTTCCATCATAGCCTTTACTAAAATATAACGTGCATCAATTGATTTCTATTAAGTTTAACTGAGATTCTTGGTAGATTTTTCACTCCACAAATAGATGATCAGTCTTAAAAATACTTTGTAAAAGGACAGAGAATTTAATAGAGGGAAAGACCAGGAGGGCAGAAGAGTCAGAAACAGAAAATGGTCTTACCATTGAGGTAGGATGAGGGCAGAGTGATGCGTGAGGTGTTGCTCTCCCATCTGTAAATCTTGTGCAGATGGTGCATTCTAGGAGTCGGCTTTTCAAACATCCTGATACAGTGGACACTCACAGTTAGATATGTGCCATATTCTCACCTTTCAGTCAAAACTCATTCAAATTATTCTGTTATTATCTGAGTTTGAGTATAACATGGTGCTGTAATAATACCTGAAGAGCACCATGAGGGGAAACGCCTTTTTGGTCGTGGGCCTGAAGACTAGAGTGAGCTGGATGGACTGCAGCAAGTGTTCCTGGTTAATGTTGAAGCTGTGGTAGTTGACCCGGCTGCGCAGGAGGGTGAACTCCCATGAAGAGCTTTTCTGCAGCAGAAATGCAGTCTTGTGTTGTTGGAGTAAAGCTACAACACTGCACATTTCAAGAATTTCTTTAAAAAAAATCTTATTATGAAGAACCTCTCATTTTCCACAAAGAACAGAAAAGGACAATCAGCAGCTCACGTTTCTTTGTGTGTGACGAAGCTCGGTGTTGATTGGTTGAATGAGAGAGGAAATGTGGATCCTTCTCCTTGTGTTGCACTTGTACAAACTCAGGTCAACCACTGGTCCACTTAACTGGAAATCCAAAGAATAAGTAAGAGAGATGTCTCACCTTTAACCCTGTTAAGCTAAACCATGAAATAACTGGCAGAAAAGTTTATGTTAAACAAACAAAACCTATAAAGGGGTTAGGGTTAGAGTTAAAAGTCTCACTGATGGTATAGATGTTAAATCACTGTATGTGCAACTACTGAGCCGGTCTCACCTGTGTAGGATTGGCCCAGGTATAAGGACTGTGAGCAAGCTCAGTGAGCACAGTGAGGACACACGGTCCATGCTGGAGAAACAGAATCTGGATGAAAGAAGCAGGCATGTGGACCCTGACTGAGCCACTGTTTATGACTGTGGATTTGTTGTTTTGGGATGCAGCATACAAATTAATGAGGCTGCTGCTGACTCTGTGCTCCTTGGTCTCATGAAACAAAATGTACTTCTGGAAAATAAAAAAAGGAGGATGAATTTCATTAAAAAACTAAAACTGTGGAGAAATAGTTTTGTGTTTTGTCTCACCAGCATGAGCTCTGGTGCAGCCTGCAGAATATCAGCTACGAGCGTCACCGCTTGCTTTGCTGGAGTTGAACTTCCTTGTTTGATGTGGCCACCGGTGGATGAATTCACTGCAGTGCTGTTTGGAGTGTTTTCATCATTTCTTAGGTTTTCATCAGCAGTTGAGTCTTCTTGTGTAATGTCAGGCGTGAAGGTGCAAGTAGTCACCACTCGAAGGCTGTGTGAAAGCAGGGTGAGCGCTGTATTGAGCACCTTCTGGTTTATAAGGTAGCGACGAGGAGCGCTAGACGTAGAAAACTGCTCTGAGATCATCTGAATGTGAGCTGTTACTCGTTTGGCGCTCGCTACTGTCACCTAAAAGGAATAAAGGAAGTATGAGAAACAATCTAGCATCTACAACCCAGCTCCCAGTTTGGTTTTGGGAGTCCAACCACTCACCTGACTTGTAACTCGTAGCAGGTCGTTCAGAATGCAAATATTGTCTGTCATTGATTCCTAGAATGGAAACATAACTGAACGATTAACAGTAAATGGACTGGTTCTTATACAGCACTTTTTTGCTCTGCATCAGCACTCCAAGCACTTTATACAACATGCCTCATTCATAAAAACACTTCATCCAGAAACATTCACTCTTTAGTGGATGCACTGGAGCACAATTTGGGGTTAGTATAATAGGCATGCAGAGTGGAGCAACCTTCCAATTAGTAGATGACCTGCTCTACCTCCTGAGTCACAGTCTACACTTACACAGATCCTCACAGGCATCCTCTCTCCTTTTAAGATTTGGCTTCAAACTTTTCTTTTTGATAAAGCTTATATTTAGGACTAGATCAGGTGACCCTGAACCCTCTCTTAGTTATTCTGCAGTACACTAAGACTGCTGTGGGCATCCTATTATTCACTAGGTGTGTCTTCTTCATTCACCTCTTTTCACTCTCCACCTGTGTATACACCAGTATTGCATTCAGAGGCTTAAACTAGCATTGATTATTAGTTGTCTTTTGCTCTCTTCTCTTTGCTTCTCTTTCCCCTCAGTGTGAGATGCTTGATTTTTCTTTTCTTTGATCAAAAGTTGATTTTAATGCTACCGCCCTTCCTCCCAGAGGTGTAAAACAAAAAAAGAACATTGCTGTGTTTTATCACTCGTGCTGTTGGTGTGTTTACCTGATCGCTGCTCTCAAGCTCACACAAGGTGCGAATGAGCACAGTGCGCATGTGCCTCTGTGCATGTGTGTTGGCCTCCGTTTCCAGGCTGAGTCTGTTCAGGATGCTGGTGAGGAGGCTGATGTAGTTACGAATCTCCACACTGTTCCCAAGCTGCACCACAGCCGACAGGTTCCTCAGACCTGACTCCGACCTGGAGATGGTGAAAGTAAGGATTTGCATGTTCTATAGAATCTCTATTATTGTTGACTTGCTCAGAATGATGCTTTGTAGTTTAACACACACAGTCGTTCTTAACAGCAGCTTTTAGGCTGACAGCATAAAATCCCTGAGTGTGCTTTAGCTCAGTGCTGTTTAAATCCCCAGCAGGCCCTCTTAAGTAGACAGCATGAGAAATCTGCATATCATATCATCATAATGTGATCACATGGGGGTTCTTACAGCTCAAGATCAGGATCATGATGGGAAGAGGAAGATGAGGTGTCTCTGAGGAAGCTTGGTTGGACTTGTACTGTGACAGGACAGGGTTTGGTGGCTGACCCATACGTGCTGCTTCTTATTTCTGTGTATATAGTTACTGCGGAGACAACAGTAATAAGAGCAATCAAAAAATAAGGAAGTATTAAAAAAATAATAATTCTGCTAATGCTCCATAAGGATTCAGTGTGTCTTTGTGTGTTTACCTTTATAGTCATCCCTGGGGTCACCTGAAGGAAGGCTGAAGTAGTATTGGAAGTCTCTCCCCTGGTACAGTGTCCTGGGGAGTCGGTCTCCTACACTGAAGCTGTACTCATACAGTAAGTCCTTTGGCGCACACACACACACACACACACACACACACACACACACACACACACATTTCTGTGAAGACTGACATGCCAGGGCCAAGGTCAAAAAATTTTGGGTGATCAACAAGTAAAATTATGGAGTCAAGAAGAGCCCTGAAGAGGTTTACTTCAATCACTGGCAGACAGCTCCGAACTTTGAGCACTGCGTGGCAATGTCTTATAATAAAAATGCACTTTGAAAATCTTTCATCAAACACAGCAGGCAAGGTCGAATAAGCAGAAACAGTGTTAAAAGCATGCAACGGGAAATACCTCCCTCCCTGAGGTGCAGAAGATGCTGAAGTGTGTGTGTAACTCGAGTCCTCTGACAGGCTGCACTTGGCACGCCAAGCCCTCCGGAACAGGATTGGTCTTTAAGAACAGCTGAGTCCGGCCCAGACGCCTGCTCTGAGATTCTCAATTCATCAGACAACAATTGAGAGGATCATTAACAGACGGAGACTGACTTTAAAGGCAATGTGGGCATTTTTATGTTCAAGTTACAGTACTGCAGTAAATGTAAACAAAAATATATGTCTGTGATTCTGGCATTTTGTCCCATTACCCTGTTTTATAAATCTCTAATAACTCTTGCCTGGGCTGGTCTGTATGTAGCCATTCCCAAACTTACTGGCAGTGACCTCCAACATGTATCTGCTCCCGGGCCTCAGACTGAAGGGCTTGATCTTGAGAAAAGAACGGGAGATTCCTGTAGAGTTTTAAAAAGGGAAAAAAAGATGGCTAAATGCTGACACAGTGGCACAGAAGCAGGAATTTTTCTGCATAATGTACCTGTGTAAGTAAAGGACTCAAAGAGGCCTCTGTTCAGAGGGTTTCGAGGTAAGTCGAGCAAAGTCGGTGCCTGAATTGCCACAAAAGGCTTAGAATCCACTAGATTACTCCCTTCATCTTCGTGTAATCCCATATCAAACATCGAGACGTCTCCTGCGCTGAGGCTCTCACCATCTTCACCTGGGAACGATCATGAGTGAGTACCGGTAAACAACCATCTCAGATAAGAAATAAACAGTGATCGTAGATATGAACTGTACCTCTGGGTCTTCCTGCTGACATCCCTGGGTCTCCTTCCTCTGCGTTTGGAAAGGGAGCACCATAATCTGGATCTGTAACAGAACCAGCTTTAGTGCAATAATAATAACAACAGTCAAGCAGCATAATATTGCCCCATATAACTGAAAAATATTCTTTATATTTGGAAAAAGTTATTTATTTATGATGGGAATTTTCTTCATGTTGGTTCCAGGTTGGTAAAACTCTTTCACAAACTGTATTTTTATTGTAATTTAATCAGTTTAAATTGTGCTAACAGCATCAAATTATATATAACTTAAATAGACTGAGCTTATATAGCGATTTTAGATAAAGCTCATATTTTCTCACTTAGTCGACCACCCGCATTGCCACTCTCCAGAAGAGGAAAAGAAAAGTCCCAGTCGGCAGAGGAGTCAGGCTCCACCGGGATTTCACTGCTGTCCCCTTGGATCAAGTAGTCGGAATATAGGACACCATCGTTGTTGAGAACACGTGGACTAGACTCTGACAAACCTGCGAGGTGAGGAAAGAAGTCACATTTAATGACAGAGTGGTATGCTCCAAGTCATATATATATTTGTTTATACAGCTAATATAAAAACCAGCTTTGTCTTTTGTGTCTCCGCTCCTGTTTGTTGATGCCTCACTATCAGCCAGGTCCACATCACCATCTCTGGTTTCAAAGGTAGCCACGGTAACGGGTGAAGAAGACAAATAAGGGTTCGTATGGGTGTTCTGTGACACATTTGTAACAGGAGGGTGTAGAGTAGAGGTGGCAGGACTTTCCATGATGGCAGACATGGTGCTGAGATCTACTGTGTAGCAAAACGGGACTAGAATAGAACACAAGATTTTATTTTTTTAATTTAATTTCCATTTTTAGGGGAATTTTGGGGGGAATTTTCTTGCAAAGTGGAACTGAATTTACCTTCTGTGAAAGGCTTGGATGAAGCATTGACCAGGTACAGACTCCAGGTGTACTGGATGTGCTGTGCAGGAATGTGGCAGTCTTCACACACGGCACTGACAGAGAAAGACTGATCCCAGTTCACACGGTCTCCCCGACACTCAGGGCAGTAAATGGACAGCTTCCTGGATCGGATGCATTTAGGCGCATGTTAAACGTCACTTAAGAATTAAGGTGCTGCTTTTAATCAAACACTTCTATTTGATTCTGTTCGGTTATATGATTCAATGGAGACTCATTAAGAGGTCACACCCGATGAGGTTTGATGTTACAGTGAGGAAGGTCTCTGATGAAGCTGAACTCTCTCTGCTTTGCACAGTGAGCGTGAACTGGAACTGGTCAAAGTTGGTTTTTAAGAAGCTGGCGGGAAATTTGAGCACCGGTGACGAAGTGGGAATGTGCTGGTTGAAGCAGGAGCTGGTGATGGTGCTCACTGGTTTACATGCCCAACTGTAGCTATACAGAGAAAATCAGAAATTCTGTTAACTTCCAAACACACATTAATCTTCTCAAGGTGAAACAAATACAACTAAAAATGACTAAGATGTAGGAAAATCCACCAAAATATAATATTTACATATTTATTGGCAATTTTTGCCATTTATTTAGTTAGAGCTGAGCCCAATCTTGGCGACTTTTGGCAATTACAGCTCAGATATGCCACTGGAAAATGTTGTGTGGGCCAGACGTGCACCCGAAGGACTATGAAAAAACAAATGAGACTCTGGGCACCCAAACTGCAACACAGAGACGAGAGAGAATAGCTTTCTGTGGACACAGCTCACTAACCAGCTTCAGAAGGAGGGGATCTGGAGAGCGCAGCTAAGTGAGCAGCTGCAGCAACAGGAACACACCCATCATGAACTGCTCAAGGCAGAGGAAAAGTCTCACGCTATAGGACAAACTCAATTTTGATCCAGGAGTTAAATAGTGAGTAAGATACCCTCAGTCAGGAGGAGGGCCTAAAAAGCAAAATCTCAGCAAACCTTGAGCTGAACACTAAACTTACAGCTGAGGTAGCAGTGAGAATGGGAAAGCGACCACTTCCATAAACATTTAAAACGTGAGGAAAGTGAACATTCTTATCCGTTTTTCTTCACTGAGGCAACATCTTCTGGCTTGTTGCCTATTAAAGGTGTCACGGCTCAATTTCTACCTGAGTGGGTTCGTGGGGAAGTCAGGGTCGTAAGATGCCTGTCCATCCAGGGTTACTATGGTGTTCCTGTTGTTAAGGAAGATGTTGGTGCCACCCTGGATGAAAGCCACAGGAGGGCTTGGCATCACCTGAACCTTTACGCTGTAGTTACTGTACACCACACTGCCGACAACCTGAACCTGCAGGAGAAACACGAGCCTCGATCATTCGTAATAATAGTATAGCAAGAGAAATATCGACTTGAAATGGAGAGACCGGCCGTTAAATAGTTCTTCTGTAATTATTACTGTAATTGTTCCATTTTATTACACACCCTGGCTGTAGCCGTATAAGTGTCGTACTGCAGGAGATGGCTCTGCACTATGAGGGTCTGCCTGTGTGTGTCTGTGAGACGCAGCGGCACTGCCCGGCCTGCAGAGTCAAATAAAGTCCAGGAGTAGCGCAGGCCTCTTGATACATCACAATCCACTTCCGTCTCGTACGTCACACCCAGATGGACAACCTCATATCTTTGTACCTAAGGGCAAAGAGAAGGTTGTATTGTCTTTTATTAACTATGCTCCACCATAGTGTACTTGTGGGGTCTAGACAAAGAGCTACCTGCAGTTTAAGAGGCCCCATGTTTTTGACAGGTGGAGGCTGACAAGGCTGGTCCACAACAAAGATGTGGCTGCTCAGGGAAGCAGAGCTGACCAGGTTAGATGCCGTCACTTCGACTCTGAACTCTCCCATTCTGAGGAGGAAAAACACGTTTAGTAAGCACACTTGTGTTAGGTTACATGTGATTTTAATATTTATCTGAAAGACCAATAGTGAGACACACTAACAAGTTTGTAAAAGGAAAATACAAAATTAGAGAATCCTAATCCTAACTTAATCTAAACTTAAAGTTCGATTTGAGTTTACAAGGAGTATGAAAGCCCAAAGTCTTGTTAAACTCTCTGACTCACCTGTGGAAGATGTGCCGTTCTGTGCTCTGTCCAGACCGACTTGTTCCATCCCCAAAGCTCCACAGGAAATTGACGTCAGTCCCCACATTTACCTGGCAACTGAACACCACTGTATGATTCTGCAAAACTGAGGCCCGGTGGACCAGCTTGTTGAGCTTCACTGTTCTCTGGACTACCACCGGGAACATGTCGGAGGTAACGGCCATCTTACCATGTGACATGGTTACAGACACATTATACCTATGGTGATGAAAGGTGGGATTTGAGAGGGGTTAGCTTAATTCACATTGTGTTTGATTTATTTAATCATATTTTATTTAGAACCTTTTGAGCTATCGTGTTTAAAGACATAATGACACACAAATGCTACCAAAAACTTAACCTCCTTGGTGCTCGTAATAATGTGGGGATGAAGAACTTCTTCTTAGCGTTAGAAGGCTCAAGAAGGACCAACCAACAGAGGCTGGGTGATGCTAGTTGTTTGCCAGTTTCTGTTGTGACTGTTAGATTGCGAGTTAAAATTTATGCATGTAAAACAACTTCACATGTTTTACCCTTGTGACAGTTTTGTTGACTTTTTTTTTTAACTGTCAGGATTTGAAAAACAAAATGTATAAAACCTTGTCCGTGGATGAACAATTTTTAAGCTCTGGCTTATTTTAAAAATCTCCAATTATTTTATTTTAAAAATGTTGCACGTGTCTCGCTATTACCTGCCAGGCTTTAGGTATTTTCTAGTGATGGTCCTAGAGGTAGTTGTGGCTGATGTGTAGTCTCCAAAGTGCCAGACGAACTCCACTGGATCTGGTACGTCAGTCACAGCTTGGAAGATTATATCTGTATTTGTTGGATATGCTTGCCTTGCTGCAAAAATCCTCACAGCTAAGGATAAGAGACACACATGGTCATTACAGATAAATCATACCAAATATAATGACACTAATTAAAGATAACAACAACAACAAAAAATGACAGAAACATTTGCCATCAGTGCTGTGACTCCTCGGTGGTTACCGTTTTAGATTTAGTCTCACTTGTGGTGACAGCTTCCTGTTCTTTGTACACGCTCTCGCACCTCAAGTAAAACACTTGATTCTCAGCCTGACGCTCGAATGCAACCGTCCTAGTGTGGTTGAAAAGCTAAACCGTGACCACTTCCTGTGCTCCTGTCATGTAGCTGCATTTCCTGTACAGCAGTGATGAGCTCACCAGCAGCGAGGCAGACACGTTTGACCTTGGTGCACCTCTAAAATAAAACCTAATGCTTTTGAATATCTAACTCCAGGTCTCCAACTGGATCTTGACCCCGATCTGTGTTTGAAAACAGAGCTGACTGTCTGGGTTAAAGCCCTGTGATAGAAACATCCCCATTCCACAGTTGCCCTGTTTATCACAGCAACGTGATTGAAAATAACACCCGAATAACTCGCGACCCCACGTGCCTGGCCTGGCATGACCTCCTATGGATGACTTCTGAATGTATGGATGCATGAACTCCTAGCAGGCCTCGAGACACCACTGATGAACGATGGCGGTGGAGAGGATTGATGCTGCGAGGTGATACTGTCCTACAGCAGTGGGGATTGAGTGCAAATTGCAGCTGGAGTGGTCAGAGGTGTGAAGGTTATCAAGGTTTGATGTGTGAGGGTACCGCCGGGCCAACAAATGAGATTGTAAGCATATGTGATGCTGCCATGATCGCTCTCATAGGTGGGGGCTACATTTAGTGTGAGGCTGAGGACAAGCAGGTGTTTCATGGTGGTGAGCAACTCTCACAGAAACAATCTCACCTGTAGTTAAATGATTCCCACACAAGATCCCTTTAAGGTGAGAGCAGCCGGGAGATAAGACCACCTGCAAGACCACACGACCACATACAAAGACACACACCAATGTGAGATTAAAGGATATCTCCGGTCATATTTGATTTTTCTTCTCATCGAAGAAAGAACACAATGAGCATAAATGCTTTTAAAATCTTGTATCTCTCATTTCCCTCGGTTATAAAATCCCAGCTATAGTTTTAAACATACTGAGCCTTTCTAAAAATGAGAACTATAAAATGTTTTAGTTATTTGCACCTTTAATTTATTAATACTAGCATAATTCATACAAAACCGTTGCATTTTTTAATGACTGAAAGCTGAGAACTCACAACATGTATTGTCTTCTGCTTCCACCCATGGATGCATGATGCATTCACTGACACTGCGTGAACTCCCTCTGATTCGAAGGTCCACTTCTGAAAATGATGAGAAGCGTTAAGTTTTCAGATTAAAAAACATGACAGTACATTGAAGGATGAGGGATATTTCAGATGAACTGTTCCTGCTGTTGAGCTGGAGATTAAAAAAATCAGATCACCTACAGAAAACTGCGTTCCTCCAACAAGAAGAGGAATTCCATGAATTCTTATTTGCAAAGCTGACATTCCGGCATCAGAAGTATGTATGCCATTCTGGCTCACTGGTGTTACAGCATTTTTTTCAGTCCTTCTGCAGACCCAGCAGATTTATGGTGTTGGCTACTGCTTAAATATTGTTTGAACACATAACCTTCTACTTTATCTAGGTTTTGAACACACCAGTGGCTCTTAATGAACAAACTAAGCTCTGATGAGCTTTGATGAGCTTTAATGAGCACATCAAGGTTTGCTTATGCTCCTTTTCCTGTCACCGTAGAGTTGTGTAACGACTCACAAATACGTAGTTATGCTAATCAGTAATTTTGAGGATTGTGCACATTTTGCACATTCAGCATACTGAGCTGTGACTCCTAAATAATCAGGAAGCGAGTAATAAAACCTAATTAAAAGTTTCATTAAGAGCTTTTTTCTTTGCTGCATTTTTCCAATATTTTTAGTTTATTCTTTGTACATTATGATTCTTTTGGAAAACTTTAGATGCAATTGGTTTTAAAAAAAAGAGTTACTGGATTTACCAGATGAGTATTCATCTAAAGAAAAAGTTTTTTAAAAAATAAATAAAAAATACATAAAATACATGAAAAACAGGGCAAAAACAACAAAAACAATTTATCATGTATCTTGAATATTCATTTATTTTACTTTTTTGGGGTTGTTTTTTTTCTTTCATTTTCAAAGCTAACATGGACAGCTGTTAAAATTCTTTGAAAAGCTGACAATTCAAGTGAGTAAAACATCTTTCTTATATATGTTTTAGATATATAATATTATATATTAATATTTTCTTGATGGAAAATCACAAACAGGCCAAACTGTATATATAATCTTAACATAATAAACACATAAATCAATTTCCCATTAGAAATCCCCAAACCGCTATTTGCTTTCAAAGCCAAACCTGACAAGTTAATTAATTTAGACTCATTTATAAGTTATTGTTGCATGACTTACCATCATGCTGTTCAGACAGGGTGGCTGTGAAAGGGAAGCCGTTTCTTCTTCCCTGTGAGTAAAGCGCCAGCAGAACTCAGCTGCTAATCCGTCACTCACAAACGCCTGCAGAGAGACGGGATCGGCCCGATATGCAGCCACACCGTCAGTCACACCGTCAGAGTCCAAGTGAACCGTGGGGATGCAGGAGGGGAGATCCAGAGAGCCGTGGAGCAAAGACACCGTTAGGTTTCCTGGAGAGGGCGGCAAGATGTACAAGTAGAGGGTGGAGGAGAGTGTGGAGAGAGGGTTGGGAACAGTGATGTCTAAAAAGAAAACAGAAGACAAAAAATACAAATAGAGCAGACAGGATTACTCACAGATGGTCCCTTTCTTGAGTAATTAACCGATGAAAAAATCATCAGCAAAAACATGAAATGTTCTCTGGTGAACTTACTTATTTCGTATTTGCCTGCTACATTCAAAATCCAATCAGATGACACAGTAAAGGAGCCATCATCCGTCACGTTGACCTTTAGGGTCATCCCCAGAGACTCCACAGTGACATAGAACAGGGCCTGGCTGCTAAGACCCAGAATGCCTGGAAATACACAAATATTAATGTAAAGGATAAAAAAAAGATTTGATATAAAGTACATAAAATTCTACAAATCATGGAAATACAACACAAATGTCCAGTGGTTATTAGTATATACTCCTACATACTTAAACTCATTAACAAGCATCAGTGCAGTCTATTAACGTTCTGAATAAAGTATTGTCCAGCAAAATTTGGAGAAATTGGGTTTCTCAACAAAAGAAAAAAAATCAGAATAATTTAAAAACCTATTTATTTGCACTACATTGTAAGTAATTTTCATTAAAATTCTTCAAATTATATTATGTTCAAATGTACAATATATATCAAAAATTTAACACATACTAGATACTTGTAATGACTTCACACCATACAACTGTAACAACAAAAATATGTTAAATGCTGCTTGTTCAGTTTCTGTTGAAACATATAATAAATTTTGATAAGTTTAATTATTTTTTAAGGAAACATTTAAATCTAAATTAAAAAATTAAGAATGGAAAAAAGACTGAAAAAATTATTTTAAATATTGAGTTTACAGACCCCTTCTTTCTGTGCAAAAACATGAATAATAATACTTGCAATAACTTATATAAAGAAATAATATGATATAATAATAAAAGTCCAATTTATAGAAGCCAAAACTACAAGTTCTACATTATGTGAGACCAGAGAAAATACAAAGTAGGATAAAAGTAAATTAAATTAAAACCATTTCAGATACAGATACACAAATAATACCTGATAGTGTAAACTAATAATTCATGCATTCTCTTAGTTGTAATAAACCTTTTCAAATCAGGGACTAACTTAATTAAAGCACAGGGGGGGTGAAGAGTTGCATTTCAAAGACCTTCATTGTTATAAAACACTGCAGCAGCTGACCTGACGGCTGATTGGGACGTCCAGCGAGGTTTCCTTTCACTTCAATGACAAAAGTCTTCCCAGCCTCCAGTCTCGCTGGAGAAGTAAATACACTAATGTTGTGCAAAAATGGCCCTTCAGTTCTGTAGAGTGCCATGCTTCCATCTTGTGCTTTTCCAAGAGGTAAGTTCAAGGCACTGGAAGAGAAAAGAAGTTATCCAGGACTAAAAGCTTCTTGTTTTAAGCTTTTAAAATGTACTTTAGTGATGACAAGACAACACAAGTTAAAAAGAGAAGAGAAGTGGTAGCTATAGTTAGACATCAAAAGCAAAAGAAAGCAATCTGCTGCCTCACCTTTGTCTTTCACTTCCTCCTTTCACGTCCTTTGTCCCTTCACTGGAAGATGTCTTGAAACACTCTATAAACACCAAACCACTGAGCTGGTTCCCACAGTAACAGGTCTGTGAAGACAATGCAGCAACCCCATACCTTCCACAAAAAACACAGTGAAGGTTAGTGTTTTACATACTGAGAGCACATGTCACATGTCCAATAAGCCTTTGTGTTGGTACTCTAATATGTGATGCTTTAAAATTCTGTTACATCTTCTTGAAAACAACACTTTTAATATATATACATATATATTCTTTGTTTGTTTTTTTGTATTAGAGATTTGCTATTGAGAATTTATTATTATTTATTCACAAATTGTATTCATAAATTTTAAAATATTTTTTTAATCTCCTAAATTATTTCAGGATGAGAATATATTAAGATTTGTGAGAGTTTTTTAAGTGCTTTTACACACAACAGATAATAGGTCAAATGTGCAATAATAAAAGGTTGCTATAAAAATTTGAATATTACTTTAACCTGTTACTGTCACCACTGTCAAACACTTTCAGACAAGCATCCAAATTTCATCTTCATCTGTAATGCACCCTGACCCGGAAAGCTTTTTGAGCTTTTCCCCACCAGCTCACCCCTCATCCAAGCAGTGTGCAGAGCAGGCTACCGGGTCAAGGTCACGGGCACCGGCACCCGTGGGTCCGTGAAATCCGAGGGAAGAGCTGGCGCCGACGCATCCGATGAACCAGGGCGAACTCTGCTGACCTGATGAGGAGGCCAGCGCGGACAAGGAGTGCAATGCAAAGAAGACAAAAGCGCGGAGCATGTCTGCTCGGACACGGGCCTTGAATAGAGCGAAGCTCGGGATGAACTGCGATTGAGGAGGACGCTTCAAGTGTGAGAGAAGGAGAGAATAGGAGAGAGGAGCAGGTGCACCGAGACCTGCAACTGTGCATACAAGGTGTGTGGGAGGTGTGAACAGAGAGTAACTGTATGCAAATAATGGGTCAAAGACCGACCACGTGAGGGAGGAGGGAGATCGCTTTAATGATCGGGAATCTAACAGAAAAAAAAAATCACGGCCTTTTGTTGCTGTGCAGGAAACACTATTGTTGTTATTACTAAGTTTAAGGCGTGTTACCATTATAGTTATTTAAAGGTGAAGGCTCAGGTGCCCTGCACCTGCATGTGTGAGGATGGAGTGATCCCCCACTTGTCTTTGCTAATAATTTGTGCAAAGCTTAAGGACGTTTTTGAATTTAAATACGAGAGCAGCTCCTTTGGATGCATCAAAATGCCCGTTGCAAAATAATAATAATGACACTGTTAGATTTTAATGCACCAACGCATGTCTGTTGCGCTGTAAGGTCACATGTCAGTGACACCCAATGGCTGGGTGTTTTACTGGAGTATGAGACTTGTATGAAATAAAGCCTCTGCTGCGATCTGAACTGCTGCTTCGTTTGTGACCAACAAAGCAGCACCATGCGGCCTTTAAGGCAGAAAACTGAGACTACGTTAAATGGAAAGCCGCAGTGAGAGAGAGGAACGGCAGGTGTTTGCTGTGTTTTATTCCAAGGATCTGGCTCCATGATCATAAGAATTCTGGTTTACACTGAATTAAACTGCACTAAGCTAAGGTGGCCTAAAGCGACCTGGTCACATGCTTCACGTACAGGTTATAACATTTACTGAGCCATTAGATACTCAGTGCCTTTTAGTGATTTGATGCCCAGCAGCCCCTTTTTCTCAAACGAACTGATCCAGAGGATGTCTCGAGACTCGTTTCTCCTCTGTCACCAGAATTCCAAACAAAGGAAAGAATTCCAAAGTAATCACATGTCATTGTTTTATTGTGAGAATGAGACGCTAGTTTATATTCTGAAGGAGCAGCCGTGAATCACCTGTCAGACGGCTTCAACCTGGTCGAGACAGACGACGCTCAGCGCCAGATCAGATTTTAAAAACATAAATATTAACCTTATTAAGCATTAGATTCGAAGTCTAATGTGGGCTACACGTGTAGCTTTATTTTAAATTACACAAGTAAAATGGAAACACGGGGACAGGTACTACAGAGAACTGTGTGCTGTCTCAGGCTGTCCCCTCTGCTCAGGTTAGGTTCGTCATTTATTTGGTTAACTGAAATAAATTCCAAATGCTTCGCATTAAACTGGTAAAATTAAATAAAATCTCACCAGCAGTGATAATTTTGTGCTTAGTTTGAGAAGTCGAGGGTTGTCAGTTCGGACACGACACAAAGCGTCCTCTCAGTGGGTTTATTTTATCTGAGCTGTCACGCCGAAAAGGGCAAAACTGCGACGGAACCGGTGTGACTCTTCGGAGTCCAGCTTTGCCCCGTGAGCCCTTTTGCTGGAAAACAAGTCTGCGTCGTGTAGCTAACTCCGCCGGTCCACCTTAAAAAGCTCTTCCGGTTTGCTCGACATCCCCTTTAAGACAAATTCCCAGTGCTTGAAGTGAGCGGCAGGGGGCGCTGTCAGACCGTGCCATCTCTCCATGAGCGGAGGAATCAAACACATTTCTCTCAGAGTATTTTCATACTGAAAACGCGCACTTTGTTCTGCGATTTCGTTTCATCTCGTCACTCAGGGGTCCCCAGAAGTTTTTGCACCGTTAACACATCACGGAGGCATGCACGTGGAACCCTAGAAACCGGAACTAATTTTGGCTTATCTTATTCCACCCCCTCCACAAAAAAAACAAACAACAAAACAAAACAAAACCCAACCTGTGGTACTTTATATTAATGAGTTAGCTGTGTGTGATAGTAAAGCAGCTGTGCGGGTGAAGCTTAATTTAGGATCTTCAAATCGAAGTGGGGTTGATCCACGTGAATTAATTAAGCTGCAACGAAAACGCGTTACATGCTGTATGCTTTGGCCACCTCCCCTCCTCCTCCTCGTGCACCTCTGAAGACCCAAGAGTCCCTACTGATCACACACTGAGACACATTTTTCGAACCAAACCCTAAAAATCAGCGGCGGCGACGCTGCGTAATACCCCCCTGTACACCCGCGTGAATCGGGAACTCTCCCGCCCCCCAATTTTCATTCGTTATTCACGTGCCTTCCTTTCCCTGCGAGACATTTAACACTTGATCAGAAAACGAAATATTCTCGAGGACCGGCCGTGTAACGGAGAGTCCTCCTGAACGGGCGAAGCGTTATGTATGCGGCTGCTGCTTTGCGCCCCCACCGAGGAGGACACGGAACGGAGAAAACAGCACGGCTGACTCCGGGAGACTGGAGCCTCTCGAGGTGGAGCGATGCTGAAAATAGATTGTGTCTCAGTGATGTTGGGTTAGGGGTGCGGAGGAGGGATGACAACTCAGTCACTTTTTTTCTTTTTCTTTTAAATTTGCGCACAACTGAGCGCATTCATTTGAAGGCAGTGCGCAATGAAAGTGCATAACAGAGCAGATCGCCCCATGATAATGTCAGACTTTCTTTCCGGGAGTTCAAAGCTCATAAAAAATAATATTACGTTATCGTGTGGTGACAGGTGACAGTCGAAGCACCGCTTCTAGCTCTAAAAGATGTTTCCTGCTTAGTTCTCCCAAATATAGACCTGACAGTGGTTGCCTGGTTCTTTGCGCTTCCTTTTTTGTAGCCATTTTATTTCTCTTTTTAGAGAGGAATATTAACCCTGGACAGTCCATAATTTGGCTAGACTTTCATCAAATTGCATTAAATATTCCAGTTCATAAATCTTTAAGATTCAAAAAGGCCTGCGCTCAACACACTCCAGTGACTTTTGTTATAGCAGATACAATACCTGTGCTCCCCCCCCCCCCCCTTTTTCTTTTTCAATCAATTTAAGTTTGAGAAAGCTGCCCTGACTGAGTCAAAGATTTCCCCCCGCCGGTATATTTTCCTGAAATGGAAACCAGACCACAGATCATTCATTAAAGTAAGCAATTTGTGAGCCAGCCTGTTGTAGGTTGAAGGGGGCTCAGGTGTGGCCACAGCGCTCCCCAATTCGCCATGTTTGCTTCAGTGAAATATTTCTAAATGTTAGCCACAGTGGCTCACATACACACAGAAAATTGCAGAGATTCAAAGGGAAAAAAGGGGAGGAAAAGATGATAATTTGATCGTTATTTATTTATGATGTCAGGCCCGTGACATGTTGTCGGTGAAAACATGCCAAGGTGAGCAGATCAGGCGATGAAGGCAATGATTTTGCGCAAGAGGTAAAGAGACTCGCTCATCAACCAAAATAATAAATAGACAAATATCAAGAAAAACACAAATTCATGACCCCTGTAGCACTGTGGTGTATTTTTACTTCACAGAAATTTTTTTTCCTCCGCTTGTTGACCTCTGTTCTATTAAATACAGGCTAACATAGTGGCCTAAATTGGATGGATCATTCATGATTAAGCGTTTTGTACACACTGACTTTATTTATAAGATCTAATGAAGTCCAACGTCATCATATCAATAAATGTGATAGTTTTGTTGATGATTAATGAATGAACGAGATACTGGACCTCCGTCTCTTCCTGATCACCTGATGTTTTTTCTTTATTTTTTCTGTATTTTTTCTCTCTCTGCCCACATCTATTCATCTGGCGATTCGAAAAGCAGAACACTATTTGATTCTTGTCTTTGCGGGCACAGCTTGTTTAAAGGCACTTTAAACACGTCCACAGTTCAAACGTGGCGTATACCGTCCTGGCAGTGCTGGGAACAAACACGTGAGAGTGAACAGGTGCCTGCAGGAAAGTAACCAACAAGCAAATACATTAAAAAATAAATAAATGGTGACACAAACAGAAACGATTTAGGCAATTAAGCAACACAGGAAACCAGAGCCCTGGTTTATTTAAGATCTCAATGATGTATTAAAGCCCGAGCCTTCATATTTAATACTTGTTTCCTCTTTTTGAAGCACATATGTTTAAAGTTATAAGTTAAACAAGCTTATTAAAAAGCTATTTGACCCGCGCTGTGGGTTTAGTGAGGAAAGATCTCCCAGGCTCACGTTACACTGCAAACACGCCTCAGTCGGGCCAAATCATAAGCGAGGATCCAGTGTAAGGCACAGATCTTATCAAAGCTGGATTACCAGGAGCGATCCTCGTGTGTTTGAGAATACAGAAGCAACATTCAGAAAATTAGTTTTGGTAGGATTTATAAAAAAATAAATAAAAGCAACAAAAAGAAAACAAGTTGATATTTTGTTTATTAATGTATTTAGTGTATTAAATATGCTGTGGGGGAAGAAAGCGCAGTAGCAATTATTAAAATCTTGGCAGAGTCATGAAAGCTAAAAGAAGAAAAGGGAGTTCAGTTAAAGTCTCTGTTTGTCATAATGAACATAATCAAACAGCATGAATTAATAAGCAATACAAAATACAATGACTACATATATATATCCGCTTAGTTTGGTTTTTACATTTGGAAAAGCTTCTTACTAACCACAGAAATTATTCCTAACTGAATCCCTCTTTCTTTCCATGTTTTCTCACATACTCATTCGATATAAAGAACCGGAGGGGGGGAAATCTTGAAACCTTACCTGACAAAGGCCCACACTGCCTCCCACACCTCCCCAAAAAACATCCTATTATATTTCTCAACCGCCCAATACAGAAAAAATCACTTGACTGGGAGAAGAAAGGAAACTCATCCAGTCAAATCTGCTTTTGACACGTTATGTCCTCTGCCTCCTCTGCGCCCTGCAGCACTGAAGAAAAGCCCGGGCTCTTCATCTGTCGCATGTTTGACAAATAGGCGCCTATTGGCGATGATATCTGTCGACTCAGGCAGGGAGAAATGACACTGACATACTAATAATTGATAGTCAACAAGCTGTGGCCTGAATGCATGCAGGCCACTGATAGACTTTTTTCTTTTCCTTTCCCATCAGTGTTGTGGGCATATTATAATGCGTGTGTTTGTTTGTGTTGGTGGCTTTTATCCAGCCTGTCGGGCTTCCAACTCGCTGGTATGAAGGGAAGAGGGAGGGAGAGGTCAAAGGTCACTGCTGCATGTGGCCGTGTTCAAATCCTTCTATAGTGTGCAATGTTCTCAGCTGACCCGTCGTGTTATAGAGGGGGCAGTGTCCAGATATTAGCTTTCAGAGCGTGGAACATTTTAATCAGCTGATCTGGGGCTTTAAATCCATTTTGTGCAGGAGTGTGGTTTCATGGCAACATCCCAGATAGCAAGGAAACATTGAAACAATGTTGAGTCAATATCAGGCGACGTCATTGAAGCAACGTTGAAGTGTGACGTTGACCCAACATCACTCTTGCACCCATTTTTAACGTTGAAACAACGTCAGGTTTTGATGTTGAATCAATGTTGAAACCTGACATTGATTCTACGTTATATTTTCTAACACTGTTGACATTGAAACAATGTCAGATTCTGATATTGAAACACTGTTGAGCTATGGTATTGATTTTCCACCTCTTTCGTACAGTTGCTTTTTATTGAAAAAAAACAAAAAACAAAAAGGTCAATAGACATGTATCATTTGCAAAATACTTTATTAAAAGACAAAGTTTCCTATTTACATTTCTATGTTTCACGTCACTTTTTATTATTTACTCCGGGATGGGGATGGATGATGTGCGTCCTGCGCGCCACCCGTACGATCTGGAGCATATCTGAGCCATTTCTGGACTGCTTGAGCAAAGACCAACTCAGACATAGAGTTCGCCCCTACCTACTGCGCCAGGCCATCTAGGACAAAAATAGACACACACACAAAAAAACAAAGACAAAAAAAGGGAATTAGAGCACACGAATAAGCTCTTGTTAATTGTCTTCAGCAGGGAGAAAGTATGTAAACTCCTAGGCTGATAAACATGAAAGTCACCAGGCGGAAATCAGCAAACTGCTGCATTTGATTCCCAAAGAGCTATAAGCTGAAAATGTGATATGTCTTAGCATGGTGTGCCGTGTATCCTTTAAAAAAAAAAAAAAAAAAAAAGAAAACATGGGGTCCTCGGGCTGTACAAAGTGTACAACCCGAGGACAAAACAAGCCGAAGACCAAAGACTCCATCTCCAGATTAACCGGACATGAAAGTCTTGTTATTAAGAAAGACAAAGTAATATAGCAAAAAACAGACATAGGAAATGTGAAACGCACCCAGCACATCAATTGATCCCTTTATTGTTCACTTTAGGCTCATAAAACTACAATAAATGTTAAAACTTACCAAATATGCATCTGCACAGCGCTGTCTCTTTAAATGCCCTTTTTTGCTTTGTCTGGTCCTTGGTTTTTTCCCCTGCCCAGTTGAGTACAGAGGCCAGCTCCTTTGTAATGGCATAAACCATTACACGGCGGACTTGCACCTCCAGTGTGGTCCAGCAGCACCAATCAACGCAAAGCGTCTCACCTATAGACACATTTTATGAGATGGAATTAGCGTGTCTCATGTCTTAAATGTGTATGCAAGTGCTTGTGTGTTTACTTCATGTAATTGATGATAGAAACATGTCATTTAGTTTTCCCTAAAGCCTGATTTTCAAGTCATACAAAGAATAAACCAAAGTATTGGCAGTACAATGTATTTCTATTCCCTTTTGTTGGATATTCATTTGTTAGTTCTTGTAACTGCTAAAAGTGTTTACTAGTTTTTGCCTGTCACATATATTTGTTATACCATGTAAACTGTGAAATTCCAAGATTTTCAAACTTGCCTTGTAATAGTGGCCTCACAGAGTCTCTGGAATCTACAGGAAAAAAAAAAATCACAACAAGATGACATTCAGGAGTATAAATTGGGTTGTTTTTTTTTTTTAGATAAGAGTACAATGACATTGTGATGCAGCTTTAAAACTTTTTTAAAAGCATACCATCTATAGGGAAGACATCAGACTGCATGCTGGCGAGATCGCAAAGCTGTGTCGGCTTGTGCCGGAGTGGCGAAAGGTGCCGGAAGCTGGGTGTGGCATTATGATGGTTGCTATCAGTGGGCTGGGGGGCAGACTGGAGTGATGAGGGCTGTTTAGAAAAAGATAATTTTTTAAGTATTTAAGAATACAGACAACTTGTCAAAAAAGTTTCCTTGTGTCAGACACAGATATGTACACAGACACTAGACAGTATTTTATTACCTGGTATTTTCACTCGAGGGGCCTGGGGAAACCGTTTTTTTGTAGGCTGCTCATCCTCTGAGTCCGTATATGTGTACAGGGGATTTGGTCTAAAGAAAAGAAATTAAAAACGGTCTTAAGTAATTGTAAATATGCTTTTGGCATATTGTTTCCTAAAGTTAGTTTGATTTCTAACAACACACACAGGAAACAGAGACGTGCAAGAAGGTACAGTATACAATGAATTTTTGAAGTGCACAAGTGTACACGGCTTTGCATTTTTAAAAAGTTTACAAACTTCCACTTTTTGTACTATATTATGTGGTGATATTGCAGTATGCAAGCACCACAGATATGTATAAAAGACAAGATCATAAATTCTTAACAATCAAAGATATGTTTGTGAATAAAAGGGTTTTACTTGTGCTTTCTTTTAAGACTGGTCTGGGTTTTCTTTTTCGGACTGAAGGTCAGACGTATCACAGCGTTCACGTGGATATCTCTGAAGACTGCGTTCTGCTTCGTGAAATGTGCCTGGAAATACAAACACAATGTACGGCCAGACATACATTACGTGTGGACAAAAGGTGCAAACGCATAGAAAAATCAGCGGTTTCAAAAATACGCTGGTACGTGTGGACGTAGCCTTATTCATTATACAAGGCACAAACGGAAAGTCATGTACGCGTGCAACGTAAAGTTAGGTCAGCGTGCAACGTACAGTCACGTGGGCATGCTGCGTGAGCATTCAAACTGAGTCTAAAGTTTTCGTGTGCGAATTGAAACGAGTGCTCTCCAATCATCAAAAGTAACAAAGTCATTGAACACGTTTATACAGTTAACTTTACGTTTATCAATCATATATCACAGATTTAGAATTTTTTGTAGTACTAAGCAACTACAGAGCGAAAGTCTGGGTCAAGCGCGAGGCGACGGCAAGAACAAAGGAAAACTCGAAGCGTTAAAGCTAGCTTTGTAAGGGAATATAACGAAGAAATTATGAAACGAAAATGTTTTCTTTGTTGATATACTTTGTTCGCAGTGCAGTTTATTTGTTGCCGGATTGTAAGAAGTAGACACAATTTCGGGCTCGTAAATAACAGTAAAAAAACTCGTTAATGTACAACATTAACGAGTTTTTTACTGTTATTCAAATGCAAACATGGAAATAACGAATAGGAAAAAAAAATCATTCATTCTTACCTTATACTAATCGTGGTGCAGGCCAGTGCAGTGCATGACCTGATGCCTTCTCCGGTCAATTCCACTGAGAGTAAATCAAATGTCCCGCTCTACTGTAGAAGACAATGAATACCTGGGGGGATGTACCAATGTGAGAGGGGTGCTGCGGAATAGTCCAAGTGATCGCTGCTTTAATTTCCCGGTCAACTATACATAAATTGCACGTAGACATGATTTTTTTTAAAGCTGGTGAACTAGACCAAGTCATTGATAACAAATGAACAATAAATCTACTTTCTCTGGTACTTTATACCCGATCAGTTGCAGTGCAATTTAATGCTCAACTACAAATCGATGGTTTTTGATGGTGACCGGAGCCGAATGATCGTCAACTATAAATAGACGTTTTCTCGACGTTGTTGTTGTCACCTGGTCGACTACAAATAGATCAAATATCAATGACAAAAAAACAACGGTGAATCAACATCGTTACAACGTCTCTATAGTAAGACCGTCGGTTTACCACAGTATTTCAATGTTGTTACAACATTGGCATTTCAACCCCGACCATATACGACGGTTCGGATGAAAAATCAACATAGATTCAATGTCGTCTTGCTATCTGGGATACTACTACTACTAATAATAATGATATTAATATATAAAAAAAATAATAATACCCTAAACATGCTCCAACATGGCACGTGTTCAATCATTCATGTAATGGGATTAGGCAAGTTTTGACAATGAGCAACTGGAATTCAACTTTCAGACCTTGAATGTGGTGATTTGTTCGTATACCTGATATCTTTTTTAGCTGAGGGGCAACTTCATTGTTATTTTCAACGAAAAAGCAAGAATTTCTGTCACGCTGGCTGGAGTTTTTTCTTTTTCTTTCTTTTTAAAATTATTTTTAATGTCTGACCGTAAACCAAATGTTTGCATATTTTTCACAACCAAAATTGTCTCCACAGAAATCAGAAGAAGAAAATAAGATAAGATAAGATAAGATAAGATAAGATAAGATAAGATAAGATAAGATAAGATAAGATAACCTTTATTAGTCCCACACGTGGGAAATTTGTTTTGTCACAGCAGGAAGTGGACAGTGCAAAAGTTATATAGCAAAAAATTAGAATACAATAAGAATAAAATACTGTACACTTTAAATTCTTCGTGTAGTTTCGTGAATGATCAGCCAGTTAAACCTTAATGAATTATTCATTAAAAAAAACCTAACATTAGGAATATGGTGTAAGCAGAGCTATAGGCCAACGAGGGGAGGGAAACAGGACTGTTTCTGATCAGACTTCCTAACACTCTCGGTCTCATCTTGGCTCATAGCTGTGACTCGAGGTCAGCGCACGTCATTGAACCGGCCTCGTTGATAACTGATTGGATTGTGCGTTAAAAGTTCAGCACTGGTCTGACTCTGTCTCTCCTGTCCCCAGAAAAGCCCTTACAAATGGAGTTGAGCTCCATGACGGAGCAGAAGCCCTCTGGCGCTGCTTTTCCCCGACCTCCTCTCCCTCACCCACCCACCCACCAGTCCCCCTGGCCAGGGAAATCCACCAGACTCCAGCTCTTTGGACTCCCTGTGTCTTTTCTAAACGTGCTTCCAGCGCTTCAGGCTCGGTCATTAAGTCAGGAGCATTTAGATTTCATTTACACGGCTGTATAAGGAGATTATTTATTATTATTATTAATAATAATAATAATAATAATAATAATAATATAAAGTTGCAGCAATTTACTTCCCATCTGTTCTCCACACAGGCCGCCGTCTTCTCCTCTGACGCCAGGTCTGTGCAGTGGGATGCCGGGTAAAGCCCCGGGAGAGGCAGCGCTGTTTCCCTGCTGTTTCCTCCTTCGTGTTAAGACACGATCGCGGTTCAGTTGAAAAGAATGGAGGAGATGTTAATATGTTAATAAAGGGGAATATCAGTCAGAAGGCACACACACACACACACACACACACACACACACAGAGTTCAGCTGTCTGAACACGAAAAGCTGATAAGGTGTTTTAAAAAAACATATTTTTGTTAGTATTAATAATGTAAGAACTTCTTTGCACTAATTGATTTTAGTTTGTGGGAGTTTTATTTCTAGCCATACTAATAATTAAGCAGTCGCTAAAGAAAAAAAAAGGGGGGGGGGGGGGGGGGGGTTACCAAGAGTGGTAAACAAAAAGTGTGTCGGTGTTGTGCTGAGGTGATACAGTTGTATATAGTTATATATCTAAATAGGAATATCTAAACATATATGCAAGTAGGGATTTCAAGAAATCCTGGAATATAAGGCTTTCTGTGGTCGGCATCCTGTTTCACAGTTGCTACAGATACAAGTATTTACTTGTACAAGCATTTGTTTGTATCTGACTTTTACAAATTAAATTAAAGGAAAAAGCTGTGGTGGTCATGCGGGGAAGCCATCTCAAACCACGACTTTTTAGACGGAGAAACTTGGTTTTTACCCATAAAGTAGAAACTCACGCGGGGGTCCGTGGTAGTAACACGTGGTGCTTCACCACAGTTAACTAATGAAGCATTTATTGTGACATCACAGACCTGAATATTAATGAGAATAATAATTTCTTCCTATTGGCTCCGATTATTGCATTCGCTCCCTCTGTGCTGCACGCCGTTAGCGTAACAGTGTGGTTTAAGAGAATACACACACACGCACGCACGCACGCACGCACGCACACACACACACACACACACACACACACACACACACACACACACACACACTGTAAAACCTTCAGTGTTATCAGAAGCCCAAAGCAGAGCGCAGACTGTACTGCTATGATAATCTAAAGGATGACGCTGTTCAGTGTCTTGCAGTGTGTGTTTAGACGCCGTGTGATATACGGATCTACTGCATCACTGTGTAAGTGTTCATCATCCATTTCCTTTCCCCCCCCCAAAAAAGAAGTACAACTTTTGTCATTTTATTAAAGGTTTTTTGTTATTTTTTAATCTTCAGGTTTTTCCACTGCTGGAGTTAACGATGTTTACTTTTTTGCATTAACCGTTTCACCGTTATCCGTGACAGCAGGTCATCGCCGTGCGCGTGCACCGGCAGCACCAGCAGTTCTCCGGTGCACGGTGCATTTCCAGAAGAGCAAAGAGTGCGCTTGCAGTCTCTTGCTTTCACCGAAGTTTGAAGCGGTTCTATCCTGCAGAGCCTTTTCCGAGGGCTCCTTTGCTCCCTGAGACTCTCCTGCTTTCACACAAAACACATGTCACAGATTCATTCACACACAGAGAGCGAGAGAGGGTGAAAGAGAGAATGAGAGAGAGAGCTGCTCAGAAATCGTCTGTGAACTGCAATCCTACAACAAACACTTATTTCCACATTTTCTCCAAGTTGCCACCAAACTTCCCAACTTCAAACCGACTCTTTTTCCTTATTAATATTTCACATCTACACATTTTGCCAATCTTGAGCGACCTCGTGCAACGAGAGGAGTGGCAGGCAAATGTTTTACAGTTGAGAGATTCCACATAAAAACCTCCTGACAGCTTTTATCGGGACCATGTATTTAATTGTCTCAAAGATCAATGCAAAGTGCTGACCCTACAACACGCCATGTTTCTGTCAGCACTACCCATAACTTCGTTTCCCGAACAAGCAGCCAAAGACAAATATAATTTGGAGTGTAATAATCCAGCTTTGGGGAAACACTTGTTTTCTTTTCCTTCTTCCTTTTTTTTTTTTCCTCTAAAGGAAACACTTATTGTACTGAGGCTGGTTTTGTTCTTTTCATGTATGGTTTCTATTGTTATTCTATAGAAGTTACAGTCTAGTGGTTCCCAATCCGCGCAGGAATTTAACCCTGAAATGCCAGGAGCAGCAGCAGCAGCAACAGCATAATGGCCTGTCTCCTAGTATCGCCCCTCCGGGCTCTGGCGGCAGAAGCCCAACTGGCCGGGCCAGAAAACCTGCTAGCCCCGGTTCCCCCTAACTTCCTTGGGACTTTGGCCTGGACATTATATCGCAGAGTGCCATTACTCAGGGAAACATCGCGTCAAATACGTCAGACTGCAAGTGTGGCCAAAGCTGCTTTACGCTGCACTTAAAAGTCGGAGACTCGGAGTTTTAGTAGGTTTTCTATTTTCATTCCCTTTGGTAACAGCATGGTGTTAAATTGTTAGTTGTTTTATTGGTTTTTCCCCAAGTTATTCTATCACACCCAGGACTCACGAATGTTGCAGACTATCTGCATTTCTTACAACAAACTACTGCAAACTACTGCTGCATATAAACTACAGCAAAGCTTATATATATATATATATGTGTGTGTGTGTGTGTGTGTGTGTGTTTAGTGTTTGTTGGTGTTGTTCAGGTCAGATTACTTAAGTTTTTTCCTCTCTTCTCCGTGAACCGTCTCACCTCACGCGCAGTGGTTGGAAATGCTGCATGCGTAAATGTCTGCGGTTTGCCTCTTGTTGTTATTGCAGACACCGGAGGCCTACCACTTCTCCCGTCCCACATCCCTCTAAAATCCACCGGAAAGGGAATCCCTTACTACTGTAAGAGCTTAACCAAACTGAATGCACAACATGTGGCCTTCTTTGAAGGAAATTTGCCCTTACTCATCGCCAGTCATATTATTACGATGCCCACATTGTGGAGATAGCGACACTGTAGATCTATTTGGGGTCAATTCCCTTCTAATTTTAAAGTCTTGCCCAAGAATACCCACCTATCTGTCTTTTTTATCAATTTATTTATTGATTTTTAACTAATGGGAGACTTGGATGAGCAATTTAGAATACACTAAGAAGCTGTGGATATTTTATGACAAGGTCACGTAAAGAAATATTAAAGGTGAAAAGGAGCTGCTTTCCATAAATAAAATAAGTGGCAATCTTTGTGTATTTTAAACACCATTCTTTAATGGCATTTAGAACTCTCTCATCACACACACACACACACACACACACACACACACACACACACACACACACACCAAAACAAAAAACGATTACCCATCTCAAAAGAAGGAGAAGGAGCCCGACAATTACACTCAGTCCCGTTTAATGAATGCTTTATCATTTAAAAAAGAAGAAAGGGAAAGTGCTTCAGAAATCCACCGTTCAAGTTTCTATTTCGAGTGCAGTTTTCTCATGTATATTCACAAGAAGAAGGAAAAAAATCAATCAATATACAGGAAACCCCATAAAATTCACAAAAATAAATATTCAGTTTCATATAAACAACCAGTGACTTCAAATTCCGTGTCAAAAAAACCTGACCTCAAGTATTGTATGCAAAGAAAAAAAATGTAAAAGTAAAAATTAAAAAGTAAATGAATGGAGGGCAGGGAGGTGGGTAACAGGAGGAGTATGGAGGGAGAGTGCATGAAGCCTCTAGTTGCTGTGCGATGCAATTGTTTACATTGATAGCGTCACTGTCAGAGAGCTGTTTGTCTTAACGGTGGAAAGGCCCTCCCAACAGGCCATTCTAACCACCTCCGTCCCCCCTCAGCCGTGCACTGTGAGAATAAGCTGGTGCGTCAGGAGAGGGGGGCCTAAAGCCAGCGCAACTCCACGGCGCAGGCGATTCTTCTTCCTCCTATGCCGTGCAGCCTATGCTTTTGACATGCGGATTAAAGGTTGAAAGCTTCACTCTTGCAACACAGCTACACCCCCCTCCTCCACCATCGACACCAACACCACCACTACACTCCAAACCCATCGCAACCCCCTCTGTTTTTACTGCTAGCCTGCACAAACACCAGCTCGTGTCGTGTAGCTTCTAAACTAGCCAGTTTTCTTTTCAGTTTTTTTTTTTTTTTACAAGCTTGTGGGGGATATGAGTTCAAGTCTGAATTGTCTCTCCCAGCCTCAGACATAAGGCTCACGGTGAGTTCAGTCAGAGTGGCGCTTTAATCACATGGCTAAACATCTACCACATGTATCCACAATGGTGCAGGCAGAGTGAAACGCACTTTTTGTACATTTTTTCTTCTCTTTTTTTCCTCTCTCTCTCTATACAATCACGTATTACATAGTTTCTACAATCCTCTGAATGAATGCGCCCTTTGCTGTGCTTGTGGAGGAGGCTGACATCATTCACGGGGCTTTGGGTTTGTTGTGATCTGGCTCGCCCTATAAGCTGGGGCCTCTCTTTGTCGCGGACAGAAAAGCACACCAATTAGCAGAGCGCGTCCTGCAACTGCCATTAAAAACATCCACACATTCACTTAAAATGCCTATACGTGTAGGTGCTACTCCGACCACTTGATTTAAAGGCGTGTAGGCTCGAGTCGGAGTTGGTACTGCTGTATTTGGGGTGGGGGGTGAGGGGCTACATTAAACGGGTCTGGGATAGCCTGCTACTACGCCGAGAGCGGCCATATTAAAAAAAAAAGAGAGGCTACATTCAGAACGGTGAGATGATGATGATGATGATGCGTTTAGGAAATAAAAGGGAAGCAAGATTTCAGAGAACCTGATTGCATTTCTGCCTTCCCTGCAAGGAAGGCAGCCAATGATGGTAAAAAACTGTGTTTTTCTTTCATCTTTAAGAACAACGACACTGAGAATGAGGGATGAGAAAACCAGCATTTGGATGGTTCGGCCGCACATGGCTGAATTGTAAATATTAAAATAATTAACCCTAAATCAAACAGTCTAATCTTCGGTGGGTGGGGGCTTTCCCTTCCTGTATCAACACCACTCACACGCAATTTCACGTTTGTCAGAAATCCCTAAAGCTGAAAAACAATCTAAACACATTCAAAGTACAATGCATTTAAGCCCCTCTCATGTGCTTGGTCGCATTGTTTCTTATTAGTGGCTAGAAGGTGTTTTCGCGCAGATTCGTTTTTTCGTTTTTCTTTTCTTTCTTGGTGCCTCCCCCTCCACTCCCCCGCCCCCCTCATTATCACTAAATCACATCCCATTTTGTCTGCATTTTATATTTTCTTGAATTATTTACATGTTCACCACGCGCGCGCACTCTCCCCGGCACAACTTCTTATTGCGTCCAGAGGAAGCCGAGGCCATGTGGACCTAGAGGGACACAAATCTGTCGAGTCTGTCGTGAGACCTCATAAAGGAGGCTTATTCATTCATAATTTTTTTTCCTTTTTTTTGATTGTCTGTATACAAGGCCCGTGTTGTGTTTGGGCCTGCGTATGTGCAGTCACACGCTTGCAAACCAGGAAATAGTCCGCAGAAATAAAAACATGACTGAAAACCAGAATACAGCCACCCTTAGAAAAATAATCATTTTAAATAATAACACCAACAACAACAATAATAATAATAATAATAAAAGAAATCCCACAACCACCGAGAATACATTTATGTCAAATCTAATAAAGGCTTAACCGTGAGCATATGACCAGACATTAACTGAGCTTTTCTTGTATACATGTCTGAAACTGAATATTTGGGCACATGGATGTTTGTGGCCAAGCTGGTTAGCACGCCAGAGGAAAGGAAACACAGCGCTGATATATATAAAATATACCAAGTGGCACAGAATGGGAAACCCTGATTTTTATGTTATTATAATTATTATTATTTTATGATTTGCTCAGTCAAGTTTACTCCTCAATCCTAGCAAGTTTTTTTTTAAGTAGCCTCATCCCAAGGAATGCTGTGATTCTTTTAACCCCCCCCCCCTTCTTTCAGACAAAGCACAAACCACTGAAACCCGGCGCCATACAATCCAACAGGTCGAGCAAATTAGAAAAGCGAACAAGAAACATTCGAGTTCACACACACACACACACTCGCACGCACACACACACGCGCGCACACACACACACACACACACAGTCGTGTGAACACACCATTGAGAATAGATATTGCTTAGGATAGCTTATTTTAACACAAGTTTTTTTAAATCTTATATCCACGAGCGGTGTCTCACAGTCCTGTGGGCGTTTTCAGAGGCTCCAAAAAGGGGGAATCTTGTGGGTTTTCCTCGATCGAGCTTGAAAACAAAGCGGAATGTAAATCCATTCTCAGGAGAAAAAAAGGGGGAGAGAAAAGAAACAACACCGATAAAGTTGCGAGCATTTCGGTGCGCACAGGTTAAGACTCGGGCTACGTTTGGGTTTTAAATGGTGAGGGCTTTTTCTGCTTTAAAAAACAGCTCCGCCGTCTATTTCCTAGTTCTGTGAACGTGTGGGGGAGGGAGAATCTGGCCGCCTGGCTGCCACCTCCACACGGGTGGGACGGAGGGGGAGGCCCGGGGCCCTCAGTGAGTTCAGGGAGTAAGCGGGGCACAAATCCCCGTCGCTGCCAACAATCAGCGACGGCGGGGATGGGAAATTTGCCATTAGGCTGAAAGGCATTTTTGCAGGCGATGCTACAGTGTTCACGTTGCTGCGTTTGCGTCTGCTCGGTAAATCCTCCGTGGATGCCTCGTCGCGCCCCACGGGACGAGAACAAGAAGAATAAGAAGAAGAGGAGGACGACGACGAAGAAGAGGCAGCCTTGTGGACCCTGGATAGGTTTTGTTTTGTTTGCGTCCTGGAAACTCTGGGTTTCTTATTCCCCTGCACCGGAGCCCTGCAGTTTTTGTGCCTGTGTTCCCCCTCCTCGATACACGGGGCGTCTTGACTACTCTTGCATTCCTGAGGACCACAGGGGGACCTGAGGGCCACATCGGGGCTCTTGTCTGTGGCTTTAATCCCACTGTTGGAAAAATCTCCCTGTTTTATGGCTCCGCTGGGATAGTGGCCATTGTTGCTCTCTGTTTTATCTCCTTTGCATTTAGCTACAGTGGCCTGGCTCTGGTATTCATACTCATCACAGCTATCCTCCACTTTAACTTTCACATTGTGGAGACTGAACGGCGGCGTCCTGGCTGTCCTGTCCGAAGAGGAGGTGGCGGTCACAGAGGGCTCCTCCGACTCGGTCTTTATTTTTTTCAGTGGAGTGGGCAGACTTGGGCTGGCGATCGCTTTCGCATCCCTCCTGTCGACACATTTCTGGGTCTGCTTGGCCTCTTTGTTGTGGTCATACTGAGCCCTCAGTCCCGGGGGGCATTTGGTGAGATGCCCCTGTGTCCTGCGTGAAGGGTGAGAGGCCTTATTCCGGTTGGGTCCCGGTGAATATGTGACGAGCTCCTCCACAGTGTCAGCCTGGTTTAGATTTTCCCTTTTAGACTCGCTGAAAAAGCTCTCCCCCACAGAAGCTGAGTTAAAGTTTTGGGGCTGCGAGGGTCCCGAGTCCTGCTCTGTCTCTCTGCATGTGAATTCACATTTCTGAAGTTTGTCCTGTCTCCTGTCCCGTGATTGCGAAGCAGCAACATGTCCGAGGGTCCTGTGCTCTTTTTCGTGCTGCACTGGGTTGTTGTAGTGAAACGTAGGCTGCAGGACCAAAGGTGCTTTGCTGGTGTTGAGACTTTTGGCGAGCGAGCCGACCCGCGCCCGTCTGAATCGGATGCTCTGAACCGAAACACGACTCGAAACTGAGCTGGAGTCGGACTGAGAGGAGCTCTCCTCCTCCTCCTCTGAGCTGACCTCTGAACTCTCCGACTGAGTGTCATCTTCTTCCTCGCCGTCCTCTTCTTCTTCCGAACTGGCGGAGTTGCTGCTGGTGGAAAAGCCAGAGCCGAAGTCCCAGTCGGGGTAAGCCCGTTCCGAGTAGGTGCTGGACTCGGTGTCGCTGCTGTAACTCTCCGGGAAAGTTGGCTCGTGGTGGTGGTGGTGATGATGATGATGATGTTGGTGGTGGTGATGATGGTGGGGTCGGGGGTCGAGATAAAAATCTGGACCGAGGTGAAAAGCACCGAAAGAAGTCCCGTGACTTCCAGACGATTTGGGTTGCACGAGCAGCACCGGCGGTGCATGGTGGTGCGCGTGCCTGCTTCTGCTCCACGAATGCCTCGCGCTGTCCCTCCCGCCGCCCCCTCGCGCCTCCTCTTCCTTTTGTGAAGTAGGTCGCCGGCTGAGCGAGAGAGCCTGGACTGAGCAGCTATGGCGGACTGAAGCACCACCGGCTGCCGGCTCACCGCGCTCCGGAAAAACGAGTGCCTTTGGCTCAAAGTGACGCGGTTCCCTGTTATTTTCGCTGTTTCATAGTTTTTAAAGTGTTTGTAACTGGACTTGGTCGCCGAACGGCAATCCCGCCCGTGCGTTTTGTGATAAAACTGAGGTAGTTTGGAGTCGGTAAGGCAAGGAGTCAGCTCCCTCTTTCTGCCCGCTTTGCCGTGGAGTGTGAGAGTCTCCGGGACGCCGTGCTGCAAACTAAACCAAACTTTTTCCCTCCAAAGCTCGCCGTCAGCACGGAGGAACCCCGAGGACTCGTCCTCATCCCCGGGGGAGCACGCCGCTTTCGCTTTCCTTTTGTTGGACTTCAACACCCGCTCCGTCTTGCAGGAGAAATACAGAGCCTCCACGTCCTCCCGCGATATGAGAGTGCATTTGGCGGCGTGGAAAGCTATAGAGTTTATTGCTTTGAGCTTCCGCAGCTCCTCCAGGTCGCACTGGTGCTTCTTCACTTTCAGGTAGTCCATGCGCTTGTGCACCGTGGTCCGAGGGATGTTCTTCAGCAGGTCGGTGAAGACCTGGGACAAAGCAAACATTTGCTTGCCTTGGATGAGCAGGTATCCCAGCCTCACTCCTTGCATTTCCTCAAAGCCACACTCCAGGTCTCCCATGATTTGTGTGTATCCACTAGAATCTATTACTCCATGTAGTCAGCCTCAGTATACTGTGGATTCACCAGTGAGTGGCATAGGTTAGCGAGCTCAAGGCATCCTGCTCACACCTATAATCCAGCCACACTGCTGCGTAATGAAAATGCAAACTTTGACTTGCGGAGTTAAATGGAGCTGCCCCTGTCTAATAGATTGAATGAGCCGACAGCATCCACTCCTTGCTTCTTGCCCCTGGTCCGGCATGGTGGTGGAGGAATGCGACGGATGCGTCCACCAAGCCGGGGCTACCTGCCTCTGCCGACTCCACTCCCCTCTGGTCGGCAGCAGGACGAGGGGTAGGTGTACACCACTGCCTCAGCCAGAGGGATAAAATAGCTAGAAGAGAGAGAGAGAGAGAGGGAGGGAGGGAGAGAGAGCGACAGAAAGGGAGGGAGAGAGGGTGTTGTGAGGGTGGGGGGAAGCAGAATGAGAGAGAGAGAGAATCAGATCCAGAGAGAAACAGAAAGAGCTAAAATGCAGCTGCTATTCTGGATGCTGGTTGAGCCACAAATAAAATGACAGGGAGAGAGAGAGAGAGAGAGAGAGGGGAGGTGGGCCTGTCTGGAGACACCTTCATCAATTAATGCCCCTGGAGTCGACGCCCATTGGACGCCGCTGACAGGTGATGCAATAAAAATGGATATTCCATCCCCACCCACCCGCCCACCTACCCCTCCAGCACCCTGCCATTACAATAGTTTACAACTGTGCCCACAGTCTCCGCCGTCTGAGTAAATAATGCTGTTATGACATTTTTTCCTCGATAGCTAAATAAAGAGCTGCAGAAAATCCAGCCCAGTGCAGAGTTTGTGTAGAGCCGGTGTAAGTAGTCCGAGCCGGAAAATAGTCATGACAGGACGAGATGTATCGTGCTAATTCCCCCCGCGGTCGTCATCAGAATGTATGTAACCGTAGCATGCAATCGATTGCATGTTGGTAAAAATGACTCCAGTCAGCACGTGCTATTTTAGTCGGGCTGATGTGCGTTACGGACGTGCTGCTTAAACAAAGAAATTTGCCCCGTTTTTTCCCCTCACTGCTTTTCCCCCTGACCAGTAAACATCAAACTTAACTGCTTTAGTGTGTTCGAGCCTTTTATCCTGATTTTTCTTCCCCAAGGTTGTAGGCCTTCTATAGACTGACCTACTTATCAGCTGAGACCACATAGGCTCGCGTCCATCCGCCTGGTGATACCGTAATAAACGAACCGGCGTTCCCAGCGTTTCAGAAACCATTTAAACCATCTAAGCTGCGTGTGTGTGAATTTTGCGGAGTCACGCAATTCCTGTGAAATTGTACCTTGTTTAACCGTGATTTTTGAGCGTGATCACAGTGCCTGGTCGGGGCTGCTTTTCCAACATGATTTTCCGCATGTTTTGTAATATTAACACCGATAATAATTCTTCAAAAACCGGATCAAGAGTTCCGTTTTTAATTAGTTTTTCAACAAGGCACACAGAAGCACTTATGAAAAATATCATTCTATAAATTGCACGGAAAATACGCAATAGGCTATTGCGTCACGAATATGTGCTTTGATTATGTTTCCATCAACAAGTAGCTTATCTGAGGGGGAGGGCGTGCACCCTGACTTTTGTGAGATTATTCATTAAAAACAAACACCTTTTGTTTCTAGAGATTTCTTTGTATTTCTTGTAAAATGCACAGTATACACAGTTTGTCTTTGCGCACGTCAGAAACGCAAACACGCGCACACACTCGAACGACATTAGAATTCATTAGAATGAACGCGCACGCACGCGCAGAACTACACAAAACTACACAAAACACCGCGGATCTGAGACCGGCACACCTTTTTTCACGCACACGGCCACAGATATGGGAAGAACCCCCCCCCCCCCCCCCCCCCCCCCAACACACACACACGGGTTACAAAATAATGTGACCGTGTAGTACGGACTAATTGTTTGAAATAGCAACGGGCCACAGTTAGCCTGAATGGACTGACTATTATGTTCGCCCCTGAGCCATATTTTTTTCTCCAATACTCCCCGGGTTATATTCCATCTTTGTGATCTATAAAACACGTGAATCCCTTGTGACCAGTTCCTCCTGTTCCTGCTGCCGGTGCTGCAGCGCGGTGGGGTCAAACTCAGCACTGGGCATACTCGTTTCCATAAATATTAAGCCTATTTGCTTATTTACTGGCTTGTCACTGCGCGCTGAATAGCATCGATGTTACCAGTGTGTTACATCAAACGGCGTGTCACATGTGTAGGCGTTGTTATTATAGATCCTTAAATATCTGAATGATTAAGAACATCATATCCACAATATCCGTGCAGGACCGGGACTGTGGTGCGTAACCACCAACGTGGTGCTGCTGGACTCAAGAACAAGATGGTGCGTGTTAAAAGAAGATGTTTGCTCCTTTTTAATTTCATATCTTGCATTACACCAACTGTGCGAAATACAGCCATGGAGATAATCAAAAATATAATACCCTCTGTGTGTGTGTGTGTGTGTGTGTGTGTGTGTGTGTGTGCGGGGCGGGGGGGTATATATATGAAGTCGGCTATATTTTTGTTTAATAAGTCACAGAAGGCTGTCATTAAACGCAACAACTGCATGTGGATATTAGCTGATGAGCAACTCAACGCAACCGTCTTTGTGTGTGTACCTTTGTGCAACTATAACTGAAAATGGGTCTTACTGGAAGCCCCCGCGATCTCTTTAGCTCCCTTAAGTTCAGCTCCACTGCACGGGGGTCATTTGACCTGCACCCCTGCGGTTGCTTTAGATGCAACATACGCACGTTGACGTGTTCTTACAGAAAAAGTCGCTCTCGCTTGCTGATTATCTATGACAGCATTAATGCATGCAACATGAGGAGTTTCACGGATGTGAAGGGAGGGTGGGGGGTAGGGGGATAGGACAGGGCTCGCTGAAGTCCGGGTCCCCGGGGAATAGCTCACATCCCCGAGACACTGTGCACCGTGGCCGGCCTAGGGAGATGCAGGAAAGAATGGATAGTCGAGGCTTGATTCATCACACATTCTGACCACTGCACGCCTTGTCCTTTGGATAACCCGGGTTTACTTATTTGGCACACTAGACCCTTGTTGTTATATTTTTCTACTTCCTCTAATCGCTTATAGCCAAAGGTTCTCACGTAAAACGCAAGCAATTCAAACTTGCGTAAGCTCCAAAGCGATCCTCTTTGTTTTGTTGCTTTTCCCTGAATGTGACTGGTCTGCAGCGTAAATCCATCCTGCAGTTACGCACAGAGACTGGTGTGTTAGTTTGTCGGATAACAACCACGAAGATTTTACTCACCTTTTTTGTAAAAAGTTGTGGTTTTGTCAAAGACACGTCATCTATGTAGTAATGTAAAAATGAAGGACACACACACACACACACACACACACACACACACACACACACACACACACACACACACACCTATATCGATGTATTATTATTATTATATATTTTGTTATTATTTATTAAACTGCGAGTATTAAATATAATCAGAAATAATAATTTTTAAATAAATATGTAAAAGCCTGCATCAATAAACAGTACTGTGCACTTTCACACCATCTGTAAAGCCGCAGGATAAATTTGCAACACCTCTGTCGGTGGATTTTCTTCTCCTCATGTCTTAACCGCCCCAAAGTGTCAGTTTGGAGACATCTAACAACAAGTCAACATTCAAATAATTAATGAAAAAATTTAAATGTACTACCGCGTGTGTATAAATCTGCCCCAATCTGAGTATTTCCAATTAAGAGCAGGGGCTCTTTTGTCATGCACAGATGCCACAGGGCACTTATTCCCCCCTCCATTGCGCTTGGATGTCGGCCGGGGACCAGCGGGAGGAACCAAGACCGAGTGGCCGGGAGAGAGTTCTCAAGTACGGTGAAGGTTTCTATGCAGCAGCCCCTCTGTGTGCTGGTGAAGCGTGGGGGAATGATCGTGATTAAATCTCACAGTTAAGGCTCACGCTCAGCCTTGCCATTGTAACTGTGCTGTATGTGGTGAGGTCTCTGTAAACTGTAGGACATATTTAAAACATACTGGGAGTGAGCGACATTGTGATCTAGATTCCAAATGATGGCGTAGCTTTTATTTCCTTTCCAAAGTGAAATATAGATAATTTTTTAAGACGACGTTTTAAACTTTTTCAATTTTTTATACTAAATAAGTTTTAAGCAATAATATGTTGCATTTGTAACTTCACCGTGGACGTCCAAGGCTTAACCGATTATGGGTAAGGACTTTACTCACTTATGCAGATATGATCAATAAACACACGTGATGACGTCTGCATCCTGGTGTTTTGCTCTACTTTTCACTTGACTGATTTATGATTAATTGTGTGTATTATTTCAATTTAAAAAATAAAAATAAAATAAAAAATTATACTTTGTGTAATCCGTTTTTATCTTGTCTTTGTGCAATTTGTTCATAAGATATTATTTTAAAACCTATTTAAAAAGGGGTTGGGTGGGGGGGGCTTTCTTCTTCTTCTTCTTCTTCTTTTTAAACGCTCATCAAAACACCCGCGCCGCCTCCTGCAGCTCCATCTCACTTTCTCTGCATTGAGTTTTACGGAGACACTTGGTCAAGGACGCTTAGGCACTTGTAAGCGCGTAGACCTTTTTTTTTATGACACAAACCCACTGCCCCATGCCAAAACAATGAATTCCTCTCCACCACCCCCAACACCACCACCACTACCACCACTGAGGGAGAATGTGATTTTACATGCAATCCGAGCCTGAAGTATGTGCGGACAGTGGTGGGGGGAGGGTTCTCTTCACCTTTCACCCCGCCGTGTTGGAACTGTTTGTATTTTTTTTCCTGGGCCCCTGTGCTACTCGCACAAGATAGAGGAGACCTGGGGTACACACCGATGGTTCTGAAATGTGTTCAGGTCACTTTTGGTGTGTATTCACGCTTTTCTCCTCCCAGTCATGTATATTAACTCAGCAGCAGCCCCAATACCTAATGACTATTCACACAAACAGCCAGTTAGCCCCCCCCCCAACAGATCCTCCAGAGTCCTCTGGAAAAAGATACAGATGGTAACATACATGTGACAGCCCTGCCTTAACCCCACATGCACATTGTCATACACAATATCATTCCAAATATCTATAAAATTGCCATATAGCCCATAATTACTTCCTAAATGACTATGAGGCTCACTTAAATTTAATGACGCATTTATTAGGCCACTACGGGTGAATAACATTAACTAAAGCTCTTTGTAATGATAGTTTGACTGATAGCTGATTGCGCGCAATTTATGAATTCAAGGATGCTCGAATCCAGCGCACGTTTGAGGGGACAGAGAGCACGCGGCGCATGTGCAGCTAAGTCACCGCTTTGTCTTTAAAACAGTTGATACAGGTTAACTTTGCTTTTATAAAAAAATACATAAATACATAAATAATGGGGCCAAACCTATATCTCCAATTTGACGGAAACACCCTTAGCGCTCGCAGTTAATTTACCCGAAAAAAGGCATCTGGCATCTGTTTGCGAACGCTATTGTTTCAAAATAAAAGTCCTATTGGTAGTCATTTGTTGAAGCTTATGAGCTCAGTCTGTGAAAACATTCCTGCCAGAGTGCCACACACACACACACACACACACACACACACACACACACACACACACACACACTTCAATATTTAGGAACAAATTCAGAATTCATTACCATCGTCATGTTTCTTTGCTCATGGGTCTTTTTTCCTTTCTTTTTCTGATAATTAACTTTGGAGTTTGAAAAGATGGAGTTAGGCATGCAATCACCAGGACAACAGTAACTAATAACTGCCAGGCAAGCAGGGAAGTACATCTAACATTTGTGCAGCTATACAATGCATTTACACAGAGATATTGCAGACATGGCCGATAGGTCCCTGGGTGCATGTGTGTGTGTGTGTGTGTGGGGGGGGGGGGGTGCTTTTTTCCTATGCTTTTTTTGGCCGTGTTGTCATTCCTGCTCCCCGCATGTTTTACATGCTCCTCATTCTGAACAAAGAGACGCCAAAACATAACGTAGCCACCATACAAACATAACCAGAACTCAAACATGGAAGTCCTCTGACTTTTAAATCAGTGTCAGCTATCTCACAGTTAACAAGAACAGTGTAAGTGAGGACACCTCACAATCAAAGGACAAAACAATTAAACTATTTTCTACTTCTGTGCCTGGTTCTGTGTTTTATCTTGGCTTTAAATTTTGTTTAAAACTTTTGTTTATTTCAGCTCTCTTGCCCAAAACATTATGTGCTTCTGTAGCCTACATCATTTACTACATCAGTAACTGAATTAGGCCACCCAGCGTGCAGAATACACTAAATCAGTCAGGAGCCCATCACATAAACTTTGCAGCATGGGATACATTTGAATTGTGAAGGGGAAAAAAAACGTGGTTTTCTTCAGAGTGTCTCTGACAATACACAACTTTTTTTGGCTGGCAAAAAGACATTGGACCATTTTTCATTTTCTCAACATAAATCACCATCTCAACACACACACACGGTGAACTATAAAGCTCTCAAATATTGTTATTCTATAAGGCAGCTTGGTTATAATCACACAGTACCTTTAATTATATGTAATGTCTAAGGTCACCTGGGAGTAGATTGTCTGACTTTAATTTTCTATCTCAGGGAGGGCTCTTCTCCTGCAACTTGAGGAACACTAGGCATAAATCGAGCTTTGATTTAATCAAATGCAAGTTGTGAAAAAATAAATAATAATAATTTTCCATTTTCACTATTTCAGTAGCTATATGGGCCCCTCCACAACTGCTGCCCCCTCCTTCGCCTCCCTTTGTTCTCTCCAGCTCTAATAGGTTTTCCCCTGCCACACACAATTCACTTTTTTTCCCCTCCTCCTTTTCCCCAGCCCCTCACCCCCTTTCAGTGCAGTGCCCAGTGTCGACTGGAGCATTTGAGCAATTTGAAATTAAAGCAAACAATGGGCAGGCACTCCCAGGGACCTCTCGCTCACTATATTACACGGAGAACGCTCGTGTGCTCTTGCGCATTATTGGCAAGTCATTACGTTTCTCTGGAAACCGAGAGCAGGAGCTCGCTCAGAGGAATCGGTGATGCAAGCAGCAGCTGAGTGCTTGGAATAGCATGTGTGTTCTGGAGCATCCTTGGCAACAGCATGAGGAGCTGTCAAAACAAAACTGTATATTGACAAGGCGATATGTGCAGCTTGATATAGGCGTCCCAGAGCCCATGTCCTTCCAAGGATAAAAATGTATTCCCGAAGGAAACCCTGATTCCTTCCTTTAGTTTATCCACTCTACAGTAAAAAAGCTATTCCTTTAGGGTCTTCTATGTGTAACTGTAGTCAAATGCAGGAGGTGTAGCATAATTCAGTTACTTGAAAACAGTTACAACCCAGAGTGACAATAGTGCCCCCCAAAAAACCCCGCACACAATCTTCTGATAAAATAGTAGAAAAGAGAAATGATGATGCAGGCAATGGTTTACTAGATGACTGGCTAAAACACATCTTGTCTGTGTGTGTGTGTATAGTCTGCTAAAACCCTCTGAATCAAAAAGGGTTTCTGTAGGTGTAAACATCCAGCATTTATCCAGGGCTGCATCCACTTGACAGACGTACAGTGTGTGTGGACAGCCTGGTCATAATTACAGAATACCTTAAATGATATAAAAGCCCTGAGTGCTATACTTTGAGGTCACCAATAGTCATTTAGAGCAGACACTGCAATTTTCTATCTCAGCGAAAGCTCCTTTCTGGCAGTCTGAGGGACTTTTATTCAGGCCTGCAAGAAAATAAAGGTTTTCGTTACTGATTACTCTGTCAGTTTGCTCCTTGATTAATAAATCAGTTTTGATGACCTGAAGGCTCACAATGCTCACCAATGTCTGTAAAGACCAGTGAAAATACTCGTAACTTTTTTCTTGATCCAAGAGAGAGAGAGAGCTGGAGGAAAAGGGATGATATATTTTATGGTAATGTGATGATATAAAACAGAGAAAAGCAGTAAACTGTCTCATTTAAGAAGCTTAACCCAGAGGATTGTTTTTGTTTTGCTTTTAGATGACATAACTGAGTATTATAGTGTATAATATAGTGTACAATAATACGATCTACTTCAGTGAGTTATTTAATGGGTTATCACAGATTTATCTGAAATCGCTAATTTATTTAGTGTTTTCTAAATGTGTTTATTATGTAAAATAAAAAATTCTCACCAAACTACAACATTTGAAGAGCAGCTTTCCACAGGACAGATTAAGTCCTCTTAGAGTTGAAACAAAATTAACTTATTTTACAAAATTAACTTATTTTACACGCTGGGTTTTTGTTTTATTTTTTTAAATTTGCCTCCCTCATGAAGTGAACTGCTTTGGACCGTCTCGCTTTTCTCTCTGCTCCAAACTTTGAAACCATGTGGAACCAAAATGGTATGTTTGCTGCCGGCGATCCTCTTTTCACTTCCTGTCGGTAGGTACGCACACACACGCGCCTTGCGTCATTACGCACTTCCCCTCCTCTATGAAGTTCCCCCTCTTCTCACCGTCGCGCCGTGACGGGGATGTTTTGGTGAAAGAAAATACAGCGTCAAAAAGGGACGTAAACACGTTTAAAACATGACATTTCGGCCCAGCGGGACCTAAAGTGGCGTCGTAGGGGAGCGAGAAGGCGTCTTCGGCGAAGCTTTGGGTCCGCCTTTATGTATTCCTCCGCATGTCCGCTTTCTTCGTAGATGGTGTCCGGCGAGCGTTGTCTGGCGGCGGACGACGAGTTCTTGACGAGTAACATGAAGGAAATGATTGGAGGGTGCTGTGTGTGTTCAGACGAGCGAGGCTGGGCGGAAAACCCGCTGGTGTACTGCGACGGACACGGCTGCAATGTCGCCGTGCATCAAGGTAAGCCGCGGAGCTTGTGCTAGGAGCTAGCAGTTAGCTCGCAGGCTAGTTATCGTTGTCTTGTTGCAAGGTTATGGAGCCTCCTCCTCCTCCTGCTCTCACCAAGGCCAGGCTGAGGTCAGGCTCAACGCATGTTGCTGGCCCCTCCGCTGATTTGGCTTGGCAGCTAACATGGCCTGTGTACTCTTCTGCTGATGATGGCTGACAGCAGCTTTATGCACACATTTCTAGCTGCGAGGCGTGCTGTTTTTCCCCCTCTACTAAGACCTGTCACGTGCTCAGAGAAGGAGGGTTACTCTCCTCTTGACAAATGCTATGAACTTAAGAGGTGAGCTCGAAACCAGGAGTTTAAACCATGCATGTAGTCAACGGAGTAAACAAAAACAAATAAAACTGGCTCTAGATAAAGAGTGGAAGCAGTTTGGTGTGGAAAGCATTTTTTGTTTTGTGTTTTAGGGGGTCCAGTTCAAGAAGCAAAACAGTGATTTCTGCACGCTAACTCTCACTCACTCACTCACGTGATGACGTCCACTGTTTACATAGCTGGTCATGTGTCCATTTGGCAAACACAGTGGGATACTATTTGAAATGTCAGCAGCTCTGAAGTCAGTGCAAGGCAGTGTATTTGGACTTGTAGCACTGTTTTGTTTGTAACAATTTGTGGCAGTGTTTAGACTGCTTAGTAGCCCTGTCTGGCAGCAGCGTGATTGTAAGTAAACATAGGAAACAGCTAAAGTGTTACATACTTCACAGCACTCACATCAGGTCAGACGTTAACACTTTCTTTGTATTTATCTCCCTCTGTTCAAATTCAAGCTAAATGTTGTAAGGTTGAAGAAATCTGCGAATAAACCTTGTTGAATATTTGAATTTCTTCCATAAGATGTCAGGTGTCAGTACTCTGTAGAAAATATGGTTTCCCTAAACACAATACTTTTTCTTTTTCAAGGAAAACTAACATTTGAAGCTTTGAAAGCTACTTATTCTCCTGAAATATTGGTTAATGAAAGCCTGTGAGGCATTTGTTAAGATTAGTTGGGGCTCCTGATTCAGACATTACTCGTGTCATGATCTGCCCTTGAACCGCAGCTGAAACGGCTTCTTTTTAAGTTAGGCTATTATCAGATTAAGTTAACTAGAAACATTCAGTAGTCTATAATGAAGATGCAACAATTGCAAATTTCTCGACCAATCCTAATTTTCCATAACTATGAAAATAGTTTAGTTATAACTCACAGCATACACAAATGGAAATAAACTTTTTTTCAAAGCAAAATATTATGTTCATGCTGATGAGATTATTACATTTGAGAATATTCCCCAAACTGCAGCAAGTTACAGGATCTTCTCTCACTTAACTGAAAATAGGGAACTCTGTTACTGGAAGAGGTACAAATAATTAACCACTGAACCACTTTTACTTGATGCAGTCTAGCTTTTCAAAATAAAAAGCAGGTGCAACAGATTTGTATAGCAAAACAAATGTCAGGTACTTGCATCATTTTACAGTATGTTTATAAATTCACCAGATAACAGAACATCATTTTTTAATGTGTTTTTTGTTTTACTTGTCTAAATGATTTTCTTCATAACTGCTTTGATCCGTTGCTCATACCGAGGCTGCTAATTTATGGGTGGCTAGCCTTAGCTTTAGCCACTTTCCCTTTGCTTGCTCTTTAGGTATCTCACTAGGTTATGAATGTTTTTGCGGTTTATTTAACTGTAATAGTCGCAAGCAAGACTATTTGCCTGCGCTCTGCACTATTTGCCTGCGGTCTGTGCATCGTGCACAGACCACTCTTATTTGGTCCAGTCACCCGTCTTTGACAAAAACACTTGAAATCGACTGATTCGCGTCACTGACTATTCATTTGCTGTATCTCTAGTGTGTAGAGGTCAGCGATTTAGAGAAAAACATGACACAATCGTGTAAACTGGTGTATCTAACACCATCTGATTGACCAGTGTTTTGATTGATTGTTATAACTGAGCATTTTTGGAACATGGTGGATTTCTATAAGAATGTGGTACAGTTTGCATGTGCAGGAAATTTTGGATGCAATACACTAAAGCTTTTAAAGAAAAAGATAAACAGCGACAAACACTAACTGCTGTTAGAGTAGCAAATAAAACTGCACGTAATTAATTCGCTCTTTCTTATAATATTTCAAACTGAATTGCGTAGTGTGTTCAGAAGATCTTGGTATTTCATCTTTAAGTTTGGTCACTCGTGTCTTCATTTGAACTCTGTCACCCTTGGATGTTTTGTTCTCTAAAATCTGGATTATAGCTGTTTATTCCAGCGGATTATGGGCTCTGGTCAGATCCGAGATAATCTCGAAATGTGTAGAGGTAGGCTATTTAGGGTAGTCTGGCCGCATTTAGGGTAGCACTGCCTTGTGCTTGTACCTTTACAACAAGTCTGATTCTCTTAAACCAAACTTGAAAACGGAAAATGTGTTATAATTTAAATTGAAAACAAGTCTATTTAAATAATGTAAATCAGGGTTTTTGCCCTTGTAGTGTGGAAGTATAAAGTGTAAATTATAAATCTGTGACCTTGTTAATGCATCATCCATGTAGAAAGTTTAATGAAAAACATAACCTCTAATTTAGTTAGTATAGCTTTAAATGTAGCCAGTTATGATTTTGACATTTCCTCAAAATTTTTGTAGAGTTGTGTTGGAAGCCAAATAAATGCGGTGGCTTGTTTCAGCGAAACATCTTTGTGTATGGGGTAATAACTGATGCCAATATAGATTCCCAATGACAATGGTTTGCTAGTGATTTCTCCATTGTCCCAAATATTTTGTAGGACAAGGAAACGATGTCAGTGCAGTGGTATAAAAATAGCGTCTGTTAAAGCAGCGTGTTCAGCAGTCTGTTAGATCAAAAACCTGCTCTCCTCCATCCAAACCAGCTCGCACGTCTCAGTTTCTGGCACGTGTGAGGAGTTTATGAAGATGTTATCAGGTGTTGTCACGCTTGATTTTGTTATGAAAATGTTTTTTAAGACCGACTGTGTTGTGGTTACTGTGACTGACACTGTTTCTTTCTTTACCCCAGCCTGCTATGGCATTGTGCAGGTGCCCACTGGTCCTTGGTTCTGCAGAAAGTGTGAATCTCAGGAGCGAGCAGCCCGCGTGGTGAGTCACAAAGCCCTCTACCCTTTCATCACTGATGATTTAATGCCTACAATCACAGGACTTATCCTGAACCATCCTATTGTTAATAAGCGAGCCGAGAAAATGGCACCAGGTTGGGTGGTGCGTCATTTTTGTGTCTGTTTAGAAATCCTGGATAAAAGCGGTTGTAAAAACAAGTCCCACAGCATTTTTCTTCTGCAATATTCTTTAATGTCAGGAAAGACTTGAGGGAGCTTGTAATTGCTTCTCTAGTAGTCTGCAGCCTGTACAACAAGACTTGCAACTCTTTAGCACTGCAAAAAAACAAATGGCTCAAGTTCATTTGTGAGAGTGTTGTGAGATCGTAAGTCAATGTTTTGAGGGTAGAATCATGATTCAAGTAATGATCCTTGTCACAAATTTGGTTAAACTATATGATCATGTTCATAAGAATCCTCTCCAGTTATGCCACATTTCCGCTAGCACCTTCTCTGCTCGACTCTGCTCTACTCTGTTTCAGTCGTACCACCTTAATGTGCGTGTTATAGAAAGATGGGCCAAAAGTCCCAGCATGTCATTTGTGCTTAACACAACACAACGATGGAGTACATGGAGGCTATGGCATACCTGCTGCTCAGTCTGTCACAAAAGATGTCTGCAGCTCGTTGTTGGATCTCAGTGCTGGTTTGTGTGTAGACATTTCCCTTGTTGTCGGGACGCGGAAATGGCGGATTTGAGTCTTCTGAAGAAGTCGCTTCATGACTCATTGAGTGATGCCATTGACTGACCAATAGTGGCAGTGATTCTGTTCACATTTCTGGATCAACTCACTTAAAAAAATGTACCTGGTAGCCAACGGAGAACCTTAAAAACCAGCTCGAGTAGGTGTTAGTGGAAAAAAGGCAGAAAAAAAGAAGCTACCGATAACTCACAAAAGTCTGCAAGAGTGGAAATCTCCACCACTTCGACTTTTCTCTGAGGATGTTTTATTTAGGATGTAAATTCCAATCCCAAGTGTGGCTCCGATGTGCATCGGTTGGAATCGTGTTATAACCAGTCACTCTTTTGCTTAGTTTATGTGGAGTAAGAAAGCTTGGACTCTGCTGTTTTGATACAATCTGTGAGATTCCTCCGAAAAGTAGATTTATGCCAAATTGAAATCATCCACACAAATAAACTGTGGTCTGTTTGCCCAGCTAGTATGGTTAATATTGGCTGGTAAGAACTGTGGTGTAGACAAAAAAACAACATTTTAAGTTTAAAAAATGGTTTCAGAATATGTCCCGAGTACATTTCCAAGTGGACTCTTGGTGCAGTTTTGTTTATGGTCAGAAATCAAATGGAGCAAACATAATTTTGTAATAGCAGACATGTGGTTTAAGCTTATTTCAACAGTCACACTCCTAATAAATCAATCTGCTGCTTGGAAGCTGTCCCGAAACCAATTGCAGCATCTAACTGCATAAGCAGTGTAAATGTAAACAATACGGTAACCATGGTGACACATGCTCCCGCCAGCATGTGGGCGCAGAGAGTTTACGCCGATCAGTCAAATGCAGTCGAAGCTGAGGTCTGTAGTATTTGTGTCGTGTCTGTGCCGTGTGGGTTAATTCCATTAAAAGCACAGAGTGATCCTAGAATATTTCCGAGTATGGTGGCTCTTTCTTTTTTGTTTATTTGTTTGTTTTTTGGTTCTGTTTTTGCCCGTTTGTCATTGTTCATGACCTGTGATGGATTTGCTGCCTGCAACAATAATGTAGTAATAATGCTAATGTGCATTTATTTCTTTGAAGTCAAAGACTATAAACATAGATATTAAAATTGTTAGACATCACACTAACGTGCTGTTAGTCACCAGGATTTGGTGACTATAGAGACACCATAGTACTGCACCTCTGTATCTTAATATGTCAGTGTGTGAAAATGTGATGATTTTTTTTTTTACTGTAAACAGTTTGAATATGTTTAAAAAATCTTAAATGGAATTCTTAAAGAGATTTGTAGCAATGCGTGACATTTTGTGAACAAAGCAGTTGGGGGGAGGGGACTATTTGTATAATTACTTCTAATTTCTGCACATTAGCAGAAAGGTTTGACATTACACATCGACCTGCTTGTAAGTAATTAAAATTCGCATACAGCTCAGTTGTATTTTTGAAACCCAAGTCACAAATCGAAGCTAGAAGGAAAGATACGTTTGCTCTATATTTAACACTTCATCCTGAATATTCAACATATCATTTGATTTTGAAGGTCAACTGCAGTTGATTGAATTATATGGTGATACACAGCAAGAGGATTTGGGGCTTTATTTTCTTTAATATTCAATTAAATTATTAGTTTTGTACGTGCAGCACTGAAGGGACTGTGACACATTTTTGTGATTCCTGTACGCTCACACAGAGCAACCCTGCTCTTTATGCCAATGATGTAGAAAAAACATTCAGCACTGGTTACACTTGGCTGTTGTTGATGCTCACAGTCGCTCGGGCTTTGCTGTTGGATGTTATGACTTGATATTGTGTTTATCTGTTCATCCTGTTCTCTTTTTAAGACCACTTATGTAGTGTAATTGTAGCAGGTTAAATCATTCATCTCTGTATGGAAATAAAGTCAGCTGTGATTGGAGGATGTCCCTCTCATATACAGTCACATGAAAGAGTTTCCCCAGGATTCTGTGCAGTTGTTTGAAAAACTAAGCCGAGATCTGTGTGTAGGATCATTGTCCCGTTGCATGACCCAATTTCAGCCAAGCTTAAGCTGTCAGACAGATGGCCTCAAATTTGACTCTAGAGTGCTTTAGTATACAGAGGAGTTCATGGTCCACCCAATGACTGCAAGGTGCCCAGCGCCTATGGCTGCAAAACAAGCCCAAATCATCACCCCTCTACCACTGTGCTTGACAGTTGTTGGTCTTGTCTGTCCAAAGGACATTGTTCCAGAGGTCTTGTGGTTTGTTCAGAGCTAACTTTGCAAACTAAGCATGTTGCCATGTTCTTCTGGCCTTCTCCTGACAAACCTTCCCAACAGGCTTTATTTATTCAGTCATTCTGTAATTGTTCTGTCGTGACTTTAATATTTAACGTGATAACTGAGGCCTGAACAGTCTGAGATGTAGCTTTCAGGTTTTTTGCATTTCTCTAAGCATTGCACAGCCTGACCTTGAGGTGAATTTGCCTGGATATCTACCTCCGGTAAGAAGCTGCCCAAACGTCTTTTTTTTTTCCCCTACAGAGGCACTCACACTTGTTGATGATCAATTAATCAAGGCCATTTGATTAACAGCACATGGCTGACTTCCTCCTCCTCATGAAAGCAGTAAGGGAGTCTGTTTCCCTCCTCCTGTGTGCGAGCTGTGAGAGCTGCACATAAGTAGCCACTCAGTTCTGTCTGTGCCACTCACAATTAGAGATGAGTGTTATAGTGGTTGGATAGCACTACATGAACATTAAATTATACCAAATTCCCAGCCCCATCCCTGGTGGCAGCAGCCACCAGGTTTAAGACCTTTACTGGATGATGGTCAAGAGTGATCACTAATAGCTTGCTAGTCGAGACAATATTTAGGTCGTTCAGCCTATTAATGCATTCAATCAATATTATTTTTAAATCATTGTCAGGTGTCAGCATTTCCACATATAACTGACATGTGACACCAGGATTCATGAGTACGCAGGCAAACACATGGGTCAGATTAGCACCCCTGATATGTTTGAAATGCTCGTCTGTGTGAGAAGCAGCTACGGCTCTATATGGTTGGAGTGATGGCAGCTTATTATACAAACATGGGTTAGTGATTTAATATTTAAAGATGATAATTTTTGTCAACTACACACAAGAAAATGCCAACATAATACATATGAATATGTAGCGACTTACTGCCCATCTCTTCTATAATGTGTTTTTGGTATACAGTGTGAGGGTCATCACACTGCAACAGTTAGTTAGATTATACAGAACTGACCTGACAGCAGCTTACTCTGACTTATTAAACAGAAGATTTTAATGAATTTTATATTATTGAATGACATGTTTTATTACTGAGCAGTACCCATCATTGTACCGCTCCCTAGTGAGACTTGAAAGCTTGCTTGAATTAAGCAAACTTTCATTTAAGATGAAATGGCCATGTGTACCATTCTATATTAAATCTCTGTACAGATTGGTGGAAGCTGCAGTATACGGGGGCATATTAACTAGGAAGAATAAATTACAGGTCCTCACAGACTTGGCTGCTACTCCTACTTTATGTGGTGTAACTGCCTGCACCAGCAGGTTTTTCTTTGGCATCTTCCTACTGTCCTATGCGTCATGCCTGTCTTTTAGCCAGCAATCTGCATACTGTTCCAGTTACTATCACATTTAACTAAATAATTTTTTAAAGCTTGAACCTCTTTAAGCCTTGAAACTGTTTCAGTGTGGCTTGTTAGACAGATAATATTTGCTGTGTGTGGTAAACCGGGTGTATCAAAAAGAATCATCCGATTTCAAAAGGCTGCGGTTTTTGAAGTAATGGAGATGGAAGCTTGTGGTAAATTTTAAAATGCCTAGCTGAATATAAAGTTTTACATGCAAAATGTTTGCAAGTGCTAAATGTGTTCCCCTCTGGATGCATGGCATATGTCCATAGTCAGACTCCCATACTTTTGTGAGCATGTCTGGAGTCACTGCAGCCGCTGTTGTTGTGCTGCCTATCGGGAAATACGTGAAACTCAGGAATCTGCTCTTTCTAACAGTACCTGTTTCAGTTGTTACCGTTGAACGTCTGTGGAATGAAAGCATTTTGAAATTGGATTTTACGTTTTCATAAACCCTGTATTAAGGGCTTTACACACCCGATGTGTAAAATCTGTGCAAATATTTTTTTGGACTCACCTATTTTTAATGCAGCTGTTCACACCGACTGCATAATTCCGCTGGACAAATTTGCAACATTTATTTATTAATTTTTTTTTAGCCAAGCCTGATTATTCTGATTCCAGTAGACAGATCTGAGCAATCAGACTGCTGCATTTGGCAGCATGTGCACTCGCAGCTCAAAACACGCACTGGTACTCCATATAAAAATAGTAAAACAATACTGTTTTACTTCAGACTCAGAACTAGACGCTGCTCCGGGTCAGTCGGCTCTCTGGAATTATTTCTCTGCTTCCTCAGATGTGGTCCCAACTTCTCCAACAAGAGCTCAAACTGCCCCACTGACACCCTAAAATATGTACAGCTACAGCTTCGACTCCTGGATCAAACCATAAAATTCTCCCTGCTGCTGCCCCCTCATGAGAACTGGATAAACCCAGAATCTCAGTTTCTTCCTTGTCTTGCCCTGTCTTGTCTGTCTTGCTTGTCACCGTCTGATGTTGACTTCATTTTTTCCCACAGTGGGTTTTTTTGTTTGTTTGTTTGTTTGTTTGTTTGTTTTTTTAAAGTACAAATTTTCTGCAAAAATGCAATTTGTTCAGTGTGCGTACGCGCTCGGTGTGTAACTTTATAGTGCAAAAGTAGTTCGTGGTTATGTTCCTGCTGAACACAGCCTTGGCAAACGTTGCATTTCCAATAACTGCAACAGGATGGTTGGATAAGGTTGTCCTCTCAAATTAATATGATGTCTTTAAACCTTTAAGGACTGGACTAGACTTTGTCAGTCCAAGATTAACTTCATGTTGCTGTTGACACAGGTGCTGGAATGATCTGCCTACTTTCTCTGTTCACGTGTGAAAAGCAAATATACTTTTGGTGATATTTATCATGATGGCAAACTGTTTTTCTTTTCACTCTTGAAACTAATGGAGGAATAAAAGAAATTTGACAATAACTTGCAAAGTTTCAACCACAAAAGTCTCAAAGTACTCTGCTGTCATGTTAAAAATGCTTGGTTTGCTAGGATGACCCTCAATGGGTTACCTAAGTGCATTTGTAACGGTCTTTGTGTGTACAAAAACTTTACCTTGAAGCTGATGGGTCATTTACTAAATGGCCATGATTTTTGTGTCTCCAGCTTTTCTAGAAAAGTCAGTGTGTAGTTCAGACTCCTAAACTCCATGTCTGATTTATAAACTTAGTAAAAAAATGCATGTAATGTAATAAATAGTTGTTATGCCAAGCTTTATTGAAATGACACCGAGTAAAAGGATTACCTTTGATCCTTATTTTATGGCAACACATTGCCAGATTTGAAGCAAAGTAGCAGCTCAGGTCTATTTCATATGCTATTTACTGCTAAAGGATTTGGGATGCTTTAATTGGATTAATAAGTAAATGAAGTTTGCTGCTGCAACTGAGTACACGCACTTGGATGAAAACACAACCTTAGGTGGCAGGTAGCGAAGGTGTTTTCCCAGAGAGTTTCTGGCCGTGTGCCCAAGTCCGGGCGACAGGCCAGCTCCTCTCACTTACACTCATATTTGTCATACCTCGAGTAAGCAGATGATTTTGACCTGTTGTTTCTGACCTGATGTTTCGTCTTTACCCACAGAGGTGCGAGCTCTGTCCCCACAAAGATGGAGCGCTCAAGAGGACGGACAACGGAGGTAGGCTTCTTCTCAGCTGCGCACACACACTCATACATGCTGCCATCTGTGGTTAGCCTCTTGTGGATTTTGTCATTAATTGCATGTCACCAGCAAGTTTAAGGGCTGTAAGCATGCTGGGAGAGTTATGTTGCTGTTTGTTGTATGTGCTGCCTCTGTAGCGTCCTTGCCAGTCCATGTTTTATGAGGGTGTGTCAGTGTGTGTATGTTTATGGGGGGGCGGGACAGGATGGGTATAGTGCATAGCCTGTGAGGAGTCTCCACACCGGGTTCATTGGGAGGTCAGCTTGTTGGAGACTGTAAATATTCTGTGTGCATGTGAGTGTGTGTGTGTGTGTGTTTGAGTCAGGCAGAGAGAGGCACAGCTGTGGGATTGTGTCCAGGCCTGCAGGGAGGCATCAGGACAACACTAACACACACCATTTTACTACTTTCTCTTTTATTTTACCCTTCCCATGACCCCTCTCTCCCTCGTTTTTCCTCCCATTTTTCTTTCACAATCTTTTTCCCAACTCTGTTACTCCGCTCATCAGTTCCTCTTCACTTGTTGATCTGTGTGGTGGTAGTTGTTGTTTCAGGTGGGACCGTAATAAAGCAGAGCAAGGTCTGAAATGGGTATTTGATCCATCATGTTAACATATAGCAGACCGAGAAGAAATGAATGGCATAGAAAGGCAGAAATTCAGTCTTTATCCGTCTTCCCGGTCTCCATTTAAAGCTTAAGATTAAAAATGATCATTTTCAATCATCATCTGTCTTCATATATTTAATTGGGACTTGATTGAAACACATTTGGTTGCCACAGGTTGGTTGTAAGACATGTTAAACCTGAGGCAGCAGTTTGAAAACTTTGGGTGTTGATTTGGAGCGTCATTGTAAAGTTTATTACTGTACTGTGACAGCAGAGACCACATGGCTCCTAATGTTTTAAGTGTTTATCAAAGGAGCTAATAAGCCGTTATCAGAAGCTCGCAGCCCTTTGCCTCATTTGTAACGAACCACATTTGAACTCTTTTGTCTCAGCGCAGTGGACTCTGTTAACTTCTTGACGTCACAGATGTCGGTAAAACGATGCTTTGTTCGGTTCTTGTGGGATTAAAGTGTGAACGCTGAGTTTGAGGAGGAAGGTTGTGCCAGTTTTATAGTCCTGTTTTATAGGCCTCTTCCAGATTCTTGGAGGGACTTCAAAACAACAACATGCCCCCATTTTACACTCGCTCCCTCCCCTCTGTCCCGCCCTCTGCCCTCCTCCCCCTGTCCTGCTCACCAGGTCAAAGGCAGGTCAGGGGTTCAACTGTAAGTTTAAGCCTGTTTTTGTTTCCGCTATGGGGGGAAAAACAGACACCTCCAGTGTAGCAGGAGACTCCCACCTCCATCTGACCTCCTGTTCACCTCCTCCAACTCCTCCTCAGCTCGTCGTCAATTCTGCTGCCACTCCACCATGCGTCACTGTCATTCTGCTGCCCCCAGTTTGTCTTCACTGACAGGAAGCTGTGCATGTGTTAAGGCTCAGTGAATGGCTGCTTAGGTAGATAACTACCAATTTACAAATTGAAGCATTTGAGATTCTAGATCAAAACTCCAAGAAATGAGGTTCACACTGACTTATTATCAGCAACCCTAAAGTTACATATTTAGGTTTGTGTGAAACTGCACAGCTTTAAAGGAGATGATTTATATATAATATAGTTTCAACTAGGGGATAACCTTAAAGTTTAACTTTGTTGACATAATTTGCTGTTTAAAACAGGTGATAAATTATTGCAATACTCAGCATAGCACAAAATGGTAATAATTGAAATACTGTTACATTGTAAGTAAAGTATTGTAGTGTAATATCATATCATGGGGTATTCCCACCTCTTGATTCAGCATGATGATTGGGAAGGGGCCCACAGTGGCTGTGTTGGTTTGGGCTTTTAGTTTCAACCATTAAAAAACAAATAAAAGAAAAGTCAATTTTGTGATTGACCATCAGATGAAATTGTGTTTGTCCTCTGGGTTTACTGTGTCCACTTCCCACGTAAAGCTTTACTACATTGGGAAAACTTGAAACTGACAAAATGAACTTTGCTCACATTTTATTACTTTTGAGGACTTTTGCAGGCGGTTAACATTTCTACTCGTAAACTGTGAAATGTTACCACAAATGACCTCTGAACCTATATCTGGTAGACGTAGAGGGTCTGATAAGTCTTCTTTGTGTATCTTTACAGGCTGGGCCCATGTGGTTTGTGCCCTTTACATACCTGAGGTGGAGTTTGCTAATGTGTCAACTATGGAGCCCATAGTACTCCAGTCTGTGCCACATGAGCGCTACAATAAGGTAACAAATGTATCTGTGCTCTTAGACTTTACAAAAACAGATGTATAATGTCATACTGTGAGTAATTAAGTCCAGCCATTTTCACACGTGCACTCTGGTTGGGATAATGTCAGGAGAACCGAGTCCAGGCATTGTCTGAAGTTGCCGTTTTTCATTTGTAGCACCCAACAGGGAATTGTCTGTGTCATACGTTTTCTCACTACTGGAAATATTCCCTTAAGTGAGGTGGAGCGCCTGGGTAGATCGTGCAGGAGGCACTTCACATGGCCCAGATCAGCCCCTGTGAAATCTCTGAATAATTACATAGACTTTCTGCTGTCACCCTGACAATGGAAAGTCCATTTAATGTCCAATCATCTGAAATGCATGTGTGAAAATGGCTTATGTGTTTAAATTGAAATGGGTTCCCCTAACTGTATGTTTGCGTGTACAGACATGTTATATCTGTGAGGACCAGGGGAGAGAGAGTAAAGCAGCCACTGGAGCCTGTATGACCTGCAACAAACATGGCTGCAGACAGGCCTTCCATGTCACATGGTGAGACTCACTTGCATCTCATTAACCTCACTTGACAAAGACGCACTTTGTTTCTTCAGTTGTTCACTCGCTTTCAAGACCTGTAGCCTTTAATGCTGACAGAACTGGGCAAAAAAAAAAAAAAAAAAGCATGCCAGAAAATATATATTGAGTAACTTTAAATGTTAATAATGCCAACACGTTTGGCATTTTTTGCCTGCATGTTTGCTGTGATTGCTTGTCTTACATTAGTTTAAGAGCTGAGCGCATTTATCGACCATTATAAATGCCAATACCACTATATCTGTAAACAGCTAATATTGGCCGATGTATCAATATGTTGGGCTCTAATGCTAACTGGCTAGCAGTAGTACTCTTTGGTAATACCACTTTGATTTTCAAGCAGCAGTAGTGACTTACTGAAGCACTTAACTTGCCTGTCAGTCCAAAATGAAAGGATGAAGTAGTTCTGTCCTTACAGAGTGCATATTCTAATGGATATTTCACATTTACATTGGAGCAGCTGTGTAGCATTGCCGCCAATGCTACTCATAGAAATCATCCAACAGCTAGCCTCTGTGGTAATTTCCAGGAGAGGCTACACGTCCTCAGTTTCCAGCAGGGTCTTTGCTGTCACAAGTCCAGGAAATGAGGTTGGGTTAAGAAGTTTAAGAAGTGATAGCAGCTGGGTTTTGCATCCATACTGTTCCTTAATGGCATGCTAACTAGCTAATAAATTGGATTACGTCCTGCAAAACATGCAGCAGGAGTTTAGAAACTCCAGAACTCCACATCTCAAAATGAGCTAATTTCATATTGTGCTGCTGGTAATGTAGCTCTGGGATGTCAAGCTTGTGTGTATTTGGATAAGTTTCTAGTTACTCACAATTATTAGTGGAGTACTGCACTGAATCTGCATTGTTTTCTCCAAGTAATTATGCACTGCTACAATCAGAGCCGTTATTCAAACATAAATTTGTGCAATGAGGCACAAAAAAGTTGTTTCAGTATCTCTGGGTTATGTAACAGAAATGACAGTAGCCCTGTTTTAGAAAAGGAAGTAGACCTTTTATTTTCCTCTTTTTTTCTCTTATTTTAATAAAAATTTCTTCATCTTGTCCAAGCCAATATTCCTCTTCCTCGTGTACAAATCATAATATTTTTTTGTTGACTGTCTGAATCGGTGCATCTATTTTTTTTTTTTTCCCCACTGCTCTCCACCACAGTGCCCAGTTTGCAGGATTGTTATGTGAGGAACAGGGATCAGATGCAGACAATGTCAAATACTGTGGATATTGCAAATACCATCACAGCAAATTGGTAAGTGTACTCTCAGATTTTTGTCATTTTCCAGAGATAACTTGCCTATTGTGTGTCTGTTTTAACAATGTGGATGAGAATGTGTTTTCCGTTCCACTAACTATGATTGGTGATAAGCATGTAGACATAACACACACATCACACAATTACTGGTTTAGTGAGAAATGCCGCTCTTTTATCTCTACTTTTGTGAATTGTACATAATCTTTTCTTTGCTATTTTTCTTCTATCCCCATCTCCCCTCTCATAGCTGTGTCCTTCCCCTTAATGCTTTTTTTGTCACATCTTTCTCCTCCTTTTTTCCAACCTTTCAAGTTGCCCCCCTCCCTTTAGCCAGCTTCCTGCATCTTTCAAAGACTCTTCCCTCAGTCTCACTGCTTTCTTCTTTTTTTCACCTTTTCCTTCCCCTCTATCTGTTTCACTCCATCTAGCATTATCCGTTCTCCCATCGCACCCTCCACTTCCTCATCTGTTTGTCCAAAGGAAGCACTGGCTACAGTGGACTGGCTTTGCAGTTGCTGGGTGGGGCCCTTTGAGCCTGTATTTTACGGAAGGGTCAAACGGGGATAGTCATTGCTGTAATAATTGTGTAATATGACTTGTTGTTTTTAATTCAGTGTAGTTTCAGTTCGTTTCCAGAGGGCATCTTCTCATTTCAGTTCAGTTTTTGTTAGTTTCAGTGTAGTTTTAGTATTTTAATTATTATCTTTCATTATTTCACAGAGAGCATATGTCAAAGAAAAGATATAGGAAAAGAGACGGGTATAATAAAAACACAATTTCATGAAAGCAGTTCACTCAGTGTTGTAGACATCCAAAGTCTCAGTAAACATGTTCATCTGCGCTTCATCAACACTAACTACAGCCTTGATTATGACAAAGACTGCCTAGCCCCATTTTCACAAGACAAGCAATTGTCAGTGTTACTTTTAATAAGGAGCTACCCTTGTGGCCTTTCAGGATAGATGCTTTATTTTTAGTGGTCGGTGAAACGTAGTACTAGTGGAGAAAAACATGTTTTTACATTTTTTTTAGCTCGATGAGCCTATTGAACTCTATTGCTGGCTTTTTAAATGTTACCATTTCCTTGGAGTTGACACCAAACTGATTAACACTGTATCAACACTCTATCAACAGTCTTCGTTGTTGTGATGTCAATGCAAATTTTACATGCACTCGGCAGTTTGCATGTCAAAGCCGAACAACCAAAACAGTATCTTATCTAGGAGAGGTAGTCTAACCTGTCTGGGTTTGGTTGGCATAGCAACATTTGTTTTTGACTATATCAGAATTGACATATTTCAGTGTGTTTGGCCTAATAAACATTTTACTTTGTACATGGACCCAACAGCAGCTTCATCAGCTGTGGGTTGGGCAATGCCAAGAAAATATGCTGCATGTAAAGACTCGTTTCCCATCAAAATGGAAAAATAAAATCCAAATAGATATTATTGGCGTGTTACACAGAAAATCACATGAAGGTGGGCCTCTACACACTGGCCAGCTACATGTCACCATCAAGCAGATTTCAGTGACACAAAAGAGCTATGAAAGGGCATATGAAGACAAAAATTTAACATCTGGATACTCGGTGGATGTGTATCCAGAGATCACTCGCGGTCCCACCAGTTTTGCATGCACACCTCTGCATCAGCTGGGGGGAGAAAAGCAAATGTGAAAAACAGGAATGAACTATTATGATTTGTGGAACAATGGTGGGATGGAACGAGAAGGCAGGCTTTGTGGTGTCAACACAAACACACGCACACACACACACATTTTGCAGTGTTAACAAATGCCGATGGAAAGACTCATGCTGTTACATTGATCGCTTATAAATTACTTTGGATGGTGGGGCATAATGTCATTAACCTGGCACTGTATGGATGACAGGAATGTATGAGAGAGAAACCTTGATGGAGAAAGCTGAATGGATTTCATAAAATGGACCTTGATGGATATTTACACCATGTTAGCTACATATTTTCAGTTGAATCACTGAGTATCTAAATCTAATTGGAAACTTGGATTATCCAGCTTTAGTCTTGATTAAAGAGACATTTACTTCAGGTTGTGTGAATTTACTTTTTTCTGTATTTGAGGAATGTAAATGCACCTGTGGGTGGGCTGCTCTTCTGAGCAGCAGGGTTGGGCATTTTTGGCACATGGGTGATGGTCGCTGCAAAACTTTGTTACTAGCCTTGAACTGGGGTTTTAGTCAGAAAAGATTATAGGAGAAGTATTTTGGTGAAGAAATTGATGAGCGCTCAATTCTGCTTTAAGGTAGAGCCTTATATTGTAGAAGAGAAGAAGGTTCAATAGTTGCGTCTGAGTGTCAGTTTAACATATAATGCCTAAGGAAGCACAGTTACTGGTTAAAGATCTGCCTTTGAGTGGTGCGGCTGTTATTTGAGGGCAGCGACAGTAATCTGGCCGAGGCTAAGATTAATAGCCAAGACTCCAAATATGTACCAGGAAGTCACTTTTATACTAGTTCGGGCAAAGAAGCTTGAAATCAACATAAATACAACTTTACTTATAGTTAAGATTTTTACTATTGCCCACTATGAAAAACCAATTGTTTTCCTACTATGGAGTAGTAATTTTCTACACTTGCTTGACTTTGTTATGTTACCATGAAATTAATGGCCTTAAATGTAATTTTTGAAATTTATTTATTTTTGGCCGTATTGGCCTTTTTGGGGGTTTCGTTTTGCTTTTTTTGCCTCTGTCACTAAGCTTGCTCCTATAACTGCCATTTTTATATTTTATATGCAATGCTCATTAATGTTTTTTTAATGATTTTTGAATTTTGACTTGTCCCTGAGTTCAGTCAGAATTTATTTATTTTTTTCAGTTTATTATATTTATTTTATTTTTGAATATAAGAGGTTTTTTTGGGGCCTTCTTTTGGCCTTCTGTCTGTGGACTTCATCCAGTAACTTGGAGTTCCTCTTTACCTTTTAGCGAAGGAGCAGGGGCCGGGGTAGTAGGTCTCAAAGCTTAAGTGACTCTTCCACTCAGTGTATGGATAGACCCCCAGACACGGACAAGAAGGTAAGACAGCCTTAAGATCTTACCCTCTCTATGCCTCCCACCCACGATTGTGACTCCATCAGAAACATACGCGCTCATTGTTACATGCTCACACTGTGGAGGTACAGGCAGATACACAGTATAAACTTTGAGCAGCATTTAAAATGAATGTTGGAGAATTGCATTTATGACAAACTTGAAATGTAGTTTTATTTATTTATTTTTAGCTATTTCTATCCAGATGTCCCAGAAAATAAAAAGGCCTCATTCATATTACGTGATTTTAATGCGTATGAGTTTGCAGAGGAATTTGTGGACAAGCAGAAGGCAAATGAAACGAAGCTTTGTGGAGGGTCAGTGTAGTCATGTTGCATATCGATCTGTCGGATTGGCTGTCCTATAGGTTTGTTTTTTACATAAAAGTTGGTGTAATAAAATCAAAAAATGTTTTGTTTTCCCTTTAATATATTTCTAAAAAGAAGAAAAACCAGTGTTTTTTTTATTTATTTTTTTTTTAAATACCACTGGCATGGGGGTGCTATCCCCTATACACTGTTGTTTTTTTTTTTTAAATATTTATTTATTTATTTATTTATTTTCAAAGAGCCTAATACACATGCAGCTAAGTACACAGCTGAGCAGGTAGTGTTTTTCAAAATGATCCCATTATCTCCCCTTTTCTCTAAAAAGTCCAACATACCAAATTTGAGCTCCAAATTAAGTCTGTTGTACTATTATGTTTGTATTACTACATGATGAAAATTATTAAAACCCTAGCTACATTTTCCATTGAAATTGATGACTGATGGCCTTGAGAGGAATGGACTTGGTATTTTTCTTCATTTTTAATCAGTGCTTCTCCGAAGAAAAACTCATGGATTTGATTTTTTTTTTTTTGATAGCATCTGAGCTTGACTGTAAAATGTATTTTTCTTTTTTTTTTTGTCATATCTAAAAACCTCATCACTGTTTTCTAGTATTTCTCTAAGCATGTCTTTTAAAATCACCAAATTAGTTGAAGCTGATGTCCTATTGAGTGATGAAATTGTATTTCATAGATCAGGCAGCTGGGATGGCTGAGCTCCTCTGTGCCTACCAGTGATAACAACTTTAATGAATGTGAGATTAGTGTGACTTAATAACTCACGGCTGTTAGTTGAACATGTAATCACAGGCTGTGTGAAATCTGGATTTTTCAGTCGGTGTCAAGTCATCAATTCTACTTTTTGTTTGTTTGTTGTTGTTGAAGAAATGAACTTGGCCTCTTTGTCTGCAGTTGAAACAAAAAAACTGTCAGTAAGATATTTAAATATTTACAGTATAATAGCACAATACAATTTACTTAAATATTCAATAAACAGTTTATCTGCCCCTTTTTAAAGTTGTATAGATTTTTATTAGCATTCCCTCTAAACCCCAGATCCATATCCTGTTATGATAGTGCTTTAACAGTGGTTTTATCCTTGCATCTTTGATTGTGCTTATCACCGGGAAGAGTTTAGCAGTCAAAAGTGATTTATCAAAATAACGACTCCTGCTGCTTGATGGTGTCGGTGTTGGTGAAGGACTCATTGGATAAAACAAACAAGAACAAATGCTTAACATACTCAGACACTTAAAACTGTTGTGGCAAGGCCATCTCAGCCTGTCAGCTCACCACAGAATCACTATCTGGCATGAATGAAAGGAGTTTAGAGGTGCTTCAGCCAGTTGGATTGTCTCACGTTTTTAATCAGGGTTATCTAATGCCACTGCACAGATGAAGAGCAGATATTGTTCCAGAATAACAGAATAATTTTTATTTCCTAAAGCCGTTTTACATTGCCGGGAGAGCCTGAAGCGCGCACATTTAGTTTCTGCATCAAACAAAGACTGTGAACTTTGGACTTTTTAGATGTGGAAAAAATGATTTCAGTGTCCAATTATAACTATTAACTTAAACTGGTTCATATTTAAAGTCTGTATCAACAGAAAAGTAAATGAGCTGTGGAAATATAAGTGCCGATCCAAAAGTTATTTTTCTCTGAAGGTAAAAGCAGAAAAGGAAAGAATTTATTTTAAATATACATCATTGTGTTTAATCTTGAAAAACCCCGTAAGTGTTTCAAGAATGCATACAGGAGAATTAATGAATGCATGTTACAGAAAATCAGCTCAGTAGATTATGTTAGTGACGGTGTGCTGCAAGCACTTTTTGATGCTTTGAATTTTCACTTTTCTCCTGTTATTGTTTTTTGTTTTGTTTTTTTGAATACAGAGGGGAAAAAAGAATATATTTCAATTGTGCTAACTTGTAGCAATTTGTGGCATCTGAATTAGAATTATATGGCACATTGTGTGTGTGTGTGTGTGTGTGTGTGTGTGTGGGGCCACGTACTACTCAGTCTCACTGCCCTGGCTTTTGTTAATACTGCCTTATTAGCATTAGAGTATCCCCCTCCTCGCTCTCTTGCACACATGCGCACATAAACACACCATCCCCATTCCTGGGTCAGAGATCAGTATGCTCAGATTTGTGTGTGTGTGTGTGTGTGTGTGTGTGTGTGTGTGTTTTCACATGCCTTTGTTATGTGGTTTGGAGGCTCAGATATATACCCACCTCATGCTAGACCCTGCAGTCAGCCAAGATCCCCCACGCTGGCCGCATAGAAAAGGCCCGCAGGAAACACACACATCCATACATACACACACAATGGCTGGTCAGAAATCCTGCAGGAAACTGCACAGGGGAATTCCTGCCAGGCCAGGCCGGATTATTTTCCCCTGCACTTCCTGTTCCTCTCTTTCTGCCCGTCTTCTCTTGCCTCTCCTCACCGCATGCTCCCTCCCCGTTTGCCCCCAACCCCCCCAAGACGATGTCCTCCTGAGGCTGTTGTGCTGAATTGTGAAGCCATAAAATATGTAACTACATCAAATTATAAACAGACAACAGTTTCTCTTCCCATAATTGGTACCGGCATTTTCAATATTAAATAAAACGATAACATGTTACATTTTAATTAATTAATGCATTAATACTTGTTATGCGCGTTACAGCAAAGAAAAGTGCCAAAACGTGTGCAACTCATAGGGCTGTTTGTTTTAACGTAGCTGTACTGAAACGAATTGGGTAGTGAGCTTTTTATTTAAAACTGTAGTGTAGATAATCAAATTTAACATGATTAAATGTTGAATAATTACAGACTGTTGATTGGAAAACAGAAGTAATTTGAAGAAATGAAAAATGTATGTGAAATGAAGTCAGATGAATTGATAAATATTAATAATAGAGTCTGAATTTCAATACACATAGATGTAGCGAACGTGAAGACTGCTTCATGTGGACAGGGAATGGAGGTTTCCATGCTCGTATTCTGCAAACTGAGAAGAGACAGAAGGAAAAGTGTTTGTCTTTAAAAGTGAATCTCTCTCTTCGGGGGCACGTGATCAGCATTCGACATTGACGGAGAGGATTTCTGCCCACTGCTGAATTGTTCATTGTTCAGGGGTTTGTTGATAAATAGATGCACTCATCATTACCCGCCACCACTCATATTTACCCCACGCAGTCTCAAAGCCCTCTCGGACATGTCAAATGATCAGGCTGCCAGCGGTCAGCGTTAGAGAAAGAGGGCACAGAACATGCTGAAAGGCTTTGTCTCTGCCTGTATAATCAATTGACCTGATTGATAAGAGTGTGTCAGGGTAACATTGTGCATTTGTTGCGTTTCCCACGCCCAGTGCTGTGGGCCTTCTGTGTGTGTGTGTGTGTGTGTGTGTGTGTGTGTGTGTGTGTGTGTGTGTGTGTGTGTTATCCGACCCTCTCGGCTCAGGCTCTGTCCATCAACACCTACCTCTGGAATGTTAATGAAAAACAAAAAGGGAATCCCAAAGAATTTACCTCTCCTTCTCTCCGTCACTCTCCCTCTTGTAACATCTTTCTGTTGCAGCAGAAGCGACCTGGATCATTTGTCTGTTTCGCTACCTCTACCCTGTATTTCTGTTTGTTTTTGCACTCTTTATAGCCAGCTTGAAAGCTAAAGCACATTTCTTCGGGGTAGTTGCAAACAGCTGGTTGATAACTGGAAAAATGGCCAATGAACCAGCATCAGTTCTGATAAAATATCTGGCCTATTGAGTAATAAATGGTGGTTAATTGGTTTCCTGTAAATATGGAGAGGCTGTTTTTGTTCTATTTCACTTTAAACTGATCATGTTTAAAGTTTTTAACTGTAGGCCTGAATTTCTATAAGCCCAAATGAAGGGGCCATTATGGAAATGAGACTGGAATTATTAATTATTAATTCTTATTAAATATTTCTAAACCCCATAAACAGTGTTTGGCCAAAAGAGCAGTTTAAAAAAACTGTTTCTCAAAAGAGCATTTCAAGTTACAAAACTCAAATGGAAAAACTCAGAGGTGATCTTATGTCAGAAGATATAAAGCCTTGGTAAAAAGCTGTGACATGTGATACTGAAAATATAGGCTAATCTGTTTTTAACTACTCCAACTAATAGAAGTTAGGAAGTTAATGAGAATAGTCAGGACTGGAACCTGTTTTAAGCTTCAACACGTCCTCTGAAATACAGAAACCAGCAGAAGTCCTAACCTCATTAACGGTTAGCATTAACGGAAGCTGGCATGCGGGGATGTCGCACTGGAGCTGCAATCTACTGATTCGGCTGGTGATGTCTGTTAACTGCCACTCGCAGAGGAAGTCTGGCTAAACTGTCACAATCCGTCTCGCAATCAGTCCTCAGTGAAACCCCGGGTGGGGAAGAGAAGGGGGAGGGGCCGATTATGGTGTTTCGGTGTTGTTGTGACATCGAACATCCCGAGCATGTCGAGTCCCACGTCGTCTCTCAGGATCACTGCGTATTTTCACCATATACCTCCAAGAGTGTGTGTGTGTGTGTGTGCGCGCGAGTGCACGCACGTGAGGCTACGTCTGCTGGTACGCACGTACAGAAAAGTGTCAGGGTGCGGGGCGTGCATGTGAGGTGTAAATGCACTGGCACCCAGCCACCACCTCAAGGGTGCGAGAGAGGGGTGGCGGTGTGTGCGCAGGTTTGTGAGGGTGTAAATTGAGCTGTGATGGCCCAAGAAAAAGGATATGATTGGGTGAAGCGACAAGACCTTGCACGCATCAGCACGAGCGCAATGCTCAGCTCTTTACCACAGCATGCTAAATTGTTGTTGCCTCCTGGTCCCCTTTTATCTCTCTTCCATCACTCTCTTTGTTTTTTGTGGATCGCCAGGCTTTCATCTCAGATTGAGTCTTTGAAATGCACTGCGGCTTCTTTCTCTGCCTCTCTTCACTGAACACACACATGCACGCCGACTCAGTCTCCTCCACTTAGGTGCTTACATCCCATCTCATACATTAGCTTCTCCGCCAAGCACTTTTAAAAAATGGTCTAAAATGTCCCCATGATCATTTTTTTTCCCTTCTTGCCATTTTTAGTCTTTTCCTAGTGTTTCAAATATCCAAAGAACTAAGGGTTTTTTTCTGGCTTTGTCCTTATTTCTTTCCTCCATTCACTCATATGCTGAAAACCTTCACTCATCTGTTTTCTCTTCCCTCCCCTCCAACTTCAATCAGAAACATAAGGAGCGAGACCGGCACAAACCGAAACACAAGAAAACCTCCATGGACATGTCCCCCTCCCTCGTCCTTCCGAACATCATGGTCCCAGAGAAGGTGAGAGCACCCCTCACTCCTTTGTTTTGGTCATTAGTAACATGTGATTACTTGATTTATCTTTGTTAAACTCTTATATCCCTAAAACATCCTGTGCCCTTGATGTATTTGCTCGTATTTTTCACTCATCTTTTTCATTTGGCCGTGTTTTTGATAATTTCCCTTCCTGTTCCGCTGTTTTGATTTTCTTGTCCTCCCTTTTTCTCCCAATATCCTTCTTTTTTTCCCCATCATTCTCCCACCCACCGTCCCTCCCGATTCATTTATTTATTTATTTTTTTAACCTTCTTACAGACCTATAACACTGGCAATTCAGGGGGAGGTGTCTCCTCTCTGCAAGCATCTTCGCAGAAGCGATTAGATGACAGCGCAGCGCGTTTTACCAACGCCAACTTTCAGGAAGTCTCGTCTGCTCACTCTGGCAGCAGTTCCAAGGACGCCTTGGCTGCAGACAGCGTCAAGGCTGCGACTGAGGTGAAGAACAAGAAGAACAGCGGTGGAGGTCACACGGTGGGACAGAGGGGCGGCCGCAAGTCTCTCACCTCCTCAGGGAAACCCCTCCCCTCTGCTGTGGTTACCATGGCAACTTCCTCTACATCTGCCTCAGCTTCAACTGGGCCTTTCCATCAAGGTGAATTGATGGTTGCAAATGGACCTCAATATTATTTCCCCCCACACACATGGCAGTTAGAAAAGTGAGAATGCAATGATGGCTCATCTGGTGTTGTTACCCTGCCCACCCACCAGAAAAAATGCAAACGCATTAAAATTGCAAAGCGTTATTTAAAACCCGAATGAACTTTTGATTCTCTGGTTTTATGAGTCCACGTGTGCTGTGTCATCGACTGGATTTCAGTCGCGCACCAGACTTTTGTCTCTCGCCGTGATAAGACTGTTTTGTCTCGACGTGGCCTCTGGCTCTGTAATCTGGGGCCCCGTCTGAGAACAGCCCTACGCACACAAACACAGGCCGACGGAACATGTGGGGAGGTCATGACGTGAAAGGAGTCACTGTTCACTCCTGTGTGCTCCTGTGTTTTGCGCTGTTACAGCCTTGAAGCCCTTGTCAGTTGTGTGTTTTTGTCTAGCAGAGAAATTGTGCATTGTGTGCGCTTTCAAGAAACTGATACAAGGGAGGGCTGCTTGACGAGGAAGGGCTGACTGTAGAGGAGAGAGAGAGCATTCGAACTGATAAAATGTCTATTTTTGTTATCTTGTTTCTGTCGCTCTCAAGATGATCGAAAGGAGTGTGTTCTGGAAACTTGTACAGCTCTAATGTGTCATGCCTCTCCTCTCTTTGTTCATTCCTTTCCCACTCGTCTTTCATCCACCCAGGCCTCCTGTTGACCAGTGCCAGCAAGACCCCCTCTGCTCCTTCCTCCTCAGACTTCCTAAGTTTCACAGATTCATCGTTGCGTCCCGGTGGTGGAACTACCTTCTCCTCCCCGCCGTCTTTCAGCAGCTGCCTTGTGAAGCCAGGCTCAGAGGGTGGAGCTTCAGAGGGAACTACAACTCTCTTTGGTTCTCTTATGTCTGCAACCACAGCTTCAGCAGGTGCCACACTTCTTTTTCTTTTAACAAAAACAATATCATGTTTGTTTAACTATTAAAAACATGTAACAATCACATTAACAAATGGGAAACACTGTTCTTTCTCATCATTGCAGTGGGTGGAAAGCTGTATGAGAATTCCCACAGTCACACAGCGAGTGAGACGACAAGCCTCGTTGGGTCCACTGGCTACAAACGGCCTCAGCCTTCGAGCTCAGGACTGGGGATCAGCGGAGCAGCCGCAGGAGGAGGGGAAGATGGGGTAAAGAAGAAAAAGAAGGGCAACTGGCGAAACAGATTTGGACCTTGCTTTACCACAGACGTGAAGCCTTCTGAGCCCGCACCCTCCCTAACTCTCCCCACCACCTCCACCGCCAACACCACCTCCTCCTCCACCGCCTCGCCTTCCTCCTCTTCGTCCTCAACGCTCTCAGGTCGCCCATGCTTAGTTTCCAGCAGTGGATTAGGGGTTGGGGTAGGAGGAGGATCAGGAGGAGGAGGAGAGAGGGGACTGGGGGTCATGGGTGTCAGCGGTGGGATTCAAAAGTCGCCGTCACTCCTCAGGAATGGGAGTCTGCAAAGCAACAGCAGCTCTACAACCACTGGGTCAGGTAAGGACGAATGAGAAATGTGACGCACAGCAACGTTTCACAACCCCTTTTAGAGTTTCGTAGACTTGAAGCCCCTCTGTCTGTCAGCTCTCATGATGGAATTAACTTTATAGTTTCGCTGTAGCTGAGCAAATAATGAAATAAATTTTGGCAACTGAAATGAGGAACCGGGTTGGTTTCATTTGAGATCTATCGGGTAGTTGTGACTTGTAAGACCCCGTTGTGCTCTCCAGTTTCATTACAATGATCAAAAGGAAAGTAGTTTGTGTGAGGCCTTGTTGCAGCAGGTTTTCCAGCTGCTGAATGTTGCAAAGGTGTATGAATGTAACACATCTGGGCAGCATATTTTAAATATTGCCAATCAGAAATGGCCAGAACCGGTGACACCTGCATGTTTGTATGTAAGAGTGTGGGTCTGTGTGTTCCTGCACACACGTGGAAGTGGTCTGTGTGTTTTGTTTTTTTTGTTGTTGTTGTTGTTTGGGTTTTTTTCCTTTCTCATCGTGTGTTCAGTTGCTTGGCAACTGTCTTTATGCTTTGGAGTTTCCCAGATGGAAATGGCTCAGCACAGCCCGCACATCCCACATCTCCCCTTTCTTCCAGAATCATCACCCTTTTGTTTCTCCCTCCTGCTCTCAGCTGCTCGCGCCTACCTGCCTTCTGCATACAGAACCAACACTCACCTGTTGATGCTGTGTGCAGCTGGAGCTCTTAGAGTGCTGACACCGATACACGAGCACGCAAAGAAAGTGGACACGGTTATTTAAATTCATGCTACAGATGAATCCACTGATCAAACTCAAATCCGTTGCTGATCTCTAGGCTGACTTCTGTCACTCTTTATCTGATATTTAGGCGATTTTTGATTTAATCTTTTCTCAATTTTCCTTTTTTTTTCCCCACTAGAAGTGATCGTTTCGAGTGATTGATTAGCCCTACATCTGTTCTTGACCTGTAGCTTTAGAACTTGTAGCTGTGATGAGTATTGGACATTGCAGCTCCGCACCAGATGGATTGGACTGCAGCGTTCACAGAAAGCGAAGATTCAGGAGTAATTATGTTGTTTTGCCTCGTAACAGAGCAATTTGTAAAATGTGAAAAATGATGAGATTCTGATCAGAAATGGGTTGCTAGGCATCGGATGGTTGGCTGTCTTGATTTGCATTGTGTGTGTAGGAGTCATACTTTTAATGGGAATGTTGTATTCTTGCAGCTCTCTGCCTGAATCAAACCAAAATTGTAACCATTCAAAGCTTAAGTGTGTTAAAACTACAGGCGCAAAGTGTCTTCACAAATGCTGATCTTCTGTTCTGCATTCAAAGGTGGGTTTACTTTGTATGTTAGTTGTTTTGGTCATGAGCGGGTGAGTCAGAGAACTGGTTTTGTTTGCTTTCTGAATGTAATTTTTTGCAGCAGGGGTGGTTGAGCTTGTTTGTGATTCCACATCCATTTTAGTTTCTGGTTCTTTTCCCTTGAGCAGTGGGGGCATTTCGGACTTCAGCTGGTGAGAGAAGATAGGGCAAACAGTGGTGGTTATGTATGACTGTGAATCATACGTATGCGACTGTGAGAAATTAAATCATGTGTTCTCCTTCCTACTGTAAATATTTAGCCAGGGGTTAATGCAGGGCAGTAATGGGGAGGATCTTGGTGTTTATCTCCCCCTCCTCTGTCCTGTCTGCTGACTCCACCGTGCTGATGGATAGATAGTTAGCCTGATAAATATGTGGTGTTGGGTGGGGAGAAGCAGGGGGTTAGATTTTGGCTGGGTTAATGTTTGATGGCAGCGGGGTCACCGATGGGACGGACAAGCTCGCAGTAGTTTTGGTGTGTGGGGGAGGAAAGACGCTGGGTGCAGCAAAATTTATTCACACTGGTGGGAATGTATGTATGTATTTAAGAGAAGGAAAAGCAGACAAGAAAACAAAAGATATCATTTATTTGTATATTTATTAGCTAATTTATGAGATTATTTTTACCCCTAACACTTTTTTAAAATGAATTTCCTCAATTATCAGCAGCTTGGTCTCACCTCTGCAGAGCACATGTGAGAGGTTGTGAAAGCAAGGAAATACTCTGTGAGCAGGATTTAATTTAAATAACAAATTAAGCTTAATGTTAAAATATGAGCATGTCTATTATTAAAGTTTGCAGGTGTGTAATAAATAAATAAAGTAACATCAGAAGAAATTATTTAAAGATTCACAAATGTCAGTATTTTAAGGCAGAGCAAAATAAATAAATTTTAAAAAATCAGTAAATAGAGATTGGTTTGTAATTAGTACTTTTTTTGGGGAGGGGTGTGATGTTGTGCCATCACAAGAAACAGAATTTATTATAAAAAAGGACTGCTAAATGCCTCACATTAAAGAAAAAACACACACAAACACACTCAGAATATATTAGATTATGTTGGGCAGCATAGAGAAAGTACAGTTGAAATGAAGGCAGCGTCTACCAAACAACACATTTAAAAATAATATATATATATTTTTAATGTAAATCAGAAAATATTTCCAGATTTTTCACTATTAAACTGTAGCAAATGAGTTTCTAGTGTTAAAAAAAGAAATAGTAGTTTAGAGACTTGAATATGCCTCTTCTTATACTTACTGTGGAAACTGTTAAATTTAGTTTGCCGTTGTTGACTCTGAAACCGACACGCCTTTATCAGTCTATCACAAACCCACATACGTTTTCTGATGCACACACCCGTTGTGCGTGTTACAGTTGCTGTCCTCGATTTGGCTCTAAATACACGTCTGTTTATCTTTGGTGGTAGAAAATTGTCAGAAAAACAAAAGGCTTTCTGTTGCCGAGACGTTTGTCTTTACATAAACATCTCCACGTTTAAACTCTGATTAAGTAACTCTCTGCAGTCTTTGGGAAAACAAGCTGCAAGGCTCCAGGAGAAAAGACACTGAATCAGACGTTAAATAACAGAATGTGATGGCATGCACTTTGTTTAATTTAATGTCATCTTTTTTTTACGTTCTGAATGTAGACAACAGAGATTTCCTCTTGAGATAATATCGGCTCGAACTAATCGAGGTGGATGTTTTTCAAGCTTACAGGCGTAGTGAGCAGGAAGGGAAAAGGAACGGGAAAGCTGGGCGATGGAGGCTGTTGTGCTTCAGGGGCTTAACAGTATTGATCATACAAATAGGGTTATAAGTTTTACAAGCTCAGGTTTGTTTGTGTGTAAAGAAATATAAATATATATATTTTTTTCTTGTTCTTTGTCTTCTTTTGAAAGAATCTTGCCACGAAAAGCAGTAATTAAATCTTAAAAGGAGCAAAAGTACAGGTTAAGGTTAGCGAGTCCTCGTGATGATCAGCAGCTTTGTTTTGAATGGCCCTAATACATGTTTTTCAGATTATTTATTTATTTATTGTTTAAAATATCAGCGCAGCCTGAGAAGTGTTAAACCTCTGGTCGATCTTGTAATCTACTTTGCGGCTAATTCCTGTAAATCAATAAATTTGGAGTACAAAGAAAAAGAGTTTAGGAATTATGATAATTGTAGATGTTGAAAATATAATTGGTGTGCACGAGTAATTCAGTGTACATGAATTTAGTGTACTTGTTAAATTTGCGGGAATATTTTCATTAAAATTTTATGAGTTTGGGGGAAAAAAACTTGGGTTTAGTTTGGTGATCTAATTCAGGAAATAAATTAAAACCTTTTTTTTTTTTTTAAAATAAGTGAGAATCAAATATTGCATACACACACTGTGACACATAAATGACATTCAATTTTGGGACATTTAAATTACCCTCTGTATTATTATATTATAATGGAAATTTGAATTAAAATGAACCTTTTTCCCCCTCCTCCTGTTTCCTGCACTGTTTTTGCACCATCCCTTTGTGTGTAACCCATTTCATCAATGGCATTAGCTAAACTCTGATGAATTGTTGGTTTGGCCTCTAATCCAGCTGCTAAAAAAATCTTGCAGGAGCTCATGCCCCCTGAGTCTCTGCAGCCCTGCTTTGGGTATCAATTTTTCTGGTGCATATTACAAAGCGTTATAAATAGTATGTAGGCCCATGTAGTGTGCTATCTCTCTCCCTCTCCCTCCCTCCCTCCACCCCTCCCCTCCTGGCACAAAGATCTCTTGTTCCCCCAGTGAATGCGTGCTGCCCTGAGCCATTCAGGCTTTTGTGGGCCTGAGGGGCCCCTCTCTCTCCCCCCCTCCTCTGATGGGGTCAAAGGGGGGCAGGGGCAGGGTTTATCCCTAGTTAGTGGACGAGGACAAGGGTGTGTGAGGGGAGGAAAGAGAGCGAGCAGAAAGATAAGAGAGCGCAGTGTTTTTTATGGATGTGTTAAAATACAGGAATATGTATGCATGGGTGAATTACAGCAGTTTATATTTTAACTATAATATATAATTGTTATTTTTAATATGCATATGGGTAAAATTGGTGTGTTTTTGTTTGCAAAACAAAGAGCACAAAAAGGAAGAACACTGTTTCTTCTCTTATCCCTCATCTCAGTCCTTAAATATTTGATTTTAAGTCATCTGTGGTGTGTGTGTGTGTGTGTGTGTGTTTCTGTAATTATTGCAGTTGAGGTTTTTTATGACCATAAAGACACTAAACTATCTCACTGCATACAACCCTGCATACTGAACCGTTCATTACATTTGTTGAATTTATTAATAACACATTAAATTTCTAACAGATCTGCAGCTTGTTGAAACACAAATTCTTTAATTACTGCGAACGAGTCAAACTTTAATTTCTTTATTTCTGTTTTTTTGGTGATTTTTTTTTTTTTTTCCATTCATTCGCCCTGTATTTTTTTTCTTTGTTGTTGTTTTTTTATTAAAAAGAGTCAAATGAAGTCGATTTTAAAACAGGTAACAAGAAATATATTTACACTTACTGCACAAGTGTGTGACAGTTATGAAAACAAGATAATGGCGGTAAAACAATGAATAATTATTCTGAGAAAAATCCACTGTTAAAAATCTAATAATGCTTTCTTAGTCAAAATTGACTTATATAAAATAACTGCATGGACTGCATACAGTGTGTGAACCAAAAGAAACTGCATGTACCAAAAATCAATGCTGGTATAAAATTTTAAAGCAGCGTTGTGTCTGTTAGTCAGACTTTTAGACTAGATGCTAAAAGCTCACATGTTCCTAAATACTTTCACAAGTACTTAATATTATTCAGGTAACCCATGACGATGTGACAGCGAATCGTCATACACGGCAGCAGGACACAGAAATGTTGATCTCTAGTTTTGCTAAACTCTTTGTTTAATCATCTTAATGAACAGCTTATTTCTCCCCAGGTGTTTTCTCCGTTGCCGATGGGTCCTCATCGGGGACGGGAGCCGTCGCCATGGGCGGAGCCAACTCGGAGTTGTCACAGCAACAGCAGCCCACACCTTCTCTAGCCCCTCCCTCTCCATTCACTGCCACAGCGCCGCTAAACAGCACGGCATCAACACACGTGAGTCTGCGCTACAACCTTTCTACACTCACGTATATGGAAATACACGCTCATCAAACCCACCATGACACACGCTCTGTCTCTCTCACACACACACACATGCACACAGTCTATTCAGCACCCTCTACATCTACCCATTCATCCACATCTTTGGCATCTTTGAGCTGAAGTGCAGATAAACTGTGGGAATACAAATAAACCAAAGCACACTAATTAAACGTCTTCCGCACCAAATCTCTCAGCACTATTGTTAATCCTCCGCACGTTAATTGTGTGTGAAATGTGTTTCCCGACCTTGTGCGCATTGTATTTTCTCAGCTCAGTTATTCTGTAGCCAATGGTGAGGTTGCACCTGTAGAGGGTCGTTGTAGCTCATTGAGAGCACAAAAATAAGTCTTTTTAACATCTAAACTACAGCCTAATTAGTTTTTCCTAAGTCTAGCAAGCGAGGTCTGTGAGAAAATACTTGTGTTATTTTTATTAATGAAACTGATAGAAATCTGTTTTTTGTGACACAGAGGGAACATTGATAAATCATCTTTTTTTCCCTTTTCTTTTTGAAAGCGAGTACACATTCAAGTTCCTCTATAATGAAATACTAGACTAACCCACCAAGGCTCTGTGTTGTTATAATATGCCTGCACATTTATGATTTTTATCATGTCACTCAATGGGGAGAATGGTGACGGGGGTTGGGGGGCTTCTGGGCTAAGCTGGGAAAGCACTCATTCACAATACACTATGTGAGAAAGTGGGTCCAGAATCAAGGCTGCATAATTAAAGGTAATCAGTCCTATCGTGAAACATTTAGGGATTTTTTTTTTTTTTTTTTTTTTTTTGAATAATGGAATAGAAATAAAAATGGTTAAATTTTTATATGTATTTCCATTTAAACCTCGTATATAAAAGCAGCAGTTAAGCACTTTGAATGAATTATCCAAGACCTTTCTCAATTTTTAGGCTTTTCATCATTTTCACTGTGCACTGCTGGCTCATATAACCCTGATATCCAGTTTTAAGGTTGTTGCATCCAACGCGATCAACTTGGCCCCTTTCAAAGCACCTATCTCCTAGAAGGGTGCAGGGAGCCCTCTTCTTCAATCACTGACCCCAGTGTCCGTCCTTTCAAAACGTCCCCAAAGTCTGCATTCTGTCTCTGTCCACCCAGCCCCATCTTTCTCCCGTGTCCACTTACCACCTCTCTTTCGCTTTCTTTCTCACACACACACACACACACTTTCTCTCACCCTCGACCTTCCTTCTCTCCGTCCCCATCCATTTCTCTTCCCCCCCTCCCCCCCTCCAGTGTCCTGTGATGTAATGACATCTGACAAGCACCACAGTAGGGATGGAGAGATAGATGGTGGGAGGGGAGGGGTTGCAGCGACTGTGTGTTTAGGGGGGTTAGCGCTCGCGCTTTGGATTCGCTGGCTCGGCCTTCATCTCACCCTGCTCCTTCTCTGTTCAGCACATATTATAGAGGACGGGAGGCCCAGGGAAGCACAGGATATCACGCCTGTTTTCTGCATGTATAGAGGAGCTTGGGTTGCGGCTGTGTGCGAGTTTGTGTGTCTGTGAGAGCGAGAGAGAGAAATGAGAAGAGGGCTGCAGAAAGGAAGCATAAGGGCGACTTAATAGGGACGGTTTCTTTTTCCCCCCACAATTCTTTTCAAATTGTTTTAAACATGTGTGTTAGTTTGTAAAGTGTGATGCAGGCCTTTGGGCAGTAGACAAGTGAGCACACACACTCGCGCGCACACACACGCACGCACACTTTAAATCGAATTGGGAGTAATTACACAACTATAGAAGGATGCCAACAACAGGCTTTCCTCTCTCTGTGTGTGTTGGTGTGTGTGTGTGTGTGTGTGTGTGTGTGTGTGTGTGTGTGTGTGTGTATGACTGGGTGAATGACAGAGACCATTTGCTATTTTCAGTGCGCTAGCAGACTCTTGGCCTACTGTTATTGGCTATCAGCCCAGGACAGAGACAGGGAGTGCGAGAGAGACTTTAATGAAAAATGAATGTAAATGAAAAATGAATGTTGATGGGAAGGATTATGGCACTGGGAGGAGGAAGAGGAGGAGGAGGACGGGGTGGGTGTAGAAAGAAATCTGAAGTCATTTCAGAGGAGGATGAAATGGTCAGAGGGAACAGGTTCCATTTTTGGAAATTAACCTTTAATAGGAATTGGAATTTGCAGGATGTTGTCCAGATTTTCTGTATTTACACCTACTGTGTGCATAAATTTCTGATATGAGATCATAGCTTTCGGGCTTTTTTGTTTTATTCCTCTGAACCACTCCAGAAATTTAAACAAATATATCATAATCACCCCTAAAGCAGTGGGACAGAATACATAAACACACACGAGTTTTACTGACTCTCTAAAGCCTGGATTTGTGTTTTTAGCCTTCATGTAACTGGTCTTTATGACGTATTTTTGTTTCAGCTCAAAATCAAACAATTTTACTCAATGAGGTTTCTGATTGGAAACAAAGTGGAGAAAGTGCAGTAAAGCAAACTACAGAGAGCATTTGGCTTAAACTGTCAGTTTAAGCTGTTTTTAGTTAAGTAACGATGTCTGGCTTTCACAATTTTCCACACGTAAGCTGGACGACAAACTACAAACTTCTTTCCAGCGATGGATTTTAAATGCTCCTTTTTTTTCCTCATTTACTCCTCAAAACACTCGTTTTTGCACAATCAAAATGGTCAGCCATTTTGTCCTTCTAGATGGACCTGATTCTCCTGCTCATGCTCCACCCTCGCTGTCCTCGCTCTCTGTCGACCCCACCCTTTACTCCACAGTCCTTATTTGGGAAATGCCTTAATTGGATTAAACTCTATGCATCAGAAACACTTTGTCAGCACGTCAGCGTATTGTCGGGGTGCCGAGGCACTCTGAGCCCAGGGTGTGTGTGTGTGTGTGTGTGTGTGTGTGTGTGTGTGTGTCTCTAACAGAATAATGAGCTGTGGATTCATAATATACCCGTGGGTGTGTTTTAATTTTTTAATTTATTTATTTTTTTAAGTGATGGTAGATTTCCGTCAGTCCACATTTAGAGATGCATTGCAGACACATGCACTCTTAACCTGTTACTACAACTGTTCCACTTGATAATAAAGAAACACTGGCTGGTTTTTGTTTGTTTTTTATGTATAATGCTTAAAAAACAAAATATAAAAATAAAATAAAATGATAATATTTCTGGTATTCTGGTAAACTTTGAGGTAATTTATATAGTAACACCAGCAAAAATGTGCAGGTTTCCATATTTGAAATGTAGAGGGGTGTGTGTGTGTGTGTGTGTGTGTGTGTGTGTGTGTGTGTGTGTGTGTGTGTACACCAGTGTAAATTTTTATCATTATTTTATTTATTTATTTATTTATTTTTTGTATATTTTAAGTCTGTTTGAGCCCAGATAAACTGCTTCTTGCTATCCTTTGATATTTTACACGTTACATTTTAAAAATATTTTAATTGTTTACAAAAATCAAAAGTGTGTGTACACCACCAATAGTGTATTTTTATCATAAAAGCCAAAAATTATCATCACGAGCCAAAAATTAAAGACTATTTTTAGCCATTTTTGTTTTAATAAATTCACTCTGATGTGTCCCAAGTTTATTCATTTATTATTCAACGTTTTAAAACGCGTTTCTTGGGACACTCAGACCGTTAAGACCTGAATCACCACATGATTGTAATGTGGGAAAATTTCTTTCTCACTCTAAAAGTTTACAGCTGGATTCTTGCAAAATTCGTGAGATTATGATCAAGAGGGAATTGATCTTGCCAGCTTAAATTTTGCCTTTCATGCAGTCAGTTGGCACTTTTTTTTTTTTCTTTTTTCTTTTTTTGAAGTTGCCTTCCTTTTTCCAAGCATGACTTCTCAGATGGTTCAGTGGAAAAGAACAATCATGTGGTTATCTAAAAACTGCTGGTTTAGCCATTATATTATAAAGAGTCAAATCACAGAGAAAATGTGGCTTCTTGTGTCTCATGTGTCACTGTTTGTTTGTCTCCGTCCACAGGTGAGCGCTCTCCCAGGCTCTGTCTTCAACCTGGCCCCCCCCCACATGTTTGGCAACAGGCTGAACCCCAGCTCGACCATGGCGGCGCTCATCGCACAGTCCGAAGCCTCACCAGCAGGTACAGCAGCAACGCTTCATGCAGCAGTGCATGTTTGTTTGTACGCATGTGAAAAAAATAAAATGTGTGCGTGTGAAAGAGAGCGACAAGGACACGGAGATGATTGATAGGTCATTGCCCCCTTGATCCCGCAAAAAAGGTCAAGGGTCAGTGATATTCTTAAGCCCCTCCCACTCAGTTCTGGTTAAACGGCTTGGATTTTCCTCTATTTTCTCTTCTTTTTTCCTGATAAACTTTAATCAGTATGAAAGAAAAAAATAGGATCTTTTTGAGGAAATACTCCTCCAGGAGCCGGCAGGAGCTCCGGCAGTAGAGAGAAAGTCAGTTTGTGCTGTCTGTTCAGCGCAGAGGAGCTGATGAGGGAGTTACGAGAGACTTTAGTAATCAAGAGTAGCCGCTTCCTGATGCAAGACATCTGGTTGGTCAAAGCGACGAGAAGCAAGAGAAAAGAGGCGAATAAAGAGTGGAGAGGAGGAAGCAGTTCCTGCTGCCGGTCAGCAGTCATCAGAGCCAGATCCAGGCTGACCCGCAGGTCAGCTCACTAATCAGGCTGACTGACAGGGGGCCACGGGGCCGCGTGTGTGTGCGCGCATTCGTTCATGCATGTGTCCATGTGTGTATGTGATCCAGAGACCTAAATCTGTTTACCTCACTTTATAAGCACCTATTTTTAATGGGTGCAAATCATGCATTTCAAGTTTAAGATTAGACAACTTATTAACATCAGCACTTTTTTAGAAGTCAGTGCAGCGTTTTTGGTTTTTTTTTAGAAACTATGGACAGGCTACTAGGCAGGTTCAGTGTGTTCAGCAAACCTTATATATAATTCATGAAAATGAACATTTTGATTGCAAACTCTAAAAAAAAAAAAACCCAAAACAACAACTGTTTTCTTTTGGTAATTAAGAAAGAAAAAAAAAGATTTTATGCCATATTTAATTTTGTAAGTTGTTTCAGGTGTGTGTGTGCGTGCGTGCGTGTGTGTGTGCGTGTGTGTGTGTGTGCGTGTGTGTGTGTGTGTGTGTGCTATGCTGTTGTATAAAATTAAATGTTTCCAATTGGAAATGTGTTTAATTTGTAATTAAATTAAATTTATAATTCAATATGAAGTCATTTCTGACGTTTACACAATTTCAGATGTGAGTATTGTAAATGTTCTCCACTTTAAGTGAAACTTAAATATAAACATAGTATGAATTAATAGGCCAGTGATTTTTCTTTATTGATTAGCTTTTCTTTAGCGTCAGTAAAATTTCCTTTTTTGCAAAAGGTGAAATATTCAGATATTAAACCAGCAACAAGTATTGTGTATTTTTCCCCCCATATTTGGAAACAGACTATTTTTGGAATATTGACATAAAACAGTTGATTCATTATTAAAATAGTGGCAGATTTATTTTCACTTGGTTGACCTATTGCTTCATTGAGCTGCACTAACTAGTAATGAAAATAATCATTAAGCAGCCTTAATGAACATTGATATTTCCTTACCATAACATTAAGCACACAGACGTGGAGAACACGTGTCTGTGGCTACATAAGCATGAAGTTCTGTTTGTCGGCTAGTAAGGGTCATGTGAGCGTAAACGTGCAAGGTGTGTGTGTGTGTGTGTGTGCGTGTGTTTGTATGCATGCAGCCTGTTTACTTTGGCAGCCGTTTCTCTTTGCTTTTGAGTGTCTGGAGGGAGGTGCCAGGGACGGAAAGGGTTACGACAGAAAAAAGGACTTGAAAAAGAAGAGAGCGAGGGACTGGAGTGGTGACCTGGTGGGGGTAAAAGCTGGGATTGACTGTCTTAAGTAGAGGGGAGTTTGTGTGAGTGTGTAAATGCAAAAGTCTGTGTGCATGTGTGATTCATTACTCTCACTGAGGAAAATGAAAAGAAGCGTCTGGCCAGGGGCCCAGAGGGAGGAGAGACAGAGACTCTCACAGAAGGTAGAGAGGGAAGCACATGCAGTTTGAATGAAGGCTTGTGTTTGAAAGAGATACAGAGAGAGAGAGAGAGAGTTTTGTAGATTGCAGAGCCCACAGTATTGCAGCGCATGTAGCCTGAGTCAGAGGGAAAACAGAAAAACTTGAAAAGGGTCCTCTGTCTTCACTTCTTTTTATCATCCCGTCCCCTTGGAAAAATAAACTCCAGAGTGGATAAATCCAGGAACAACGGCAATTTGCTTTAGTGTGGTAGAGAACAATTATGCTTTTGAAAAATAATGTTGTACGCCTGGGGTGAAATTCCAGTGTGTCTCGGGTCATGCAGACTGCCACTCCTGTATGTATTTCCAAAATTAACCAGCGTTTTAACTTTAAAAACTCCACAAACCATCACATATTTTCTTTTATAGCTAAATTGTTTTTAAAAATTCCAATTAAAGAAATCCAAATATAGTTAATTGGGAGTGATTGTGCTATGTAACTGCTCTGCAGCACGATGAAGATCCACCCTACTTAACTATGTTTTACAGCTGGGGTCAAGACAAATCTGTCATTTCCTGCAGCAGAAATTTGAAACATGTCTTAAGCTGAAAACTGCGTTTATAACAAATTGTCAAACTTTAGCAAATGTCCTGATATCTGATTTTTCAAGCTGTTAAAGAAGGCTCAGAGTCTCCAGTCTGTCAGCGTAGCCGATCAGCCTGTGAAGCTCCCTATAAGACATTTGAATGATCAGTTTTTAAGCATTACAACAGTGCTGGGGGAAAAATGTATTTACAAGCCACAGTTAAATGACTCATTTTCTCTGCCAGGAAACAGAAATAAACGACTAAACGATGAGTCTGGCTGTATTAAAATGCAGGTGATCACAAAGAGCCCGAGGATAGAAAACAAAGCAGGAAAGCCAGGTTGTTACGGATGTCTGGGATGTTTGGCAGTCTGTATTGTTTGCTTGCCTAAATAAATGAAGAAGCGTGTTTTTTATTCTTGTTTTTCTCTTGACCTGAAAACAGTATTGTGAGTGCGCTTTCACATTCAACTTCAGCCGGCTCAGTGTGGACGTGCTGATATTTTTATTTTTATTTCATCATATATTGTGCAAAGCAATTAGTTTAAGATCCATTCCTATATTACAAATAATGACTGAACAGGCTCGTGCTGAAATGCTTATATTTATGCCTGGTCTGTATTCTGATCATTAAAAGTACTCTTAACTTCCAAGTAGGGAACTAAAATAATATCAACAAACAGATAAAGGCTTTATTCTCACATCTAACCCTCCAAAATTTGTAGAGCATTCATTTAAAGACCACAAATGAATTCCACATTTTTATGCTCATGTCAACATTATTCCACAATTTCATCCTAACAACAGAAAAACATCTTCTGTCCGTGTTCTCGTCCAATTGATTTTTTTTTTTTTTCTGTGTGTGTGTGTGTGTGCAGATCAGGAGGCGGGAGACGGCAGCAGCAGCGGCGGCGGTTGTGTCGGAGCTCAGGGCTTCTCCATAAGAGCTTCTCCCAAGACCACCCCGCGGTGAGTGCACACACACACACACACACACAGAGATACCCTCCCCAGCACTCCCTCACCATTTACATTCCTCACTGGTCCCCCTCCTTCACCCATCCCCCCCTCCCCCTTTCTGCTTTTCCCTTTGCTGGCCCCCTCATCTCCCCTCTCTTCCTCTCACTCCTCAAACACACACATGCACACTCTCTCTTTCGCTCTTGCCCCTACAGGCAATTCTTGCTCTCTCAGCCATCGATAACTTGTGTTTTTGAAGGTGGTAACCATCCTTCAAGTCCAGTTAGATATTTTTTCCTGTCTTCTTGTGTTTAAGGACAGTGTGATGAGTTATTGTATCTCCTCCATTTTGGAATATTTGCATGGATCATTCGGGATCACAGGAAAATTGATCATACAGATAAACTTTTTTTGTTTTTGTTTCCGCTACTGTCTGTGGAATGGGTGATTTCACTTGATAAGGTTGGTTATATATGGTTTTATTTTTTATTTTAAAATTTTTGGTCTTAAATTTAAGATAAATGACATTTAACTGCAAAGGAAACACTGTAACAAAATTAGGCGACTTTAAGACTCTTTAAGCTTCTTTAAAGTTTCACGTGCGAGTGGTAAGTTATGTCATATTTTTACATTCCACAATAGGGGAAAATATCATGCCGTTTGCACACCTACGGCTCAGTCATCTCTCCCGGTGTCCTTTATTTCCCCTTTTCCCCTCTCCTCCTCTCCTCAGGCTCAACAGCTTGTCTCAGTGCACACTGAGATTTATCGCATCAAGACAGTGCACTTCCCTCTCTCTGTCTGTCTCCCCCTGTTGCATGTCTTCTTTCTTCCTCTCTCTCCCCTAGTCTTTTTCTAGCTCTCGCGCGCAGACAGAAAGCCTGGCCCCTTTTCATTAGGGGCCACTGTAACAACAAATTGATGTAGTTTTATAGCCAGCAGTGTCTATGTTTGTCTGACGTTTATGTTAGGTCGTTAATCTCCCTATTGACCTCTCCATCTCTCCTTTTCTATCAATGCGCTCTCTCTCTCTCTTTCCCTACATTCAGCTCTCCGATTGGTGGCCTGCAGATCCGCTATGACTCTTCGGGGTCGTTGCCGGGGCCGGGGTTGCTAGGGGCGGGAGGAGGCGGGGAGACGTTGCCCCCAGTGGCCACCAGCATTGAGCAGCTCCTGGAGAGGCAGTGGAACGAAGGGCAGAGCTTCCTGCTGCAGCAGGGAGCGCAAGGAGACGGTGAGAAGACGCAAGCACCAAGCATCGTTAAAAATACAAGATTACCTAAAAGAATCATCCAATTTCAGACTATTGCTCACCAGTAACTACTGAAAACCATGCCTCTAAGCAGGGAGTGATTATTGGTAGCAGCGGCTGCAGTGACTCCAGACATGCTTGCAAAAGTATGGGACGAGTTTGACTATCGTGTGGACTAATGCCGGGTGTCCACAGGGGGACATACGGAGCACTTGTAAAAATTTTGTATGTAAAATATACCAAAAGCTTTTATGTCCATTACTTTAAAAAATATAGCCTTTTGAAATCGGATGATTCTGTTTGATACACACTTATGAGTTTGTTAATTCAATTTAAGTCTCTCACCACACTGATTTTATTTCTACCTGTGACACCCTCACAGCATTTTATTTAACAAATAAGTCACATAAAAAACCAAAATAATAGTTTTACTCTCTATTTAAAAGATACAGTATAAGGCAAAGGGCCTGAAATCAAACAAAGGCAGGATGAAAACAAAAGGTGAATTCTCTTCATCTCAAAAATGGCTGGAGATTAATCTCCTACCTCACACACAGTCATACACTTTGTCCACTTCACCATTTCCCTCTCTGTGTCAATTGATCCGTCGGCTCTTTGCCTTCGAGCTGTTGTGCAGAGCCGCTCCCTCTTTGCAGTCACATTTTCACTTTATCTGTTATTGTTGCGCCTGTCAATCTCTTGCTGGTTATCTACCTATCTGAACATCCCTTCTGGGATCAATAAAGTGAAAATGAAAAAGAGGGATGGCAGCTTGGTCGTTAGAAAGGCTGTCCTTCAATCAGATGAGTCAGGTTTAAGTTCCTGCATCTGCAAACCCTCCTCCTCCCCCCGACAGGGAGTCCGTGCAGGCTGCAGGGTCACTGTAGATGACCTTGATCTCTGACATGTCTGTGGGGAGTATCTGTCTGATCGTCACTGTGTGTGTTGTTAATGTGAAGTATAAGAAAAGGCAGATTGAAAAAATGAGTGGCCTTTTAGAAAGTAAGGATATTGGTGAAAGGGTCAGTCCTGTAAAGATTCATCCCAGCATATAACCTAGCACCAGTACTGGTTATTTTACCTTCACTGTGGTGCAGCTAAAACAACAAGTGGACTAACAGTGTTTACTGCAGACTGTGACAGGGCTGAGTTTTATTTCATTTGTGCAATTTTGAAGTCTTTATTTTCTCACACAGGTGTGGAGAGCGGTAAATTGAAAATTCAGAGCGGAGCTATTACAGAATATTTGGAGCAGGAAATAAAAAAACGCTGCTTTTTCTGTTCCCTCTCTCCTTCTCTTTCTCAGTGGTGAGCATGTTGAAGTCTCTGCACCAGCTCCAGGAGGAGAACAGGAGGCTGGAGGAGCAGATAAAAACTCTGACCATGAAGAAAGAGAGACTGCAGCTTCTCAGCGCACAGCTATCAGTGCCTTTCACACCTGCCACGGCCTCCTCGGGTACACAGACACTCTTACTTACTTACTTAGAAATCAAGGTGAATGATGCACACCAGTGAGCCACAGCACCTGCCTGGCATTGTGCAGGTCTGCTTTGTGTCACTGAAACAGCTGCACCCCCATTGATTCAGATGCACTGTGGAGACTGCGAATGTGTTTTGTGGTATCAGGCATCAAGCATGGCAGCAGGAGATCCTTAAAATGTTACCTCCATGGACTAAAAAAAAAATATCACAGATGCTTGATCAGATTGAGAGCTCGGGAATTTAAAGGCCAAGACGACACCTTAAGTTATCGTTCAAGCAGTTTTTGCACTGAGGGTGTTATATTTCTGGAAAAGGTGACAGTCCAATACTGTTGGTATTAAAGGTTTGAATGTGGCCTGCAACACTATTTTTGAGGGTTTATGAGTAACAACCATCATCACCCTGCCTCTGCCAGCTTCCCTTCCTCCCATAGCACAGCCTGATGCATACATGTGTTTATATCAAAGTTATTCAGATTCTTGCATCTGCACATTTTATTTTTTTCAGCTTTAAGATCTGACTGAGCTACTCTCTTGTTCCTGATCCAAGAGATGGATTGTTGCTGGCTGACGTCATTTAGCACAGAAAATTTCTAGAACTTGAAAAGCAGGTTTCAAATTTTTAGAGTAGACCTACTGAGACACGTCTAACCTTTTGGTTTTCCACAGATGTGAAGGGAGCCCAGTCGGGAGCAGCTGACTCATCTTTACCTGTGGCGACTCAGGTAAGGACAAATTCATGGTTTGACTCATGGCTTGAAATCTGTAGTCACCAGAGTTATTTTAGTTTGTGTTTTCGAACTAGTTTTTATGTTTTGTTTTGAATTCTGTTTTGATTTTCCAGAGTGGGTTTATTTTTAGTTAGTTTTTATTAGTTTCAGTGTTAGCTTTAGTCTTGATCGCTCAGTAGTTTATTTATGGCAAATGCCAGAGGCAAGATTTAAAGTCAGAATAGAAATTGCAATATAAACAGAACTTTTAGAAAGTAGTTGATTCACAGGCTTGTAGACTTTCAAAGCTTCAATAAGAATGTCCATCAAACCCTCATTAAGACGGTCTGTGATGACAAATTCTTTTATTCTATTTATTCTTTAACATTGTAAATTAAGCGAACTGTAATGATCGCTTTATTTTAATGTCAAAAAGCTGTGAAATAAGGTATGTCCCAATTAATAGGCCGCATCCTTCGGAGGCCGCATTTGAAGGTCGATTACATCACAGCAAGGCGACGAAGGCTGTCCCAACTCGAAGGCTGCTCCAAATGCGGCCGACAAATGCGTCCTTCATCGGGTGTATCCTTTGTGGCCCAACCTATCCCAGGATTCATAGCTCGGCCCAGCCAATTCCAGTTTCTAACAATGGCGGCAGCTACTTAGTTTTAATATTACTTTTATTACTTTTTCTGGGTCACCAAATAAACTTTTAAGATGTTTTCAGGCGGGAATGTAGCAGTTTAAGCTTCAAATATCTGGTTGCTTTATCAAGACATCACATATTTGCAAACGTGCTTCGATGTTTTCGAAGACGTCTGTTACCCACCAGCTCGATAGCTGACCGGGTGATCAAGGCTCACTAGAGCCGGCAAGAACAGCAAACTCCCGGCACATCGTTTTCAGATCCCGCGGTCTTTCGCCACTCAGGTTAAACATGATATACAAGTCACTTAGATAACTTAAAAATGTTATTGTTTGGCTTTTTTTCAGTGTTTTATTTGTTCCTGAGTAAATCGGTTTGGCTGAGATTAAAGTTATAGTTTCCACACAGCTGAATAAATGTCAAACAGAAAACACAGAAGTGTGAATTTACTCCAGTGTTCTGTTATATATTAGCGAGCGAGGAGCAGACGGCTGAGTTTATTGAACTCCCCTGAGACAGCTGGTGACGTAAATCTAAAGGCTAGACCATCCCATTTCACAGCCTCGCACTTCCGGCCTTCTAGGTCTTCGAAAGACCCGGCCCATGTAGACCGCGAAGGCCTGGTCCTCCGAAGGATGCAGCCTATGAATTAGGACATAGCTACAGATTCTGAATGCAGGACTTGTCATTAATGGGAGTCTCTTTTTGGTCCTCAGGATAGTGCATCTTGTGGCGGTCACAGCAGTAGTGGTTCCACCTCCTCCCTCTCCACGCCTCCCTCAGTGTCCCAGAGTCCACCTCAGCCACAGCTCAATGGGGTCACCTCCGTAGGGGCGACCCCGGCTGGGTTGGGTGGCGTGGCGGGGCTAATGGGGGCTCTGGGCGCAGGGAGTGCGCTGGGCATGGGGGGAATCGTCGGGGCTCTGAACGGCGTGATCCAGACGCCGGCCGGCACCTCCAGCCCTCACACACACACTACAGGAGCAGCTACAGGCGTCACTTTGCCCGTCAATAACAAGTATGGCTGTTTTCATCTTCCTCTAATACATTAAGCGCCATTTTCAGATTAATAAAGCGTCAACACTGGGATGCGAATTGTGTTGGAAGCCTTTGATGATAATAAAATCAATACATGTGGTTTCACATCACCCTTCCCAACAAATTGGTTGACTGTCAGCGAGTTAAAGAGCTCCAGATGGGTGTCAGTAGCTTCACATTTTCAAGGTCCTTTCACATAAGCACATAGTTAAGTACTGAAAATGTTCAGGAATATGTTTGTCTCGGCTACCCAAGAAGTTTGAATGTGAACTTTATTGCATCCTCTCTTCCTCTTTGTGTCTTTTTGCTTCCACAATGGATTTTAGCAACTCGGCAACTAGTAAGACCAGGTGAGACAGAAGCTGGTGCCACTTCACAACCCGCCATAGCTCTGTTTTCATCAGTGTCAGCTTTGTGAAAAAATGCTGTAGTCATGCATGTTTTTTTGAGTTTAAATCTCTTTTTTTTTTCTTGTTTTTTTTTTGAAGCAAAAAATAAGCTGATGTTTTTCTTTATAACTTATAGAAACAGATAAATGTTTATATTTTCTGTCACTCTCACCGTCACAGACCTCTAATGTTTTAAAAAAGTGTGCTAAACAGTCTGATACTGTGCAGGCAGAGTGTTAATTGCGTTTGTCTCACTGTGAGTGTGCTTTGTCTCATCAGCGCGGCGCGAATCGGCCTGCTGTCTGAGCAGCAGAGATTGCTCCTGCAGCAGCATCAGCTCCACCAGCTGCTGTCCTCACAGCCTTCAGTGGTACTATACACACACTACGCACATTTGATTACTTACTACTATCACACACAGTTAAACACACACAAAGACACTGAGCTACAATTTTCTTTTGGACGATGGTCTAAATCACCTAGCTTATTAACTCTTCTTTTTCCCCTCTTTTCCACACTTTCCCTGCTTTTTTCTTCTGTCTCACGCTCTGTCCCCCCCTCCATCCCTTATTCACCCCTTCAACTCTTTTCTTTCATGACACCTCCACTTAATCCTCTTTTTTTTCCCCTTTTTTTTTTTATTTCGTTTTTCCTCCTTGTTTCCTCCCTCCTTGCATCTCCCCCTTCCTCCCTCTGCTCCCCAGGAGCAGCAGCAGGTGTTGCTCTACCAACTGATGCAGCAGCAGGACCTCCAGCAGCTGCAGTCCCTCTCCTCCTCTGCCCAGATTCCCTCCATCCCACTCTCTTCCGCTCAGCTGCCCATCAACAACTTGCTGCCCGGCGCCCAGAGCCAGGGCCAAGGCACCATCACCGCCAACCCCTTCCTGGCGCTGCAGCACGCACACGCCGACACGCATGGCTCAGGGGCGCAGAAACCTCGGCTAGCCGAAAAAGCCGTGGGCGTCGGAGGGCAAGAGAAGACGTGACGGCATATGTTCTTTTTGTTTCCTTTTTTCTTTTTATTGTTTCGGGTTTTTTTAACATATATATAAATATATATATATATACATGCGCAGAGTTTTTGGGGGATCAGCCTGTTGGTCAGCTTTGTAGGTTAGTGATGAGAACATCTGCAGAAGAGCAAAATGTGTTCATGTTAGATATTCGTTTCCAGCGGTGTGTTAAAGCATAACACACACACACTCTCTGTGTGGAGTTATACAGAAGACTGTCTGTAGTTTAGGTTCTGATCTCGACACCACGTTTTGTGTCATTTTGTATTATTTATTTGATTTAACGACTTTTTAGCTGCTTTGAGTCCTTATTTTGATTGCTTTGTCTACTTAAAGATTTTTTTTAATTATTTAATACTGCTGGTAGTAACTGAACGTGTGTTACTGTCAGTACGTAGCACCAGCGGACATGGTGTGTTTGGTCTCTTCAGTTCAGTTGACTGACAGGTTCCCAGAAACTCCTTTATTTCTTCGGTGTTTCCTACTCCGAATCTTGTTCCGGGTTTTGTTTTGGGGGTTTTTTCCCTCTCTTTTTTTTTTTTTAAATTAATGTTTTTGTAATGGTCTGGTCTCTCTGCTGTTTCACTCTCTCAGGGGCTTCAGCCAAACCAGCAGTTGTGCTGCAGCACACAAGCTGGCACACACACAGAACTACAAACATTAAAAAAAAAGAAGAAAATGGCAGCAATATATGATTAGGACAACAGTACAATTCCCTGTTATAGGACTTACCAGTCGTAGATGTGTGATTGACATCTGTTTCGCAGCGGTCCTGGAGGGACTATTAAATGAGGAAATGTCCCACACGTCCTCAGTGCTGCCTTCTCTCCCCGTGTCTCCTTCCCGCAGTTTGCGTACATCCATTAATGTCCGTGAGCCAAGCCTCGTATGGTCACCACAGAAGCCTTGCTTTTGACTGTCTCTTCTCTGGGCCAGATACAGGAGGATCATTCGGGGAAAAGAAATGTAAAAGAGGAGAAAAACAAAAGATTATTCAAAAAAGTATGTTGAATGTTCACAAAGATGCTTAAATCCACGTCACGCATCCACTTTCAGAGATAAACCACGCAGTTGGTTATCAGCAAGTGGAAGTGATTGCATTTCATCTTCCCGATTAAGCCTCCTGCTGCACCTACCTCTCGAGCAGGACCAGCCTATCAGGACCTAAAAGGCCGACAGCAGCGGCCACTTAAAAACCCACAACAGTCAGGACTGGCCAATCAGGGTCCAAACCCAAGTGCCTGAGGCCAAAGGAGGAAAGTGGGATTTTGTTTTTTATTTAAAAAAACAAACAAATATATATATATTAAAAAAAAAAAAAACTTGGTCACTCTACCCAATTTTTCACAGTGCTACTGGTAATGAAGCTGCGTTGCTAAGGCAACAGATTACAAAAACTCTCGGTCTGTCAGGCTGGACGTCTCTTTAATAAAACTAGGAACTTTTATTCTGCTGCATTCTCTAATATCAAAGCCAACTTTGTGTTGTGCTTTCTATTTATCTGGAGGTTTTGTGTAATGGGCATAAGATGATATATTTTAAAAGCCCGCTTGTTTTTGCAATTTAGCATCATTTTGTACTACTGTGTAAAGTTTTTTTTGTCTTTTGTTCCTCTGTTCAGTCTAATCTTGCTGTAAACCCTTTTAATGATTTCTATTTTTGTCATGTGTTTGAAGCTAGGAGCTACTTATTAGTTGGCTGATTTGGGAGGGGATGTGGTTGTATATAGGTGTTTGTAGGGGAGGAGGAAGTGTGTCAGGGGGGCGCTCGGTGGCACAGTTTTTACCTCGTTAAATGTACATAAATCTTTCTCATTGGCCGTTGGTTGTACATAAGTGATTATGATTGGTCGTGCTGGTGTGAAGGAAAGCCAATGAAGCCTCAGTTCATGCGTGTGTGAATCTTTAGGACCAGACAATAAGGTTGACAGTGACTGGACACAAAAGTATTAATTTATTTTTATATGTGCAGGGACATTGTGTTTCTTTTTTTCTTTTCTTTTTTTTTCTTTTGTTTTTTTTACATTTTGCACCATTTTCTTGATGGAAAGTCATTTTATACTCTGGGCACCATGTTTTCATCTGTGCACACATTTTGTTGGATAAATTTTGTAAGAGTGTAAAAAAAACATTGGTGGGGGATTGACAATGTATTTCAAAAAAAAAAAAGAAAATTAAAGAAACACTCTGGATAAGTAAGAGCAGCGTTTGGTGTTTGTATCAAGGTATCAGTAAAAAAAAATGCATTAGACTTTTACAGTTATGAAGTACGGTTTATGTCTGAACTGACTGTGGAGATATTTTCTTCTATTATTATTTGATGACCGCATCATGTCACAAAATTCAAATAATCTTAATCATGACCATCAAGTTGAGCACCTTTGGGATGTGTGCAACGGAAGAGTCAGATCATGGATGTGCAGCAGATAAATCTCCAACTCCTGTGTGATCCCTTCGTGTCAGTGTGGATCAAAATCTGAGGAATGTTTCCAGCATCTTGTTGAATCTGTGCCATCAAGAATTAAGACTCATCTGAAGGGGAAAGACCGGGTCCATAAAGACGAGGTGTACCTAATAAAGTGGCTGCTGAGTATGCAATGCAGTTTTTTTTCTTTTCTTTTTTTTTGTAATACATTTTTCTTTTTTTAAGAATTTTTTTTCAAACAAATGTAACAAATTATATAAAAGATGAGGTTTAAATAACTTATTAAGCTTGGCCACTTTTTGTAGGCGATCACAAAAACACACATGCTGTAAATGTGTTTGCTTTTACTGTGACGCTGATCAGTAGAAAAGAAACTAAATGAACCAGAGAGAGGGCTGGACACTAGTTTTCATCCGGCCTGGTGCTAAAACAACACTAAAAAAAAAAACCTCAATAAGATGACATTTAATTCAAAACAAATGCACACAGTTTAAAAATCCCGCTCATAAACTCACTAGTTTTAAACCACCTCACAAATACTTCTTTAAAACAACTAATATTATCAAAAAATAAATGACAAGCTGCATATATTTTAATTCGCTGATTAAATGCATGTTATTTTTGTCCTTTCTGCCCATATGTCAGATGATTTACGAGGTGAGTGTAGATGAGATTAAAATGTTCCTGTTAAAACAGTGGTTTCTTTCCCCCCCAGTTTGAAGCCACTCTTACGAGCGGACTTGTAAGCTGTATTTTGAATAGAGTCAAACCTTTCCTGACTTATACTCCGTGCCATTAATTACACTGTAAATCGTGGACGAAGAGGCGCTAAGCGGGATGTGAATTATTCTGTAACAAGAAGGGAGGTGAGGGGGGGTTGGGGGAGAAAAATAAATAATCATCGCGCAACCAAAGTGCCAATAGAAACTCAACATCTTTAAATTTAAACATTGTGCTTCGGGGCTCCTGTCCTTACAAATATGCACCCACAACCAAAGCTGATGACTTCCAGCTGCCGCTGCTGTGTTTGCGTTGAAGAGGTGGGGGCACCATTCTGCTACATCTGCTTCTGCCCTGGTAATTAAAAGCTCACTTTCCTCCTGCACCCCCCTACTCCCTCGAAAATACACCCCCTCCTTAGGAGTGTTGAACTCCCCCGCCCGCGCGTTTTGCATGTACACACACAAATACACCCAGAATCTAACCTGCATTCAACAACGCAACCCCCCTTTTTCCTTTACCCGAGGACTTGCTCATTCACCCCTCCCACTGCCAACTATCCCTCACTGTGACCTCCCCTCATCCATCCACCCTCCACTCACTATCAGCCCTGTCAATCAAAGCCAGGCTGTTTAAAACGCATACCCCCCCAGCACCACCACTTCCCCACCTCCACCATCTTTTATAAGCCTCCCACTAACAGCCCTGCCTCTCTCTCTCACACACACGCACACACACATACACGCATGCGGGCCAGAGCCACTGTGTCCATCATCGATCACGCTCCCCCAGAAGCATTTTCCAGGGTTGGGAGGGCTTACCAGCTGATTCAGGACCCCTGTGTGCTGCCCAACCAGGTGCCTGATTACAAAGTCAAAACATGACTAAGCCCCGGTGTTAGGAGACAGGAGAGCTCTCTCTCTTATACACACACACATACAGACTCAAAACACTCAGACACACACATAGAGCAGATAGCAGGCCAGCAGGAGGGTTAAGCCCGGGATGATTAGACAAATGTAGGGCAGATATCTGCGGCTTCAGAGGCAGGCTGAGCCGCTGTCACCGAGGAATGCTCTGCAGCATTAAAGATACCTGTCTCACACTGAGCATGCTCACTCTGCGGTTCAGTTTCTACTTAAATGTTCTCCCTTTTTCCAGGTAAGGCTTTTGTAATTGATTAGTGTTTGTGAAGGCTTTGAATAAGCCCCAAATGATAAATAAATAAATATGGAGAAAAGTGCAGTGAAAAGGAGGTTTTATATTTATGGGTTTAAAATCTTGGGGGAAAACATTTTACAACAGTTAAAGAAATATTTCAACTAGCAATGCAGAAAGATCAAACTTGATTTGTAAATGTGTCATTTGACTTTTATAAATAAGTAGAGGCCTTACATTAAAGAAAACCTAGAAAAGTAAGCTGCTGCTGGAGGTTGACACCAAGTGTGATTTTTTTTTTTTTCCATTTATAAGATTTTAATTTATTTGTCTTATATGCGTCAGCCTCTTGTTCCAGCATAATTTAAAATCAAAAACGTGAATTCACCCCCATGGAGTGAAAACCAAGAGTGTGTAAACGAATTGACTCCTTTACTGAGTGAAAAGGGGAAAAAAAAAAAGTCAAACTTGATGTTAAATAAACCTCCTAAAAATGCTTTCAGGGGGCTATTATTTTGAAAAGCCGACAGGTTGAAGATGCGCAGTTTCCACAGGACGTGAACTTTAACATACTTACAATATTTGTCGCAATCATCGCTCCCATTCTGTCACACTCCGGACCGAGCAGAAATAAAACTACAACAAAAGCCATAAAACAAGTTCGCCAGATGCCAAAAATAATTCCTCTACACGGGTTTCGGCATATGTTTGGTAATTCAGCTAAATTATTTAATTAGACCCCAGCCTCAAATAGGGAGAGCAAAGAGCAATAAAGCCGAGAGAGGCTTCGGTGTAATAAACCATTAGGAAGGAGGAGGCTGTCGCTGGTTTGTACAGTAATGCAGTGTAAATCATCACAGAGTGGCTGCCATTAGGAGACTTAATCCTGGGCAGAACCCTTTAGTCAGCTGCCAGGGGCCCTGATCCGGTGCCGAGTGGAACCAGATCCGGCAAACAGAGGTGTTTAGGGCCGTGAGGGCAGGAGGAAGAGGAGGAAGGGTGCAAGAGACAGAGTGTGGAGGGAACAGCTGAGGAGATTCCCAGAGAGAGTGTGTGTGCGCGCGTGTGTGTATTTGTGTGTCAGCCCCCCCACAGGTCGCTCTCCTGTGGGATAATGGTGGCGAGGAGAAGCAGCAGGATTCAGCCTCATCCCTCTTCATTCTCAGACAGCTCGTATTCTTCTGCTAAGTGACACTCCTCTGTCACCCCCGGCACAAACACACACACACACACACACACACATGCATATATACACTATTCTCAGAATCCTCTCTTTCTTTGTGTGCGCGTGTGTGTGTGTGCCTTCCAGCTGAATTACACCTCGCAGTTTCCTCGAAGCTTATTGATGCCACTGCAAAAATTACAAAGCAGGACAACTGACAGTAAACAAGCAGAGCACCCTTTTTACTTTCAAAGTCAAATTTGCCCACATGTCACCCTCGATCAGATCTGAAAAGCTCTGCAAAGCATTTGGACCGCCATAGACTGTGTTGCCTATAGCGGTGAGAAGTTATACGCAGCTTGAAAATTATGACAATAATGCTGAAATATTACAGAGAGATTAAAACTACACACAGCTATGGAAAGATGGTAAACAAGTACAGAAGTAAAAGCTCACAAAACTGAGTGAATCTGTCTGTGTGGAAAAATCATAATTGTGGAAATTGTGTAAAATAATAATAATAATTAATACATATGCAATATTATCGTATATTTTTTAAAACTATAATATAGGAATGTATTTTGGGGGGCTTTGTGGTGTTGCTTCCAACACAATAAAAACTCACGCCTAAATAAATAAAACTAAAAATAGCAATAAAATATAGTTTAGATATAGGCTGAGTTCAGTCTCAATAATTACCATAGAGTAATTAATTTAAATAAAAAGCGTTGTATAATAAAAGTGTTGGCAATGCGGAGGAGCACAGCCAAGAGTTTCCTGGTCGCCTCTCTGAGCTGCAGCGTGTCCCGGTGACTCAGCGGCGCCTGCTCCGTTCGCCTGCCGCTCAGAGTGCGTCGCTGCACGGCTCGAGAGCCGCCCTGCCTCGCGCCCCTCGCGGCTCCCGCTACGAGCGAGAAGAAAGGAAGCTCGGAAAACCGCAGAGAAGCGAGAAAGAGAACTTCACCGCGAGCTGATGCCATCAACAATTCAGCGGTGAAGGGAGGGAGGGGGGTGTTTGAAGAAACGGTTGTTTTTTCTTGTTTCCGCGTCTGCTTTTCCCCTTTGAGCGGGGAAGGGGAAATGCAGCTCCCCGGTTAAAGCACTCTGCCATCGAGGAGCGGTGCTCAGTGCAGCCGTGCGGGCTAAACGTGAAGCTCCGCGATGCTTTGATTTGTGTTTCAGGGTATCAAAATTCAAATCTATTATTGCAATAAATTATAAAACACTTTTTTACATTTTACGGCTGATTTATTAATATTTATAATTTTTAAAAACTCTTATTTTCACACACACTAATAAAACCCCCCACTGTAGACAGACTGGTGTAATGCGCTTTTTGCGCAGTGATGTTATGCTAAATGAGGATCTAATGATGTGAGACGACAGCAGGAAATATTTTAAAGTCACGTGTGACCTTAGGATCGTGTTTATGTGATCTCCTGCGAATATATATATTTTAATGGCGTTTATAAATGGGGGGTGTTAGCAGCATCGTCTTACTTTACTCTGTCGTCACAGCTGGTTGTTTTTCTGTAGTGTTTACCTCTTTAAAAAAAAGAAGTAGAGCCTCCTATCTACTGTGGCGACCTGCGGGCTGTTGTTTTGAAGACCATCGACCACAGCAGCACACTGCAGGGAAGCTGCATGACCCACACAGAAATGCACTGAATTATGTATAAACTCAATTAAACTCATTTAGAAAGCCCCTGTTTTCTTTCCAAATGGCATTTCTCCCCCTTCAGCTCCTATTTATATTGTGTTATGTTGTTTAAAAGGTGTGCTGTGCCTATGTACATGCACGGTAAAAAAAAAAAGAAAAAAAGAAAAAAAAGAAAAAAAAAGAAAAATACATAAAACTGATATATATATATAATGTATGTACAAGGGATTAAGAGTTAACCCGATTTAAACAGGTGAAAATTCAACACCGGAAATAATTTAAAGAAAACAGTGGGATAGAGCTAATCACACACACACACACACACACACACACTTACAAGTAATATTAATTATAATAATAAAAATCTTACATCCTAATCTGTATTTGCTATATTTACCATCACTTTGAATGGGCTCTGGCTGAAGAATGAAACACCATCGCAAGGACAGGTGGTGCTGGCAGAGATGAATGTAATCTTGTGGGGCTATAATGAATGTCACGGGATATAGATCTAAGATGAGATCTGGTTTGATCATCAGGTAAAAATAGATCAGTCACCGGCAGATCATTACTGATAATTACTTTCAAATGGTCGACTATGTGAAGGGAGGGTGGGGGTTAGGGGGGTTCATATTATTAAATAATTTCGGCCCCGGTTCATGTGTGCATGTATGTGAGTGTCCATAAATGATAATGATAGAGTCGAGGAGAGGAATATTATTAATTATTCCTCTTTTGTACTTGTTGTCAGGTGAGAAATGTGATTTTAGTATTCAAGAAAGCCTCCACGTGCTTAACAAATGTTCGACCTCAAGAAAGCAAAGCCTCTGATAGTTCTGCCTCTCTTGCTGTATGCGTGTTTTTTGTTTTTTACAGTTAGCCAATAAATATCAGGGAAAAGCTGCAAATGTAGGCAGTATTGCACATGCAAACACCTGGGGGGCGGGGGCTGCCCCCAGCGTGGCATGAGTGCCTTGCTCAAGGACACTGTAGCTGACGTGAAAGGAGAAATCCCTGTGGAGACTTTAAGCTAATTTCTAGGATTGAAATCTGAACATCAGAGATTGAAGAGAAGTCTAGCCGCTGCTGCAATCAGGATAAATGAGCGAACAACAGGCATGGTAAGAGACCTGGGATTTCTCCAGCAGCAGCTGTTAAGTGGTATAGACCCAAGCTGTGTAATGGTACAGGCCGGTGTGTGTGTATGTGTGTGTGTGTGTGAGAGAGAGAGAGAGAGAGAGAGAGAGAGAGAGAGAGAGAGAGAGAACCAACTCCCTCCCCTGTTCTTCCACCTATCAGCAAGCCTCATTTATTATGCAGACTGGAGACCCTTGGGCTGGACGGAAGGCGTGTGTGTATGTATGTGTGTGTGTATGTGTGTGTGTTTTGGAAATAGAGGGTGGGTGAGGGGGTACACATGTGATGCTCTCTCTCTCTCTCTCTCTCTCTCTCTCACACACACACACACACACACACACACGCTCACCGACTCAGTTTCTTATATATAAAATGAATACTGTGGAGGTAAGCGGCCAAACAGGGTACTGCATTTGAAGAGTTGAAGATTAGGGTGTGTGTGTGTGAAATGTTTATGTGTGCTGGACTTGTTGCATGAGTTGGGATAACTCCTTGAAATAAAAGATGAGAAAGGTTGACGAGGGTCGTGCGAATGCCGTAGTAGGAACCTTGAAAAACACAAAGAAGCCGATGCTAATTTTTTATTATTTCTCTGAAGAGAGACAAAAGGAAAAAACAGAAAAGGGTTGATCCTGGTGAACCGTGATTGCATTTCACCCAGAAAAACGCGTGCAAACAGATTACTTTACTACATGATTTCTCTTTCAAGCAGCTGCAGAAACCAGAGGTTTTCTGCTGAGGTTCGTTTAAACTGAAAAATGATATTCTAACTATAAAGGTGGGAATAGAATCCAAATAAGAACATCTGTTAATCATCAACAACAACAACAACATTTCAAATAAGGTTTTCGGTCCAAACACAGTGCAAATAGAAAAATTCCGCAGAAGCACATGAAACACAAGAAAAGCAGGAAAAAAGGTGCGGAGGTGACAGAAACATGGGAAGGATTGCACTGAGACGAAGAAGTGGAGGATTAACTGGTGTTGTGAGGGAGAAAAAGAGGGATGGTAATGTTGTGTTCAAATCACATTATTCATATAATGCTGTATAGATTGCTATTAGTCATTTACTACAGCTGATCTTTCATGTTATTATCCCCTCTAAATCACTTCTATTGGGTTTTTCAGCTTTAAATTTTTTTTAATTTTTTGTGAGCTTTTATTGCATTTTCTTTCTACTTCTGTCATGTTTGACTGAAATTCTCGTTTTTCTACTTCCCCTTTGTTTTACTCAACTTCCGTTCTCTATTTTTCCACTTCCGTTGTTTTTTATTCAATTTCCTTCCTGTTTTTTCTACTTTCGTTACCCCTGCCTCCCTTCTCTGGTATTTTCTTACACTGCAGTGCATTCGACCTCTCAGGGCCACCACACTGCAGCAGCACTACTAGAGGATTAAAAAAGGTTACACGAATGGTGTGATAAGTATGTGAAATCCATTTACAAATGCATTTCCTTTGGCGTTACAAAGCTACAGTTGAAATCTAAAGGTAGTTATTTATGTTCCCCCATTTGTCAGCATATTTTCAACTCTTCTGTTTTTTTAAAATGTCTTTTTAAATTTGATTTTCATAGAAAAGAATACTTGTTAAAACTGTTAAATATTAGCTCCAGCTCGTATTCATTGCTAGCTTGAAGTGTCACGTATTAGGAGTTCCTACATACAGATATTTCCTCTTAAAACTTCACATTTAAATGTAAAGTTGAAGACAAAGTTAAAAAATAAAAAAGTAAAATAAGGTTGTGAAGGTGAGCTTTCTGTATGCTGACTCCCTTACCCATTAATCATCTCAGGACCCCCTCTGACTTATCTGTTGACCATCTGGAGTGGGATCGACCCCACAGCTTGGATAATTATGGACTGAACTGTGTAAGTATTGCAGTTCTAACACTAACATAGTGATACACCAGTACTGACAATGCTATATTATCAGAACACCCTGCTGCTTTTTTTTAATTCCCAGTTTTACCCACAGTGTAACACATCCTCTATTAAAGTGACAGAGAAAGAACATAAGAAAAACCTGCAGCATCAGACTCTAGACCTTCACTAAAAACAACAATAATTTCTTTTCTCTTACCGTGCCCATATCATTTCACCCTTGCACCCACATTGATACATGTAACTAAACACATGCATATCTTGTTAATCAGTGGCTGCACAGAAAACCATTAGATCTGAGTTACATAGGGAAGGGACTCAATAATCTGCTCTGACACACTACACTTGATTATGTAAGAGTCTAAAATAACTCAAAAGTGTGTTCCCATAAGCAGGAGGTATTTTATACATACATATATATATATATATATATATTAAAGAGTCTCATTCTCCATTAGTCTCCCTCATTGCAAACTGTTAACAGGCATTAGTGGCCCAATTAGAAAAGACTTGGTCTAATCTTTTAAAAGTCCCAGGGTAATGTTGAAAATGGCCAGACGAGAGAAGGAGAGGGGGGATGGAAGTGGGATAAAGGGAGGAAGGGGAGGAGAGAAACTCAATCTAAAGCACCAGGTGCACCTTTTGTCGACATAATCTCCCAGCCCTTGAGACCGCGCACACACTGGCCAACATATACAGCCTTTCATACGTACACATGCTGCTTTTTCGGCTGGGGGATTTGAATCCCGAGCTGGCTCTGGTCATATGTAAAAGGGACTCCTAGGTCAGTGCACTGCCAGAACAGCCAGAAAAGGGCTTGGTGTGTTGTGATTCGACCACTCATGGGTAATAATCAATAGGGAGAAACCTTTTAAATTTGAATCTTAGTGATGAGTTAGCACCGGGGACAAAATTTAGGTTAGGATGGGAGAGAGGGGGTGTGGATGTCTCAGTTACCACACTGAGGATTTTTAAGGGCATGGTTTCACTGTGAGACACAAAAGTTTTTACAATCCATACACAGCGAGTGAACACTAAACAATGTAGCTGTAACACTGAGCCATGGAAAGGGAGGTGAAAGGTAATTGATTAATGCTCCAAAACCCATCACGAGACATACGACATCCTGAGTTTTGAACAGTTTTATAATCAGCTTCAAACTGGCTCAAGTGTGTCTGTCAGTGACGTGTGTGTGTGTGTGTGTGTGTGTGTGTGTGTGTGTGTGTGTGTGTGTGTGGTTGTGCATGTAATCATTTATCATTGCACATGTTTACAGCTATGTTTCCCACAAATTCGTTTTATTTTATTGATCACACGTGTGCAGTTTTAACAAAATACGTAAGCAGACATGAATTTATTACCGTGCCCATTTTTTTTTTAAACATAGCAGTCTCTTCCTCACTTCCTGTCTTACTCATCTGGTGATAACTCTCTTCCTCTAAAGCACTGAATTCATGAGCAGCTTTGCTATATTCAGCACAGTTTCGCTCACTCATGCTGTATGACCAGTAGATTGTGATAATTTTTTTTGAGATTCATTTTCACCCACATGCTCTCATGTGTGAGCACAGTGCTTCCTGTTACGTTACAAACCCTTACACGAGTGTTCAAAGGCAGGTTAAAAGACATATTTGACCATTTGCACATGGAGATCTTTGAAAACATGAAGAATATGCAGAGCAGCAGTAGGTAGAGGAGCTCAGTGTGCACAGGAAGCAGACCTGAGTGCACAGCCATTGTGAAACAGGCATCTATTGATGGCTGTCAGTCAGTTTATAACATTGCTCAGGGAGGACAAAGGACTGTGCAGCTTGAAATGCTGAAAACCTTGGACTGTGCAAAAACACACACACACACACCTCTTGAATAACATTACAGGCCATGTTAATCAATGGCTCTTAGCACAGTGGATTTAAGCAGGCTTGGCGCCCCTTGTCCACAATCCCTCACCCGTCATTCTTTCAGCTCGACCCCTAAACTCCTGTAAAGCCTCGAGTGGGGACGAAGCCAAGGACGGAGCAGGCTGCTCATTGTGATTTAATCTCTCTCTGCCTCTCTCTCCACTGTGAGAACAAACATCAAATATGGCCTTCTTATCAGGCCAGCCCCGCTCTATCTATCTATCGCCAATCGATGCCTCCTGTTCTGTGTGTGCAGGCCTCGGTGTATGTGTGTGCTTGTGTGAAACAGGTCTCAGGGGCCGCGCTAACTAAGGTCAAAGATCAGGTATAACCCTCCAGCGAGGAATGACAGATGTGGCCCGCAGAAAACAAGATAAAAGAAACGGAGAGAGAGAAACATGGAAGAAGGGAGCAATTTAGACCAGTTGCATGTGTCCTAAAAGCAGTAGATCAAAAATAAAAACAGGAATCGCCGTGATTGCTTCTGTTGTTTCTGCGGCAGGTATAACTTCTCCTCGGGCGCCTCGACAAGCAGAGCTCAGCTTACCTGAATGGCAGCCTTGAACAATGAACTGGAGGTTCTGTCATTGTCCAACCACCTTTCTGGAAGCACCACCAGCTAAACGAGCAACTGTGTCGCCACAATGTGCTGAATGTGGCTCTTTTATTTAACGCTTCCTTCAGTCGCGGAAATAGGAATAACAAAAACACGTTGGTTTGTTATGCTTCCTGTGACACAAGTGAACTAAACTGTTTGTTGAGTCTGTACTTATTCTGAAGCCCTTCCGGACCACCAGATCCAGCCTACACGCGATCACAGAGATGCAATAAAAACACATTTTCTCTCCGCAATTAATTTTCATGGGAATGAAAGCAAGTGTATGCATATGCATTAAAGAGTAGGACCTGAGGTGATATGACACTCTGGCTGAGCTTCTATTCACCATGAAACAGCTCCATAAAGCCGCAGAAGGCTGCCGGAGCTGCAGCAGGGGCTGCAGTGGCTCTTAGAGATAGATGGAGAAAGAGAGAGAACGAGAGAGAGAAAGTAAAGGGGGGCAATCCTTTGTTCTGTCAAGGACTTAACACAATCAGAGTGTACAGTGTGTCAGGAGCGCACAGGCATATATCAACTTCAATCTCTTTTTAATGAAAAATCCTGCCCTCTCTAATATGTGCAAATTAACCTCTTCTCCTCCCTCCCTCCCTCCCTCCTCCCTTCCTGCCATTTCCCCTCCCCTCTCTCTCTCTCTCTCTCTCTCCCTTACAGAGGCCCCTCGACTCCCTCTCTCGCTCCCCACCGTCCCTCGTCTTCCTCCCTTTTTTTTTACCCCCACTCTTTTGCATTGCCTTCACTAGTTTTTCGATCCCCATCCTCTTATTCAGTGAGTGAGACCACAGCGGAGAGAGAGAGAGGGAGAGAGAGAGAGAGAGAGAGAGGGAGACTCATGCTTTCCATTTAGCTTGTTGCTTTAGTTTTCCCCCCCCCAACACCCATGCAGCAATTATCTAGATCAGTTACTTTCCAAATAAATAAATAAGTGAAAAATCATTTAATGAATAAATAAATAAACAAAACAGAATAATAAGTAAAAGTCAGTGTCCACCAGCAGCATCAGCAGCAACATTAAAATTCACCCTCCATCCTCCTCGGCTCCCTTTGGTTTTTCATCTGTCTTTCTGCCTCTCTGCTCCACCACACACACACACACACACACACACACATACACAGAGACACACACACGTGCGCACGCCTGATCATGCTATTACCCTGATTATCCTGATGAGTTGGTCAGATCCTCGCTTTCTCATTCTGCCCGCGCTGATTGTAATTTAGAAATTACACCTAATGAGGAATTTTTAAAAACACGGCGACCACTCTGTGGCTGCCAGCTCCACGCCGTTCCCTGCCCTAATGGATTTCCTGGTATGGAATCCATTTTTGCCACCCCCCCACCCCCTTCTCTTTCTGCCCTGCAGGGGTCCGGCTAGCCAGGCCCTCCCTTCCTTCCCTCCTCAACTCTCACCCCCCCACACCCCTTTCCCCACTAATTGGGGGTGACTGGTTTTGGTGAAAAGAAGTCATAATCATTGTTTCTGCTGCTAATTTAAGTGGTTAAGTGTACGGGATCAGCCCGCAGGACGAGGAAATGAGTATGATTAAATTTACTTTTTTTTTTCTTTTTCTTTTTTAAGTTTTAGCAGCTGAAGTGCCAATTTCCATTCTGCTGTTGAGTTGAAGATTTTTGAAAGTTGAGCACCATATGGCACCTAAAACAAGATAAATGCATAAGTCGGAGCATGTTTGGTGGGTTTTGTTTGGCTTTTTTTCCCCCCTCTGTCTCTCTCTTTTGAGGAAACAGATTGAAAAGCATTGTTCGGGATGCTAAAAGCATCTGCTTTTCATAGGTCACAGTCTGCTTTTTCCCCCTCGTTTTGCCATTAATTAAAAAAAAGGGTGAACTGTGCCTCTAAAAACTGACAGAATAAAAGCATCAGAGCCTGATTTCTCTTTTATTTCATGGAGGAATGTGAACCATCAAACGGCTGAACAATAGTTTTAACCTGTCCTGCTCGTCTCGTGAACACCTGTATGATGTGCGAGTGTGTTTCAGGGAAGGAGGGGGTATTTTTCAGGAAGGGTGGGGGGCAAACACACACACTCACACATAGGCACGCATGCAAATCAAAGCCATCAACAGCTTGTGATGAAGTGAGACGTAGTGGCATAAACAGAGTGTGTCGTTACCATGGAAGCCACTTTCACCTCACAGGCCGAGAGACAGGAAAAAAAAACACAAAGAGCCAACTAGACAGGGAGGGAGGAAGCAAAAAAAAAAACCCAGTAACAGACAGACAGACAGAGAAACAGAGAGACAGACAGTGTTTCAAGCTCTCCCTCAGCAACATTTAATAGCTTTTCAAACCCTTCTGAGCTTTTTTCTCCCTCCATACTATAGTGTCTTTTCTCCCAGGAGGGAAACACTGTATTTGTACATTAAGTGGTCCAAAGAAAAGGAAAAGTTCATTGAAACACTGTTTAATAGCCGATTGAACATTCACTGGTTTTAACGAGCCCAAAGCTTCAGGAGCAGACGTACAGTGGCCATTGGAGTGGAGGGAGTTTGAGGATACTGGAGCCACATCTGTCCCCCCTCTTTTTGTTTTTGAGTCTCTTTTGTTCCTCTTTGGTGCTACTGTGGGTCACAGATTCCAGCTTCAGATGCCTTGTTTCTCATTACATTTGAAATCATTTCCTAAGCCACTCGAGTCTATTTTTCCTACAACTGCAATCTGCAGCGTTTGGATTTATTGTTGCTTTTCTCGGCCAGCGGTTTGATGCTCCACAAGCCAAATTTCTGCTCGTCTCGTTTCCTTGGCGTGCAACACTTTTTATTTTATGATGACAGCCATAAACAAGATTTAAAATTCACTTAGGTACAACTGGAACAAATCAGTGCCCGCAATTTCTCTGCATAGCACTGAAGGTCCACTCCACTCCAATTCATAACAATCCAGTCTGTTGCAGGAAATTGAACATAGCAACCTGGTCATAGGCCATCTGAGCGGAGAAGCACAAGCAAAAGGGGGTACTCCAGATATCTCCCTTCATTTGATAGAGACACTAAGGACAAATTTCCTTTCTTTATGCTTTATAAATGGGTCATCTTGGCCAAATGGAAGCCTTTATCCCTTTAATCCAGCTCATCTTCTCCCTTGGAGATCTAACAGGTTACATAACTGCTATGAAAGGGCAGCATGGAGATTAGAAAAAGAGAGAATTACCTTCGATGTCCCATTCAAATGTTCAGAATTCAAAGAAAAGAGAAAAATGGTCGTTTCTGCTCATCGGAGCAGGATTTTATTTTCTAAAGTGTCTTTCAGGTCAGTGTTTACTTGCCATTTCCTCGCTGTGTTGGGATTTTTGTTGTTGTTGCTGCACCGTCTTGTCCACCTCACAGCCTGATTGCTGCTGAGTGAAAGAAGCAACCAGTCTCCACACCTTCTCCTACAAAAAGGTGGGCCGAGTGAGACCGTTCTAGCAACGCTACAGCTTTGAAGGTTTGCCAGGAAGGCTACAGGAGGTAATCAGAGGAAAATATGTCCTCTCCTCCTCCTCTTCTTTTAGACCTCCATTAGACCAGCCTGCCTCTGTCTGGGAAAATTGATTTTCTCCCTCCCCTCCTACTCTCCTCTCCTGTTTCTCCTCTTTTTTTCCTTTTTTTTTTGCTTCTCAGGTTCCATTTGAGGCTTGTTCATCCACTCTCGAGAGCAGTTCTGCGAAACAGAGAGAGAAAAGAGAATAGTAGGCCACGACAGGTTGTTCACACATATAGTTACTCATCACCGACAGCATCCATCAGGGCTTTAGTCCCATCTCTGTCATCTGCAGGCACACACAGCCCTGCGGTGCTTTACCTTTTACCTTCATCTGCTCAGCCCTTTCGTTCTTCACGCCTTCCTCTTTCTCTTGCTCTTCCGCCAGTCATCACACTTTCACCTCCCCTCTCTCCTCTGTCAGAGCCAAAGCTTGGATCAATGCACCATTGATTTTCCTATCAATGAACATTAGTATGGATCAGACTGCTGCTTGCACTGCCCTGCCCTGCAAACTTCACACACATACACACACACAAACAAACATGCATGCATGCACATTTGTCCACATGCATGCATGTGTGCATACACAGAAGGCCCACTCTGACAATTTTTTTTTTCCTGCTAAGCTAAAGCGGGGAAAAAAGGGACAAACTCGATGCTGCGGACAAAGGAAAAGCAGCAGCAGAAATAAAGGAGGGTGGGTTTGATAAAAAGAGAGGTTCTAGTTGAAAGCACGGGAGCCAATCAATGTGAGGAGTGACAGAAAAGGTAGGAAATGAAATCAGACTGAGCAGAGTTAGTGCTCAGCGTTAGGAAAGAGTCATCGGTCAAACTGCCTGCTAAGTCGATTCACTGCAGAATAATTCAGCCTGACTGGCAACCAGCTCAGGCTGTTGATAATAGCTGCTAATCATGACAGTGAATGGATGTGTACTCTTTATACACCTTTGGCTGTCTTTCTCATACCTCTCCCACTCACTCACACACACTAGCAGGAACACACACACACACATACATCTGTCTCCTCTCTCACCCTGTAATGGGCTCTGAGTCAGGTGGAGATTGACACTTTTCATTCTGCCGCGCTCCTTTTGTGTCCAACATTGTATTCATTCCACACAAACCAACGGCGGCCTCACGGAGAGCACATTTCTGCACACATCAGCTACATTTTGCATCAGCAAACAATGAATGAATGATTACCATCTTCAATTAACCGGGCATTCCCGGGAAAGTGGAAAGGAGAGGGAATAGAGCAGTAAATATTTCTTATTTGTTGTGCTGCCACTGGAGCTTGCCACTCAGTAACAGTCATGTAGCTGTCCTCTGTCTTTGCAGCATACGGTAGGGTACAAATGGACTACTTTGGGCTTTTTTCCCCCCCTCATTATTACATTTCCTCATATATTTCAAACACACAGAGAGAGAGAGAGAGAGAGAGGGAGAGGGGGCAGAGAGAGGGAGAAGCTGGGGAGACTGGTCTTGATAGAACAAAGAAACATCCCTCTTTGGGAGTGCTTGCATGAAAGTTGATCCTCAGATAAGACCCCCTGTACAAGGAAACTGAAAAGCCTCAGGGCCGTCCTTCGCCCTGCCTGATTGTAAAGCGTTTTAATTTGGGCTTCAGTGGACATGTGCCAGCCTGTCTGTCTGACCGACCCTGCCCGCGAGCCTCAGGCATCACGTGTTAGGTACAAAACAGTTTCCAAAGTTGCATTTTATTAAGTTGATGAATGAATGATTTGGCTATTAATTAAAAAACAACTGTGTGCACTTTACAATGAACTATTAAATCCCAATAGTCAGCAATAGAATAGTCCACTGGAGAAATTTAACGTGGCTTAAAATGTTAGAAGGAAAGATAAATTTTGCCTGCAGCACAAAAGCGCTTGTATCTACACTTGTGGGCAACTGTTACATGATATCAAAGCTTTTCCTCTGCCCTGTTTCCAAGCATCAACAAAACATCCATTGCAGATTCATTGTGAGGCCTGCTCATAATACAAACAGCAATCTTTTTATGCTTGGCTCTTATCATTTAGTCTTCCGTTGAGGCTATCAGACTGGCCTTGACTTCATAATGCCCGTGTTTCCCACGGGCTGCAGCCCAACTGTGCCTGAAAGAAATTTGCTTGTGTAACCACTTCACTGCACCCCCCCCCCCCCCCCCCTTCACCCCTCCCAACACAGATAGCCAACCATGAAGAGTGGCATTCTGCACAAAGCAGGTGACAGGAGGAGTATTCATACAATTTATTACCAGATGCGCTGCGTAGTAGGAGTTGTTCCTCCCTGAGCTCTCCTCTGCACTGCTGCAAACCTGACATACACACACAAAACCTGTGGGAGCTGCAGAGTGGGTGGTGGTGGTGCTGGAATTTTTTTGGCAACATGTCAACGAGAACCTTTCTAACCACAAAGTTCAATTACTCGCTTAACTCACTTTGATCCAGACCCCCTTGCCTCTCTGATTGAGGCCTTATCATGTGGACTGGCTAAAACGAGCCCTGAGCAAGCTCAGCCCTGAATAAACCATTCAACAGTAGCACGCAGTCGGAGTGCTGGCAAACCCTTGTCTGATGGGCGTAGCCAATCGTAAGGGTCGGGGAGGCGGGGTGGGGTACGACTCCCCAAAACCAGCAGCAACAATGTTAACAAACTAACAGGGCAGTGATAAACTTCAGAGTGTCTGCACTGCTGCAAAAACAGATGTGAGTCTGGTGTAATGTCAAGACATGAAACTGTAAAACTGTAATACACACCAAGAAGGGGGTTGGGGGGCTTTAAGTTGATTTAAATAGAGTAAATAAAAGCATCAAATATATTTAAAATAAATTTTAAAAAATTAATAAAAGATCAAAAAAATATGGTGGCTCCAGTGTAAGAAATCTGAGTGAAATAGACCCAAAAAAATAAAATAAAATCAACCAGTCAATCAAATAAAAATCATTCATTCATTTTCCAAACTGTTAAATCCGCTTTAAGCCAAGGAAGTGGTGCCTAAACGTTTCTGTTTGCGCGCTTTGCCTGTGGTGGTCAGGTCGTAGAGCCGCAGTACAGCGGGGAGCCGAACAGGATGTGAGCGGAAAACGAGCTCCCGACAGCGGCCACAGGAAGAGCGGCAGTCGCTGAAAGCCTGCTTTTCACCGGTGGGAAAGAGGAGGAACAGCTGCCCCTACCGGCTTCTTCTGTGAGGTTTACATGTACAGCAATACGTACGTGATTTACAATAATAATAATAATAATAATAATAATAATGATAATAATACACGGGGCTAGACAGATGTGTTTTAATATTAAATTTAAAAACAAGAAAGATATATTTTTTAATTTTTAAAGTATCAATGGTTACATTAAAAGTGGGTGAATTGCAACATTTAATAATAATAATGATAATGATAATAACAATTTTTTAATAGGGTACTTGATTATTAATTTATTTAAAATATAAAATAAAATAAAATAAAATAAAATAAAATAAAATAAAATAAAAGTACGCTATGTAAGGGTGACCCGCAGGTTAAAGACTTTGAGCCCTGTTATTGAGTTTTACGTCAGAGGATATTTGCATTTAATACCCCCTCAACCACATGTTGGTCTGCCATGTTGTTAGTGTGACAGGCAGGTTTAAAGGAGCATAATTGCAGTCACATTGAGCTTTTATTGTCGCACACGGAGCTCCAGCCAAGCTTATTTCAGGCTGTAGATGTAGCCCGTATTCTTCTGTGGACTGGCAGGAAATCATCACGGAGCTCTAATCGCCGTTACATGAGGGGGGTTTCGGGCCCTCGCCCCAAAGTCTTAATGGTAGGTAGGTGATGGTGGTGAAAGTGGTGGAGGTGGTGGTGGTGGTGATGGTGCGGGATGGTGAATCGGAGCAGCCATGTGCGCTCTGGCGAATGTGAGCCGTTCAAATTTCCATATATGTGCTGGGAGACCCCCACACCACCACCACCAGCCCTCCTCTTTTTCCTCACACACACACACATACACAGGGGGAGAGAGAGAGAGAGAGAGAGAAAGAGAGAGAGAGCCTCCCCCCTCTTGTCTCCCTCCTTTCTTTGTTCCTCTCAGATGATTCCCCTATAAGCTCCCCACTGGAGAGAGAGAGAGAGAGAGAGAGAGAGAGAGAGAAACCACACCAGTGCCACCAAGCGGCGATGAGGCGCGTGCCACCGTGCGCGCGTGCTCTTTGTTAGTCAACTGATTTCCACCAGCTTGGTATTTTGTACAGAAGTCTTCGCGACGCTTCAAAAAACATGAAACAAACACAGCCGAGGTGAGATCGCGACACTTTAAATTCAGGATGTCGTCGCATCGAGCCGCTGCTGAAGTGTCCTTGAGCAAGACACTGACCCCATGCTGAACTCTGGGGTGGAAGCAGGGTGGGAGGTGTGTGTCAAGGGAGGAGGAGGGGGGCGGAGGGGTCTTCTGTCCTGCGGAGATGATCATATTATCATCAGGAGGGCGCATCCGAGACTCTTTCTGATTTCTTTTCCACCGGCGTATCTGATGGATTAGGCAGCAGAATGATTCAATAAAGTGGAGACTATAGGCTGCCCGCGACGCTAATTAAATTAGCTTTATGTATAACTCAGTTAATGAGCTGCTTAACGGCGAGACGTTAATTACAGATTCTATATGGGCCCCGCTTCTTTCTGCAGGGCATCCTTTGCTTTCCTCGCACATCCTGGAATTGGGATGAATCACATGTTCGCACATTTAATTCAGCCAATCTGCTGCTTTGGTTATGTATTTATTTATTTATTTATCGCTTCTTCTTAAAAAAAAAAACTTGTGAGACTCACTAAAAGATCTGTCATACTCTATAAGAGAAGCAGGCACAGGAAGGCAGAAGAAAATGAGGAGGAGGAGGAGGGGGGGCGCTTTTTTTTTTCCAACAGGGGGCAGAGTCACTGCACAGAAATCTGCTTCTTCTGTTCGCTTGCTCTCTGCCTCTGTCACGTACGCACACACACGCGCACTCATGGCGACGCTTCGGGACCTGTTGTGTTTCCCTGAAAGCATTTTCATCCAAATAAGCAGCTGACTTTAAAAAAAATTACCTTTTGAATACGCTTATATATTTAAATACACCTCAGCTGCGCTGTTTGTTTGTTTAACAAATGAACTTGTGGAGCAGGTCGGGGACGAGCAGCTCGCTCCTGTGTTTCTGATCTATGTTAGAAAATGAAGCTGAGAGTCTGACAGAGAAAGCACTTTCTTTTTTCTTTTCTTTTCTTTTCTTTTCTTTTCTTTTCTCCCGGGAACAATGGTTAAGTGATGCAATGTTTGGGTTTGGAATCAGTTTACAGTTTTACAATAAAAGCGATAGATATGAATCACAGTCAGTCTGCTCGGACTTATTCTTTATTCTCATAGGGGCCTCATTGTTACACCGAGGTCCTGACCCCGGAGGCGGTTATTTGGGAGTTGTGGTTTCATGCTCCTCCATGCTCAATTAAATTTAAGCTGAAGTCAAAAATTTCCCATTTGGAGCTGGAAAAATGTCAGGAATCAATGTGCGAAAATGCATATAGGTGCATTTTCCCCCGTTAAAGTTTCATTCGTTTCACTCGAATGCTTTCATAAAGCTCTTTGTTATTTTTATTTTATTGTATTTATTTTAGCTAATGAGTGATCAGGTTTACTTACATTTTTAACTCACAAAAAAAGAAAAGACTGTAAGGGGAAAAAAGGTTCAATAAATGTCTGTATTTAAAAGATGTGAGCTTTTGGTTTGATGTTAGATGACCAACTTTGGTTCAATCTCAAATTGCCACTTCTAAAAAATAAATATAAAGAAAAAAATGTATTAAAACTAAACATGTATTAATCCCATTGAAACAGTTTGAAATGATTGTTTGATGTTTTGTTCCAGGATGTGAGAACTTTCTCATTGATCTTACTCTGCACATAAATGTGCACATTTTAGTTTTAGCTTCCTTTTTTCTTCTTCTTCTTGTTTTTGCTAGAATATGTCAAATATGTCAGTTCATGCCTGTAAGCTCACAGATTATACTTGTGCACAGCTTAAGCACCAATTTATCAGTGAAGCTAACAGCAGCTTGCTTTAGTTTGTTGTAAAGTCTCTCTTTTTAAAATAGGGTTTATTATCATTTTAAACCTTTGCACAATTTTTTACACTTTGAAGTCACTCTCAGTGGAATCTGTGGATTTTGCTCTGCATGTGAGAGCTGTAAATAAGCCAGACAATTTAAGAACATCACAAATCTATAGAGATATCTATCTCACCAGCTAACCCTGCTTGTTATTACTGCACAGTGTGGATAATAACGATCAGATGTCGATCAGCGTTGATCTTGTTTGAGCATTAGGGAAACAGAACAAATGGAGGGCGCTGGAAGTGTCTCTGCTTAAGTAAAAGACAAGAAAAGAAAAAAATCAGTTCAGCATATTCTGAAATACATTTACATTACTCTCAGTTTGTCTTAGTTACCAGCATCCACGCTCAGGCAACACACATAGAGACTGGATTTATTCTCCAACCTTTAGACATGAAACTCAGGCCAAGCATGCGCTGACAGTTTTGTCTAAAATCAGGCCTCAGTAACCTGCTTAAACCCTGAATAGTTTTGCTATATAAACTCCTGAATTTTTAAAGTTCAGGTTGTGCTTCAGTAAGATTTCTGCTCATGTTCAAAGCTTCACTGCATGCCGAGAACCCACCACACGTGTCTGTATTTTAGGATTTTAAAGGAATCCTGTTTAATTCAGCTCCATATGATATTTGGCCAGACTGAAAACTAAAAAAAAGGACAGGCAACAGCTAAACCAGCAACAACTCAAAAAATCAGCAGCTCACAACTTAGTTAATTTCAGTCTTTTGGAGGAAAAAAAAGTGTTAACATCAGCTCCCCTTCACCTTTTCTCCCCCCTTGCTTCTGGCTTTTCTATGATAAGATCTCAACTCTCCGTGCTTGGCAGGGATAATTAGTGATAATTAACACAAAGATTCAGCACTTTTATGAGCTCTGTAATTAATTTACATTTTGGGAGTAATAAAAGACCGGTCAGTGTAGAAAAAAAGGAAGATCAGCCCCTGTTTGAAGGAGCTGCTCACTGAAAACCATTAGACTCCTACTTCCTCTGCTTCTTTCATGAGCAGTTTTGTCTTTTATCAGCAGTGTTGTGTTACCATTAGTGTCTGAATTTAATTGTTGAAAAGAATAATTGAACTTTACCCTGCTTATGTGACCACACAGAGAGTTATTACCAGTTTTGCAATAAAGCAGGTAACTAAAATTTAACAAAAGAATATTTAGCAGCTGCACTGTGCTGCCTCCCTTTGCAAAAATGAGCTCAGGCAAGATCTGCACGGATGCTTGTAAATGACTGCATTTCCCCTGAATGTGCTTCCATGTACGAGAAGAAGGTGATTAAGGTAAGGAAGCCTTCTCTGTTTACATATAGCTCGTTCACGTGGTAAAAAGCCACAGGCCAAACAAAACAAATAGTCTTCAAGAGTGAAGACAGCAAATGTAGAAAACGTCACAGGAACGATGGCAGGCAGTTTTCTTGATTTGTGTGCTTAATGATTGGCTAAGAGGAGAATATGCGGTTGTGGAAAGAAATAACGAATGCATCAAAAATTAATAAAATGTATGCACGCTGTCAATCCAGACCAGAGTCTGCAGAAACAGATCTGAATGGCAGGTTACAAGTTCTAACTCCATGTTTACGTCAGACCTCGTTTTGGGCTTTATTACAACAGAAATAAACACAGTGACGGTGTGTGACCATGCGTTGTCCTAACAAGCTGGTTCTGGAAATGCCTTGGTGTTGACAATGCACACATTTTCTAAGGTCACGTTACCCCGGCCTCTTCTTAAAGGGGATGTTTATAGTTTGTTTTTATGTAAAGACAGACAGTGAGGGGGAATTATGGGTTAAACAATGAGATCATTTGACTTCACTGGCCCTCAGTCAACTATGGGTTAATAACGAAAAGAAAAGAGGAACAAAGCGGAATCGATTACAGTGCAGATACAAAACTTCCCTTTGGCATTTAAAAATACAAAAAGCTGGTTATGTGGCATTGTTAAACAGGTTGTTTTTTTGTTTTTTTTTAATGAAGCAACTTCATCAGCAGTGTCAAGGATGGTAAAGGTTAAGAGAAACTGTCTGTTGAGTTGCGCATTTAACAGCCACAATGACGCAGAATAAAAAGGGCACACGTGTGGTTCACGGTTCGTTTGTATGTTAAACAGATCAGGCAAAATAAAAGGTTAAAGAGAAAAACAAAACTTATGATTAAGTATTAAGTTTTAATTCATGAGTCCGAGTTCGAATATTTTTTATTCATATTTAATTTTTTGCGAGACTTTTATTTTGAAGGAATTAGAAACTGCTTGTAAACCACATTATGCGATGTATTAAACTGTACACGTCTAAAAATATTGAGCCTCGGTCAATCGCGCAATGTGTGACCGGGAAATTGCGAATGTTTGACGTCAGGCTCGTGACGCAGATTTCCAACCAAAGTTGGAGCAGGAGGTTGGAGAAATCCACGCACTGAGACCTATCTTGGAGGAAAAAGCACGGCGGCACTGAGGGAGTGAAGGCTAATCTATTTCACAACCCGACCCGGAGCCAAAATGGACTTTGGACAAAGCGCGGAGTCAGAGGTCACTCCGATAGCTGCAGCTTGTGTGGCCGAGCAATAGACTGCAGTCCCGAGCATTCCTAGATAATGAACGGCAGGCAGACCACGGTCTCACTGAGAGGATGCGATGCTGTCCAAAATTAGAGTCGCAATTTATGCAACCGCCGACAGACAACAATTGACAACTATAAATGGATTTGATATCTTTTTAATTACTGCAGGAAGTCATAAAATAAAAGTTTAAGCATCCGAGCTGCATAAAGATGAAACAGACAGCTCGAGGGGGCAAACTCCAAGTCAAGAAGAATAAAGAGTAGCCAATAAGAAGTCAAGTGGTCGCTGATTTCTAGTTTCTATGTGCAAAAGTGAATTTCTTTTCTTTTCAGTTCGTGGCAGATTTGTACTTTTCATTGGATTCGAAGCCTGGACTGCGTTACGCACCGACTCCACATATTTAAGGCTCATAATGGAAATTTAAAAGTGACCTATTTACGGCTCACCTCATGACTGCCTCGAGGCTTGAGCGAGGAAGTTTCCGACACGCGCAAAAAAAGAACGACGTCACATGTAATAAATACTTATATATATAAACGCCCTGACCGAAATGCTTTGGCGAGCACCGGGGAGCAAACATGAACATGAGCTGTGTAGAGTAACTGCCCCAAAAAGAAATGCGTAATGCCAGCTCAAATGCGAAGTGGGTGAAGATGCCCATGCACGTCTCGAAGGCGTAAAAAGACCCTCGTTTCATCTGTTTATCTGGATGTGTATATTAGATTTATCATGAGAACCCAGCTGTGCAAATCAGATCGTTGCTTTAGATAACTGTAAAGTTGTGTAAAAAAAAAAAAAAAAATGCCTGGAAACCGCTGAATGAGTAAACGAATAAAAGTATGCGCCGTGATATATATAGTAATAATTAGTGCGGTAAATGTGCCCGTGTAACGATTTGACAATACAATGACAATATTACACAGTCCACACCTCAATAAGTCGCCCACGATCGCATCTGCTCATCATGGTCCGTCCCGATCTCAGAGGGTGGAAGACGGTGGCATTGTGCTCGTTCTCAATTAATAGATTAGACACGATGTAGAAATATCAGAACTAATACAATACAGACAGAGTTATGATGAAGAAAGAGTGGGGGTGTCTTCGCTCTGAGGGCTGGACTGCACAGCATGCAAAGTCACACTGTAGCACAGCTGTATGAAGTGTAACAAGATATCGACGATGTTGCACATCATCTGACACGATCCACGTCTCTGCTATCTAAACTAGAAATGCTTAATCTCACCCCCACACCCCCACCCTTATCTCCCTTACATGATCTATATCTTCCCTAGAAACAGCCTATTTATTTATGTCCTCTATAATGGACATTTGTTTTTGATCTACATATAATAGATATTTTGACTTATTTGCGCTACTCTACTAAGTCCTGATATACTAAATAGGGGGAATCCTGGGCTGTCCATTGATATCTCATGTGTTTGGGTGGCAGGAAATTACAAACAATTTCAATGGGAAGATTAGTTTTTCTTCGGTTCTCGGGAGGATATGACCTAAAAATCTTTTTTTTTTTTTTTTTTTTGACCTACCCTGTGTTGCACTTCACCACAGACTCCCGCCCCGTACTTTGTGTATCTGGCTAAATAACTGAGCAATACTGACAGGCAGCAAGTCATAAACCCAATATCCCAGTGTCAGTGTAATCGCTGCTAAACCCTTGTGGATAATATTGCTCATGGAGAGGTATGTGTGAATACTTGGAGGACTAGTTAATACCTGGGACAACTGTAACCCGGTAAATCCCACAGTCAGAAACCAGCTTTGGATATAGGGTACAAATCTAAATAAAACTGCATGGCAAATCGTTTAAACTTATCCGTGGTACCGACAATGGAAAAGCTTGGGGGTCGCAGATGTTATTATTTATTTATTTAAAATTCTTTCGCTGTTCTGTATATCACTGATCCGGCTGGAGGATAAAACAGCAGTGATGAATCGCACAACTAAACAACAAACCTAGATTAATACAATAAATGAATGAACGTCTTCTCGGAGATCCACAATACGCTGTAGTCTCTTGCCCATTCAGCAGCCCCGAGTCTCCCTCTCTCTCCCTATAACCTCCCACAGCCCTCTGCTTCTCCACATCAGCTGATCCGTCACGTGGTCTGATGTCGTGGGTCACCCTTTTGCAAAATGGAGTTGTCTGAGTCTGTGCAGAGAGGGCTACAGTCTTTAGCAGACCAGTCCGTCTTCGACCACGGCAGCTTCCAGGTGCTGGTCGACGTGTCTTTCCGAAGTCTGCTCTCCTCTCACGGCGACCCCACAGTCCTCGGTGAGCTGCTGCCTCTCCGCGCGCCGCTGCTTTTGTCTCCGCGGTTGCTTCCGGTTTCTCTCCGGGTGTGAGCGTGCGGCGGAGCTGCCTCGATGTTTGCGGATTTTTACGGCTCTGCTGCGCGCTGCGAATTAACCCGACGGATCCCCGCGTTTATTTTAAGATATTTCACGAGTCCGAGTGGCCGCCTGCCTCCCATCAGCTGCTTTAAAGCGATCCGAGTCCTTTCGAGCTGCCTGCTTTGCATTCAGCAGCAGTCGCACAATCACACACGGCCACTCGGGATCCCTTTTGTCATTTAAACTGGCATCAAGTCCACTCGGTGTATTAGAAAGACCACGATGGCCATTTTAGACTCTATTAGTCCGATCTGATCTCGGACACACATCCGATTGAAGGCTGTAATCGCTCTTAGCAGACCGGCGAAGCGCCCTGCATGCTGATGCTGTTGATCGGCTCGAATTTGTCTTGTAAATATAAATGATGCAAAATGACAGCAGACTTTTGCGCAATGTAGGTTCTAGTTTCATCACAGCTGCTTCAGCTGTTTCCACGGGCCATGTGTCGTCTAACCTCTGCGGCACCCAAACTCATTTTTACGGCGGAATTATTTAGAAAGTGAAGTACTCACTAGACAAACAAACAAAGGACACCCCCACCCCCCACCCCTTCCACCCCACCCCAGGCTGATGCAGCACAGGGGGTCCCATTCACATGCAAATTATCAATGATTTCCATTCTGCGCGTCAGTGTGGAGAAACCAAAGTATATGGACCCTGCATCAGACGTACACGAATTGGCTTCTCTGTTCCGCCCAGTAAGAATGTTGTAACAGCAGCATTCTTCATTCCGTCTTTTTTTTTTTTTTTTTTTTTTTTTTTTTTGTCATTTCAGGTCAGCCCGAGTTTAAGCAGATAGACCAAATCCTGCTGAAGCAGAGCCACACAGCTGCCGTCACCTTCATACTGGAGGCGGTCAAACAAAACGCAGACCAGTCCACGATAAGGTACGAGACGGCACACAGAGCATTTACTGTCCACCCTGTGTGCAGGTGGTGGTTATAAATTGGACACAAACAACCTTATCTGTTGCCCGCATGAAAGTCTCCCTCCCATAACACACGTAACAGCCTGTCCTTATGATACAGATGGATCCTGTAGCCTACACTGCCACCACTTTCTTTTGTTTTCTTTTTGTGTGTGTGTGTGTGTGTGTCCCGCCTTGTTTGACCCTGACCTCAAATCTAACCCTTTCAAAGCGAAGCACCTGAAGTAGCGCGCTATTTACAAGCAGGTCATTTCATGACGTAGAGCCAAAACCACGTTGTTTGCATGCCTCTAACAATATGCAAGGAGACAATACTTCCAGAATTCACCTCCAAGGGGGCTTTTAAGTGTGGTCTTTATGTATAATTACTGCAGAACAAAGCGAATCGGGGTTTTAGTAAAGCATCCGTTGAAGTTCTGAAGCTAGATGGGATGTTCTGTTCGTGTAGCAGCACTTATTCTCATCTTGGAGTAGGTATGAAGGAGCTTGCAAGCTGCCAGTGGAGCCACAATGTCTCCAGCAAATTGATGCTGTAGTTACACTGTTATACTTGGATCTGTGGTATTATTTATACTTCTCACGAGTTTTTCATAAAATGTAGCATTTTTTTCCTCTTTGTTTTGAGTATTTTTTTTCAGCTGAAGATTTTTTTTCCCCCTTGATCCAAGTGGTGTTGGATGTTCAAGGTGTAGAGGATGAACTGTACGCATGACCCGAACAAGCAAGCGTTAGTTTAAAGCTGCAAACGCTTTAGATTTCTATTATATTATTATTACTGTTATTATTATTATTATTATTATTAATATTTTACTCATTGCTTCTCCACAGTCTTAACTGCAGGCAAGTCGGTTTTCAAAGTCTGCTCACAGAACCTGTGTGACAAGCTGAAGTAAATTAATTGTTCCTTGGAATTGGATGACGAAGGGAATGCATGCAATTCTGCTATCTCCATATGAACTCCTTGCTGCTTTATGTAAAGCTGTCTAAGTTGACTTCCTTTCTGGGAACCAGCTGCGTTTTAAAGTATTGTCTTCTCCGTTCAGTTCCAGCCTTGAAGAGCTCACATTCAGCGCAGAGAGAACAGAAATATTCTACAGCGCATACCAGGTACGCCTACATTCCAAACTAGGACGCATTTATTTCATCCTTTTTTTTTTTCCTTTCCTTGCCAGCAGCTAATTGGTGCTTTTTTTGTTTTGTTTTGTTTTGTTTTGTTATTTTTGCAGAAACATAAAAAAGATTTGGAGCGTCTTTTAGCAAGGTAAGGCATCGCTGCGTGTTCGGAGCTGTCAGTGCTTAAGAGATTTGTGGGGCTCATGTTATTTTAAGGTGTTTGCTTCGCTCTCTGGGGATGCCATCACAGCCTACTATTGCCTAAGCTTTGTTTGTTTATTATTTATTAATTACTTAATTGTTTTGATAAAACTCGAGTCGCAAATTTGCACAATTATTAACCGAATGATTTGACACGTTGAAAACGAGATATTCGAGGTTTTTGAAAGCACTGAAACGGGTGTGCTAACGTAGAAGGAAGAGGAGGCGAGCTGTTGTTCTAGTCAGTAATGAAACTTATCCGTGCCGTGATTAACTGACATGTAAATGTGGATTTATGACGTGCTAACAAACAGCTGTTTGTAGAAGAGCTGCAGTTAAACGGATTTAACTGCAGAAAATCATCTGATGCGTAAAACTCCTGTTACGCACAGCAACTTTAAGAGTTTTTAAGAGTTTTTTAAGAGTTTTGGTCATATCATTAATTCTCTGCCTCCTCGCCGAATGAATGGGCAATATTTTCTACAGAAGCAAAGAGGACTCAGTCTCTCCTGTCTTTCTCTTATAGCATAGGAAGGGGTCTACCTCACATTACCGACGCTTCGTGGCGCCTAGAGTACCACATGAAGGTGAGATCGCGAGACGAATTTGTCTGTTAGTGGTATATCATTTGTTGTGTGTTTCTAAAATGTTGCTTCTCCCACAGAACGGGCAGGTGGATAAAGTCAATGATCCTTTCTATTTGATATCACTGAACACCGAGGTAACAGCCGCAGCTTTACTCTTCTACTTTCCAGCATTTATATAAAGTCTGGTATATTTCAATGGGTAACAGGACGCTTATGTTTGCTCCTCCTTCCTTCCTTCCTTCCTTCCTTCCTTCATTTATTTATTATTATTATTTTTTAGAATGAAGGATCCTCAGAGGACATCAACTTTACTTGCACAGTGGAGCAGCTCCAGGTAGAGGAAAACTCTTGGGGTGGATAATTGTCTCGCAATTGCGTCGTACCTGTGCCATTACGCACTACAGTCACATTTATTAGCAGTCATAAACACTCTAACCACGGAACTTATTGCTCTGTGGTAGCTCTGCTTCTCGAAAGGGGTGTGGATCTTTCAGGAAAAAAGTCCACGTGGGAAATTGTATTATTATGTCCATGCGGTAGCTATTTTTTTCTTCACGGATTCTGATTTTAAAAGAGACAGAAGCGCTACGATCCATCCTTTACTGCAGCTCACTTTAACAGAAAATAATGAACAGAACCCGATTTTTTTTATTATATACTTGAAAAAGGTTAAAAATGTTTTGGAATCATCGTGGAAACATCAGCAGTGCCTTTTATAAAATCACAGACCTGTTGATATCAGCGGCTCTGTAATGATTTGATGAATGCAAGCCCTCAGTCATCTTCAGTCTAATCAGCCTGAATCTAAAGTCTGAAATTAGTCTAATCATTGTGCATAAATAATATATCTTTTTATATAAATGGATAAATGTTGATCGGTGTCTGCCTTTTCAGGATTTGGTGGGGAAGTTGAAAGACGCTGCCAAGACTATGGAGAAAGCCAGTCAGATGTGAAGCTTATGTCCACTTTCGTCCCCTTTATACCTGCCACTGATGTGTCACGTTTGACTGTTATCAACCCAACAAATGTATTTGAAAGAAAAATAAAATAAATAAAATCTTTGTTCTTTGACTGATTTCAGGATTTTGGTTTGTTACACGTCTCCCAAGAATTTCCCCTTTAGGACTGGAAAAAAATATTTTATTAAAAGAAATAATTTGAACGTGCGAACAGTAAAGAAACTACACCCTCGCGTTGTTTAAACAGCTTGTGTAGGATTTCTGACATAGCTGCACGACAGCGGTATATTTTTTTCTTCTTTCTCTCGAAGTATTTGTTACCACAAGAGTTTCAGCCCAGCCTTTCCTGGAGGACTCTATTTTTAAAAGGCTATTATCAGAGATCTACGGCTTTCTCGCGTCATAAGAATTTTAGTCCATTCACTAAAAAACAAAACAAACCAACAAAAATAAAGCTCCCCGAGCTTTTTTGCGTCCACCTCAGCTTGAAAAGTTCAAAGCTCCTGAGCTGAAGCAGCACGGCGGCTCGGATTCCGTAAACATCCGAGATGCCTTCGTTTTCAGCGGAGGGTTAAGGCTCCAATTCATCAAGTGTGGAAGTTTCTTCTTCTTCTTTTTTTTTGCACATGTCAGGACAGACTGTGACAAAGGTTTGACACCAGGGCCATTTGTCATATTGGCGTATTTTCCACCAAGTGCGTGGGATCTTCAAAGCAATGAGCTGGATGGATTAAAAAGACAGCCACTTGGTGCCTCAGTAGACTTTGATGCGTTTGATGGTCAAAACGACACGAAGTTGTGCGAGCGCGTGTGCTGCTGCTGTTATTTTTGACATCAGAGAGAGGAGGGCACACAGATAGCCTACTTTCTACATCTGCCTGCTCCAACCATTGTGCCGTTCTCTGTCTTTCTTTTCTTTTAAATTTTGGATACAGATCAGGACATATTGAGCCTCGTCGTGCTGAAAAGCGACGCAAGCTGCATGGATGTGCACCGTGTGTTATTTTAAATCATGCGTCACACTTTAAAAAAGACCAGAATAGACCGACAGTAATTTGTGAGCGCCCTTAAGCAGCTTCTTGGTGTCGTTTCAGGTCGAGAAAAAGGCACAAACCGCTAAAATAAAGATATGTTTGTTAAAAACGTGCCCATCGCGTGTAAATCAGCCTTTTTTCCTTCACCTCTTTGCTACTTTGCACATACGTAGATCAGTAGAAACAGCATACACCGACAGTAATTTCTAGGCACCCTTAAGCAACCAGACCACGTGACCAGAGCGGGGCGGTCGAACTACAAGCCATTTTGGGGACGGTGTCAGTTTCCACGGAGCACACACACACTGCTGCGTTTTACTGGGGGGCGAAGCGGATATTTTGGAGGCAAAGTTATCGGTGCCGAAGTGGGAAGCTTTCCGAGCCGGAGCCGAAGGACCGGGATCTCTTTGAAGGCATCTGTCGGACACGCACACCCCGCGCAATCGCCGAGGAAACGGGGAGTTTTTATTCGCACATCTGAAATGCGCTCCAGTCCGCCGTGCGCTCTCCGCCACTGACAGCGTCTGCAGCCTGCTTCAAGATGGCGGCTCTACTCCTATTCATTTTCTGCTGATCGCCTCCCAACTTTCATTGTCTACTCGCCTCGGTGCCCACCGATTCCCGGCCGAGCCTTCAGGTACGTCTCCTTCGATATCGTCTCTAACTAACGGGGCGAAAGGGCGAGGTTTGGGCTTTGTGTCTTTGTGTTTTCCCCCCGCTACGTCCAGCGGTGGATGTGGAGCTTTCAACGGTGGCTGCAGCGATCACCGACGTGGAGCTCTGTGTGTGGGTCTGCGCACCACTTTTTCCCCCCGCAAAAGATGTTCCCCGCTCGGCTATAAACGCCAATTAAGGGTCGGGCACATTCGCTCCTGCTTCTCCTATCGTTCAGTTACGCGTCTGTATAAGTTGGTCACGGTTCGGGTTTGCATTGCGTCGTTGGGATTTATGTAAAGTGGGAGACCCGAGGCGAACCAGGCTGTGTTGGCTGCGATGCGAGGAGCAGCAAGTGCTTCAAACGGTCCCCGTGCGTTTGTGTTTCCACGTAGAGTCTTCATTTTATAGAGTTTGGATCTTTGGGGTGATGGGAATTGGGTGGCAGGTTGGTTTTCGGTGACCGTGACCGGATGTTGGATTTATTAACTTAACTTGGATCGCTCCCGTGAACGTGCCAGGGAGGCAAACCGTTTCCACCAAGCATAAATGTTTCATGACGGCTGCTTTGTAAACACTGGATCGTCATTAAACGCGTATACGGACTACAACTGGCTGTTTACGTTTTGGTGTGTGCTTGTCCTGTGTGGGAAGGATGGTTATTATTATTATTTTTTTAAGAAGAAATTAAGAAGGGAGAGAGAGAAAAAAATTGGCGACTACAAAGGAGTGGCTGTGCCTCTCCAGGCAGTCTGAAGCTCTGGTAATTCCACTTAAATTCACATGAGCTGTAGCCAACACAGACTGTTTGTTTGACAATTAAAAGCTCATTATGGATCGCAATAATTCCCACCTTTATACGGTCTGTGTGTTGGCGCACACTGTAGCTCCCAGTCTGGTGATGGGCGCAAGCTAGTGTTTCCTCTGTAGAGAGCGAGGGGGGGTAAAAAATTATCATTTTACCCATGAACGCTGGTGTGGACCTTGTGTGCACTTATAATGGGTTAAATGAATCTATCCCCCCCGAAACACACACACCACCACCACCACCCGCTTGGTTTTTGCAGGTTGACAGGCTCACATGTATGTGAATAGTAGCGATCATGTAGCCCACCAGACTGGATGGAGTACATCCCCTGAGTAGGGAGGCATTTACACGGAATAAACGTAATTCCTTTGATACGTTTTAGTCCTGTGGTCAGTTCTAATCAGGAGCTATTTAAGCCACGGTTTTCTAAATGAACTGACAGCGGCTGATGTGTTTCTTCTCCTCCTCCTTCTTCTTCTTTTCTTTTCTTTTTGCCATCCCAGTTTTTTTTTTAATTGGGTTATTTCCAGCTGCTGTTGATCTACATGTAAGAGGGGGACGCTTTACAAGAGGAACTGGTCTCGTCTGTGAATAAATGAGGTTAGCACGACTTTAACGGGTCACTACAGAAACCGATGGAAATCTCCAATTTAACGTGTCTTGTTTGAAAGAATTAAAGATTTACTAGTTGTGGAGAAATAATTGATGGCCTGCTGTCAGCACCAGCTACAGCTTAAGCCAAATAGTCAGTTAAAAAAAAGAAAAAAGAAGGGGAAAGCCCGTGCTGTGCACAAACCTCTGCATTCAGTGTATTCCCAACTGAATCCAGACTGTATTGTTTGATTGTTGGCCATTCAGCAATATTCGTTCCCAAAGCGTATTAACTTTATTTTGGATTTCTTGGCTGACCTGACTTGAAGTCTTATAAAGTGAGCAGGCAGGTCACACACACACACACACACACACACCCTGGCAGAGGGGAAAGCAGTTGTCCAAACACCAGCCAATCGATTAATGGCGCAACAGGCTCCCTGCATATATGTAGGCATTATCCATCATTATCCGTGTGTGAGGCATCCTTTGAACCGATTTGCTGTCCAAACTTGCCCGCAGTGGTCTGTTCAGAGGCGGCCAAGGAGAGGTCGGTTGAAGCATTGAAAAGCAGCCGGGACTCGGGCATGGTGCCGACTGTGGCTCCATAAAGTAACAGTGTGGGTTCCGAGCTGGGCAGGCTGGCTCTCATCCAGCGTTTAAAGAGGGGTCACCCGCTCATATTCACTCTTTACCCCGGATAGACTTTTAATGATTGCATTAAGTAACAAAAAATAAAAATAAAAAGTGACAGCACCCAGGCGCGATAATCGTTACAAGTCCAACTTTAAAAACCAAAAAAGTGCGCCAGACTGGTCATCTTTTTCAAGACCAATTTGCCCACCGGATCGTAACTACCGGATAAAAATCTGAAGACCGAGATCCTTTGTCATCTGGTGACTTTACTATACCGCCCTCGCTTTTTTGTTGAAATGCACTCGAGCACAGAGTGGAGCCTACGTTCGTGTTTGATAAATGGGCTGTGCGGTGCTTGAACTGGAAATGGCGCAGAATAAATGGTTTGTAATGACCCAGTGTGCGCCTCAACTTCGGCGCAGTCGCTGGCGTCTGGCCATATTGGTGCTGCTCGGTGTTGATGAAAAAAAGCGCAAAGCGAAGCAAAATAAAGCTGAGATCTCTCCCTCTCTCTCTCCCGGTCGGACTCGTACGCTCCTCTGTGTCTGGCTCACGGATACATGAAGCTCGTGTAAACACCTCGGGGGTGGGCGTTATTTGCCCCCGTTAGAAGGAAACCCCGCAGCCCGTTGAACCGATACAAGCTTCTTTTTTTTTCCTCCACAAAATGGCAGCCGTGCTGTCGGCAGCCTGGCAGCCCAGCGGCTGTGTGTGTGTACACGGAGGGACTGGGAGACTCTGTCCCTCCTCGTTCCCGCTTTGCACACCGGCACGGCTCGCCGTGTTGTTTTTGGTTAGACATCCTGTCTTTCTGGTCACTGGCGACGAGCCATGTGGGCTAAAAAAGCAAACGGGGTTGCCATAGAAACGCTCAGGTTTCCCCGTGGCTTGTGTGGCACACCTGACGCAGTGAGTGGGTGCCTCATATTACCCCACCCCCCTACACACACACACACACACACACACACACTTTCACCCAGTCACCCCAGTGAGCCCTTGTGGATGATATTAGCCCACCAATATTGGCAAAATGCGCCAAACCCTACAGAACATGGCAACCCAGTAAAGGGTTTACCCACTTACCTAAAGGTTTCGGTGCTAGCTGGGTCTGATTTATTTAATTTTTCATATTGTCTCGCATAGGTTTTCGTTTTTACCCCCACATTTGCGCTCTTGGTTTAAACCGTTTTCGATTTCGCTTAGAGTTTAAACCATCCACGTTTTTAAAAGTGCGTGCGAATCTGAAGTTGCGGGAGCTCAATATTCCCGTTCTGTGCCTCAGATTTGGATCCGGATTTGGTTCCTCAAAGCTCGACCGCTGCTGCCCCTACTATGTCATTAAAGATGCTGAGCTAAGGCGAAGGAAAGTGGGGAGCGCACGGCTCCATCGATCTCAGCGGAAGTGATTGATTTATGATTATTCGCCGCATTTCGCCTGTCAATCTGCCAACGAACACCTTTCCCTCTGGTTATTTTTGGCTCGGCATAAAAGATGATGTTGCTTTAACACAGTCCAAGCAAACAGCAGTCTCCTCCAAATGGTCCGCCGTGCGTTGACAAACCTCTGCGTGCTTTTGTTTTGACCTGTCCTCCTTCTGCGCGCAGGGATTGTTGTTCCTTCCTCTCAACATGCATCGGACGACCAGGATAAAGATTACCGAGCTCAACCCTCACCTCATGTGCGTCCTGTGTGGAGGATACTTCATAGATGCAACCACCATCATCGAATGTCTTCATTCATGTGAGCAAAACTCGTCTTATTTTATTTAATTTTATTTTTTATGGGTCACAATCAGTTCATATCACCCGAAGCTGCTAAATGTGAGATATGTTGGATTAAATTTAAACATTCCCAGTCTTCTTTTTTCAGTGCTGCAAAATGTATTTCTTGCTCTTGCTCTCTTTTAAACTAAATTTGGCTCCTCAGGAAATGCTTTCAGATCTCATCAGACATTAACAGGTTTTTTTTTTTTTTTCTGTGTTTTGCAGTTTGCAAGATGTGCATTGTGCGCTATCTGGAAACCAGCAAATACTGTCCCATCTGTGATGTACAAGTGCACAAAACCAAGCCATTGCTCAACATTAGGTGAGAACTGTGTTTACCAAGCTCTCTGCATTTTGCTCAGCTCCCCCCGTTGTTATTGTTACTTTTTCAGGGCCCATATAAATTTGGTTCTAAAAGTTTAGTGACGCCCGATGGCTTGAATTTAACCACTTAAATATGATTTTTCTGTTCTGTTTTAAACAGTATAGAACATATATTTTCTGCCTTTGCAATCTTAAGCGAATGCATTGCTTGTTTTCGGTTTCCTTCCCTCTGTGGATTCCCCACTAAACAGCTGAATCAGCCTCTGATTTAAATATTCAGACATGAGAAACACATGTAGGTGTGTAGGCGACATGACATGTTTGAGGTTTTCCACAGCAATGAATACTAGGTACTAGTCTTATTTTTTCAGACAAGAATTGGTTTTAAATACTTGACTGAAGTTTCTTTTCCTCTCTCCCTCTCTCTTTTTAGGTCTGACAAAACTTTACAGGACATTGTGTACAAACTGGTCCCCGGCCTCTTCAAAAGTAAGAGCACGGCGGTCGAGTCCCATTTTTACTGTTCAGTCTGACTTTTGCAAGTAAATTTGTCTCTGCAGGTATATTAAAATAAGAATAAATGAACATTACCGATGAGGGTATATGTAATTGCATTTGGATATGGTGTGTATGTTGTGTAGTGGAAAGCTTCAGCTTGACAGTAAATTATTTGTTGTAAAGTGCAGAGGTGTGTTGAATTGGGATGACGCTGAGTGGTATGGTCATCAAATCTGTCTGCTTTTCTTGCTGCAAGCACTAGAAGTTCATTAAAACAAGCTGAGACAGGTTCAAGCAAAACAGTTTTCATTGCCATGTCTCATATCACCCCTCTGTAAGACAGAAATGTAGAAGAAACTGGCAGTGGCTATTCCGTTGCTTAACCAAATCAAATCATTATTTCCATGAATTTTCACATCAATGCCACAGTTTTAATCCAGCTTTTCTTGTGTTTCGACAAATATTTATTCCTGGAAGTCACAATATTAAGGGCACCGAGAACTCTGGCACACGGTTTCTGAAATAAGGTAATAGTGGGAAGTGAAAGTGAATGGATTGCTAATAACACGCCTTTCTGAATGTCTTCAGATGAGATGAAGAGGAGAAGAGACTTTTACGCAGAGCACCCCGTAGATGGTGAGTCAGAAAGAAAATGTTCTTTTCTTTCTTTTTCTCTTTTGGCAAAATATTTTCCACATCAGAGAGTCTGCTGTGCTGTAAACGCAACATATAAACCCACCCTCACATCCAAGCGTGCATGTGTGTGTTTCTATAGCGTCTAATGGAACAAATGAAGATCGTGGAGAGGTGGCAGATGAGGACAAGAGAATTATTACGGACGATGAGATCATCAGCCTCTCTATTGAGTTCTTTGATCAAAGCAGGTACGCTTGTATTAAAAATACGTGGAAATGGAAAATAGTTGTTCCTAAAAGACTACAAAATCTAATATTTATAGAGGTTTCTTGTTAGTAGATCCAGATATTGCTCCACAATAGCCGATATTATCAGTCTGCATTAGAATCATCAAAACCAACTTAACTGACGTTGGTACCATTTTTTTATAGATCAAAATATGACATGTCCTACCCACAGCGTGATGAAATGAACAGAAATAGGATCATGCATATAATATAACAGATTTTGGTTTTTGTATTCAAATGCCTTTTAATTAATTATTTTTTAATAGTGTGTAAATTTTAGCTGCCTTTGCGGTCATTATAAAATAATATTCAAGACTTTATTTTAAGTTTATTCTAATGTTTGGAATTTGCCGAAATACTTGACTACAGTAATACTTCACAAAAACGTACTGCATGAAACAGTATGTTTAAAAAGATTTTTTTTTAAATAATCTTTCAAAATTTGAATTCTGTTGCTAACTCTGTATGATTTAGTTTTAGAGCTATACATACGCTGGAAAGTTACTAATGTTTTTCCTGTGTTTTTGGCACACAGACTGGGAGGAGCAGTGGAGGACAAGCAGTCGAAAGATCAGGTATCACACGTCGATTTAGCCACATTTTTTTTTTCTGTCATTTTTTTTCATCTTTGCTAACATTTTAAGATTAAAACAGCCTTAGAATGAGGGATAATCAAACATGTGTGGAGACAAACAATTATAATTATTTTATCTCTCCAGTGGTAAAGGGCTACATTGTTTTTGCTGCTTTTAAGGTGGACCAGCCCGTGTGTAGATTCTAGTCATTGTGTATAAATGTTTTATTCCACACGTATGTATATCCATATGTATTTTTTTTTTTTTTTGTTATAATGTGTTTTATCTGCAGGTGGCTAACAAGAGGTACTTGCAGTGTCCAGCAGCCATGACAGTTATGCATCTGAGAAAGTTTCTGCGCAGCAAAATGGACATCCCAAACACCTACCAGGTCTGTTTTAGTTTAATTATTTATTTATTTTCAGGGATACTTACTATAAATGTATCACAAAGAACTGAGAGATATCTGATCTACATATTTGATGATTTCCTCTTACAAAAGATTATTACTAAAAACAAAAAAAAACAACCCCATTCTTTTTTTTTCCTCTTAAGGTTGAAGTCATGTATGAAGATGAACCTCTGAAAGATTACTACACGCTAATGGATATAGCATATATCTATACTTGGAGAAGGGTAAGAAACATTTTTGCATATTTTTATACAGGCTAATTGTGATTTTTTTTTTATCTCAACATGTGATTAATACACTGCATTTAACGAGTTGTAATTGCAGTGTATTAATTTTTATCGATACACTGCAGTATATTAATAATATTTTATTTGTTAAATAAAACCATGTCCCTCTGTGTCAGTTAATGTATTTAATCACACTTTATTTTTAAAAATAAATTTAATATGAACAAAAATTAGGCACTTTTGAAATTTAACCTTGAGACATAAATAGAATACATACTTACGTTTTGATTGCTGAGCTTTTAAAATATTATTTTATCATTACATTGAAGTTTTTGTATATTGTTATATATAGGTGTTTATCGCTTTCTTGTAGCTGGTGTTGTATAGCGTGCGGTCAGTTAAATATATATATTTTTGTGCTTGTTTATTTTAGTCTTCAAAAACACGAAATCTCCAAATGGGGAAGCTGTTCGAGAAAGAGGGTTTTTGTTCATACATGTTGTTAAAGATGCCAAAATGTAAATAAATAATAAAAATATATTCATATTTACGATATTAAAAACTTTTAAAATTTACAAGCAGTTTCCGTTTAAGATTTTAGTCAAATAAACACATACATAGCCATGGACATGGCTATATTCGAATTTGCATGGTATCATGTTTTTATACTCAACCTGAAATAATATGTATTTTGAACATAATGAAATTTTATGTTGCTCCTTTAACCCTCTCTCTCTCTAACATATATATATATATATATATATATATATATATATATATGTCAGGGACATTCTGCAATTAGTTATGGTTTTCTATCATGTGTATGCAAAAAGGGGGGAGGGGCAACAAAGGGCACAAGATCTTTATCCCATATGTGGCCTCTGAAACTAAACCGCTTTAGATGTATCCGGGTTACTGAGTTGAAAGTAGCAAGTTTTGTTATAAACTTGCTACTTTCTGGTCTGGTTATCAAACTGAATGTATGCCAGGACATGAGTGGATGTTTTTATCTCTATACAGTAGTGATTAAAAATGGAAATTTGGGATTGTGTATGCATGTGTAATGTATATATAGATACGTGTTTGTGGGTGCGTGTGTGTGTGTGATTTACATTGCTGTGCTCGAGAGCCACCATCTACCGGAACCAAATTCCTTGTATTTGTCTGCACATATACTTGGCCAATAAACACGATTCTGATTCTGATTCTGATTAAAAAGTAAGTGACCCCCACATATCTTTCCAAGTGTTTTTTTTTTTTTTTTTTTTTGCCAAATCAATGAACCAGTTCCTTAAAAAAATTAAAAACAAGTTTAAAAAGTTGTAGGAGAAACCGATTAATAAACTAGTTTTTACGACTTTTTTTTTTTTTTTTTTACGAATAAAATAGGTTAGATGACCCCGCTCGATCACTTCAGGGTTAGTTGAGTAACTAATTACATTTAAAAAAAACCCCCAAAAAACCGAATAAAGTTCCTAAACAGTTTAGGTTTTAATGTTTTAATAACTTCTTCTCCTCCTCCGCAGAACGGCCCGCTGCCGCTGAAGTACCGAGTCCGACCCAACTGTAAGAAGATGAAGGTGAGCCACGCGCAGCAGGAAGGTCAGAACAGCGCGAGCAGATCCGGGCAGGAGAGTGATTCTGCCAGCGACAAAGCCGGAAGTCCAGCCGGGGCTCCGTCCACGTCCTCGTCTCTGCCGAGCCCCGGCACGCCTGCGCAGTCCCCCACCCGCAGCACCCGCACGGCAACAGCAACAACAACAGCAGCGGCAGCACCGTCAACGGGACTCCCACCGCCACAGCCCCGAGCCCTAGCCGACCCTTCACCCAGTTCTGCGGCGGCAACGGCGGCAAACCCCGAAAGGTTTCTCTGAACGGCTCGTCGACCTCATCCGGATGACGCGGGGCTCCATGCAGTGCCGGACCGGACCAGACCAGCCAACGCCAGACACCCGCTCAGCTAATACTGTTTTCATGCCAACGTAGTTCCATTGTGTAGACAATGTTCTCTCTCTCTCTCTCTCTCTCTCTCTCTCTCTCTCTCTCTCTCTCTCCATTTGTTGTTCCCAATATTATGGCGTCATCTGTAAGTTTAAACGTAGTGGAATCGGAGACATTTCAAAATAAAATAAAAAAGAAAGAAAGAAGAAAGGAAAAGCGGCGTGGGAATTCTAAAAAGAAAACGAGATGTCTAGGGTGGAGGAGGAGGGGAAAAGGAAGTTTGGAAGGACGGAGAGGGACAAACATGTACTTTTTTTGAAAGAAAAAGCTGCATCTTTATTTTCCTGAAGTGACTGAAGGTGACTCTTCTGTTCCTGTTTTCACGTCTTTCAAATTAAAAGTGTTTATCATGATTACTTCATGTGCGTGTGGGGTGGAAACTTTAAACATGCATGCTCATGGTAACGCCATTTTCCTTATTTTATTTTTTAATTTTTTGGTCTCAGAGAAGGTTCGCTTGTTTGTCCCACGAGTGTAATTTTGGACGTTTTTTTTTTGTTTTTTTGTTTTTTAAAGAAGTGTCCAGGCACACCTTGTACCAATGAAAGGAGAAAACAAAAAAGTTTGTATAGGGCTGTAGGGTGAAAAAAAAACCTACGGAAGAAGAATCGACTTTACTTTTTACTGGAAGAAGAAAAACGTTTCTTGTAACTGCAGTGGACTCGGATGCTGTCCTCCACGTCTTTAACGCTCCGTTTTAGAGAATCCGTGTGTAAATAGAAGCAAAATGCATATTTAATCAGCGGCGATGTTATTCTCTTATTCCCCTTTATTCCGTGGGGATGACTTGGGCTCCTCTTCAGCTTCATTTCATGCTCAACGACAGATGTTTTGATGTCTCTTTGTTTGTTTTTTGTTTTTTTCTTTTGTTTTTTTTTCTTTCCGTATTTGTATCGCTCGATTGTATGGACAAGTTGTTGTATTGTTACTGTTGCACAGTATAAAACATCTAAATAAAACATTTTACACTTACTGGCAAACTCACTTCGATTTTTTTCTTTCTCCTTTTGAGTTTTGGGAGATCATCGATCAGTTTGATGGGTTTAAAATGAAAAAGTCGAACTAAAAGGCAGGCAGAGGGCCAGATGTCAGTCTGAATGAACAGGATTTAAAGTAGATGACTCGGTTAGAGAGGCATGCTCTGCACAACGACGTGGAGGAGAACTGGATGGTAAAGAAAACAAAGAGACAAACCACTGTTTATTCGTTCAGACCTAATTTTGATTTGTTTAACAAGTGGCCTGATTAGACTTCACCGATTTAATCAAAGTATAATATAAAATGTGTAAGTATACAAAAACTACGCTAAAAAAATTTTTTCTCTGTGATAAGTTATTTTTTTGTTTCATTATTGTTATTATTATTTTATTTAGTTTTGCGCTATGCGGGTATTTTATGGTTTTAGATAATAATATATATATATATTTTATCTGATAGCCTGCGCTGTTTTTATAAGCCGCGGGGCATTTTTAAGATTTTTATTTATTTTTACACGGAGGTGTTTATTTTTAAAGTTTTGTCCCCATAAAATTAATTTTTTTGATTTTTTTATTTGAAAAAAATCCCCCGAGAAATAATGAAAAATGCAAATCGAAAGGTATATAACAAAGGTAAAAAAGAAAAAAAAAAAAAAAAAAAAAAAAAAGAATCATATAAAGGCTCATATAGAAATACGCTCCACTTCCTAAAGCCTTCATATTTTATTTGGCGAAACCTCCCAAGAAAGCGAAGTAAAACGAAATATTTGCGTATTGATATTTACAAAATAATAATATGAATCCTCGGTAAAAGTTGCCAGTATTTCAAATGTAGGCTAGCAGATGCAGACAGGTTTGCGAACTCCGGGTAACAAGTTTAAAAAGTAAGAAATAAATTGGATCAGTCATTTAACTCCTATAGGCAAACCTTTTTACACTGTCATGAGCGCATAAACCTTTTTTTTTAAAAATAATCATTTATTAATAGACTGAGCTTCCTCTATCGCCTGATTACATTTATTCCTCTTTTCCCCCAGCGCTAAAACAAGATATAAAACTGATCGATATTTTAGAGACAACAAAAACAATGACGACTATTCGGCCCATGTCACTTATTAAATTTTATGTTGCCCCATTCATTCATTCATTCATTTATTCATTTATAGCAACCACATTAATTAGAGCGGTCTACATGAGTTCATCCAGGAAGGTTATATGAGGACACATGTAGGGATTAAAAAAAATAAAAGAAACTCATATTGAGAGCTCACTCATAATGCACGCTGTGTTTTCACTTTCTTCAGTTTGCCGCTTTAATTTTTCGGTTGTGTTTTTCTGTTCAATAAGTCCTCGCAGAGTGAGACAGCGTCGTGTTTTAGCGGGAACTGAAAACAGCGCAAAGTGAACCTAGGAAGTCCTTAGATCTCTCACTTTGAACACATTTTCGGAAAACACGAGCCGTGGCGAGCGGACACGAGCGCACCGGGAGTGATTCATCTCTCTTTTTTTTCCCTAGTAGACGATCTTCGACGAGGACACTCTGCTTCCCGTCTGTTGCCGTGGCGACCCGTAATCACAACACTACCTGTGGAGGACCAGACCTGTGTTGAAAAATAGCACCGTGTTTCGTTGGAGGGAGGAAGATAACGGAGTAAAAAGTGTGAGAGGACGCGGTATCCATCAATACCACACATTACACTACAATGTCGCAGCGGCACGTCGTTCAAGGTGAACTTCATGAGGTGTAGTGACGAGGCCGAGCGGGTATTTCACTCCACTGTTTTCAAGTCTTCCGTCTGTTCTGTCACTTCTGTTCTCTGCAGTTTTCGAGCAATATCAGAAAGCCAGGATGCAGTTTGTGCAAACTGTCGCTGATCTCGCGAACCGGCCACAAAATATAGAACTACTTCAAAATGCAGGTAAGACAGCCGACACCTGCTTCCTTTACTCACTCCTTGCCAGGGTTGGACTGGGACAAAAAATCGACTAGAGACCGGCCCACCAGGTATTATAGGAAAAGCCATAAAGCCTTTGAAAACAAATGCTGTTGTGACAGTGTCTTGTTGGTATGTATGTATGATTTCTATACATTTTACATCAGATGACCACTTTGGTCGAAAGATTCAGATAATTATTTATTAAAAGCGAGACATTTTAAATGAGAATAAGAAAGAAAAGTATTTCTTTGTGCCTCCCTTTCCCTGTTAATGTCCTACCTGGCCCCCTGGCAAAACTTTGCTAGACCCGCCCCTGCACAGTTACCAGCTGTCAGCTACGTAGAAAATGATCCTGGTGTTATTTGTCTCTCAGAAACAGTTCATAACTTCCCTTCAACTCATTCATGTCACCTAAAAGGTAAACCTGTTTCTCCATCACCTGTTCAGCTCTGATGATTCAGTAAGGACATCTCCTGGTTTCATCTTCATGTTTCCCTCTCACCACATATCCAAACCGATATCATGACCAGCACCTTTACGGCTGTGGCTCCAGCAAACATCAGCTGATACTAGAACGTAATATTAAATCAATTCTAACAACAGCTTATCAAGCTTAAATGTGCTGCTGTTGTTTAAGCGCGACCTCCGCTGGTTTCCTCTTTCTGGCTCAAAGTGGGCGACAAACAAACAAGAGAGACGGGACTGGCCATCGGCCCACCGGGCAAATGCCCGGTACGCCCAATGGCCAGCCCAGCTGTGCTCCTGCCCCCTCCTCTCCTCACCTCCTCACCTCTGTTTTCCTGCAGGTGTGATGTCCCTGCTGTGCCCCTTGATGCTTGATGTTGTCCCCAGTATCCAGCATACAGCAGCTTTGGCTCTGGGCCGCCTGGCAGACAACAGCGAGGACCTCGCAGAGGCTGTGGTGAAGGAGGACATCTTGCCACAGCTGGCCCATTCCCTGGCCTCGCAGAATGTGAACATCCAATCCTCCTGACAGTTTTCTACTTCAGTTTGATTTTCCAGTTTTGATGTGTTTGTGTGTGTGTGTGAAAGAGAGAGAGAGAGGAAAGAGGCAGTCAGAGGCTGTCACCCTTTAGGACCTCAGGGTCAGCCATTTGAATGTGAGAATGTATGTTGGGGTAACTTGGCCGCCTGGGGGCTACTTCAAAACCTAAGAGCAAGCAGGCCTTTGTTTCCTCTTTCTTTTTGCTGTCAGCCCACTCAGAGGCTCAGAATGCAGTTTTTTTTTCTTGTTTTCTTAATATTAAAATTTGTCATTATTGTATTTGTCAAATAAGACAAAAGTAAAACAAAACACACAAAAAGCCCTCCTCTAAAACAAGTAGAAAATAAGATCACAGTGCTTTGCAGATTTTAAAAGTGGGGTGACAACCCCCAACATACCATTTGTTTACAGAGACCAACCCAGGGCCTCCTTAAAAGCTCAAAAAGAAATATCAGACTGAGATTTCTGTGGTAGCTCACGGACCAGAAATAAAGACACATTTCCCACTGTGATTGTTGTTTATAGCAAAGTGAACATACAGGCAGATAACTAATTACAAGGAGTGGAGAAAAAAAACAACACGCCTTTTCCAAAATCTCCCAGGATCTAGTGATTTTGTAAACCACAGCATGGGAATCATTTGAAAGGAATTGCAATGTTTCATCACGGGGTAAAAAGAGATCATTTTAGAACATTTGTTGTATTGATTTGCAGTGATTTTTTTTCCTGTAGGGGAACAAGTGGACCCAAACCCCACCCCACAGCCAAATACCGATCAGGAAGCCCAACAGAATTAACACATCCCCTCACTGCAGGGGTCAAGTTTTTATTTACATACTTTGTAGGAAAGCTTCGAAGCACAGAAGCCATATTTCTGGACATTTTTAGAGAAACCCAAGCAGCAAAAATGTAAAATATTTAATACGATTTACATAAGATGAGAGTTTAATTGAAGGGTGCAGATCATTTTAATGGGATTCTTTTAAAAACTGATGCAGCTGTCTGTATATGTTTGTGTGCAGAGGTTCTATAAGAAGGCAGCAGCATTTGTTCTGCGTGCAGTAGCCAAACACTCCCCGGAGCTGTCACAGGCTGTGGTGGCCTGCAGGGGGGTGGACGCTCTGGTTCTGTGCCTGGAGGAGTTTGACCCCGGGGTGAAGGAGGCTGCTGCCTGGGCTTTGGGCAACATTGCACGACACAATGCGGGTTAGGAGGGTACACTCATCAAGAAGCTGATAGAGAATGACTTCATGGAGTGATTTCATAGTTCGAGCATGCAACATTTTACTACATTTTTCTAACATCATTCTTTGTTTAACAGTTTTTTGTTTGTGTATGTGTTCACCGCCTCTTCCTCCTCTCCCATGCAGCCTTGTCTCAGTCAGTGGTGGACGCGGGTGCCGTTCCCCTGCTGGTCTTGAGTCTTCTGGAGCCAGAGATGGCTCTCAAACGCATCGCAGCCTCCACTCTCAGTGACATCTCCAAACACACGCCAGAGCTGGCACAGACTGTGGTGGACACTGGAGCCATCGCACACCTGGCACAGATGATCCTCAGCCCAGACACCAAGCTCAAGGTGAGGCACTAATGACTGTTTTGCTGTCTCGTCAGAACAGCTGATGCTTTAGCTCGGGTTAACATGTGTCAAAATGTGAATCAAAGAAACGCCAGCCTTATTTAAATACATTAATTTATTATTTTTACACAGTCATTTATAATCTTTTTAAATAACTTATTTGTTCTTTTTTTGTTAAATGTTTAAAATAAGCAAAATAAATACATAAAAAGTAGTCAAAACATAAAGTGTAAAAACCTCAGAATATTAATAATTTTTATGCTAAAATATGTCATCTCAACATGGGTACATTAGCAATGTGTAGTGTGATTTTCCAACACTTACTACACAATTTATCTAAATTTAAGGTGTACTTTTCAGTACTTAAAATACTTATCAGTCCCTAATTATCTTTAAAATAGGAAGAGTAGAATGAGGACCTAACAAGTGGCAGTTTTAAAGCGAACAAATCATATTCTAAATATTTTTGATCACCAAATACTTTTGGAGTATAAAAGCAAGGATTTCCATATTCTACTTTACATTAATCTTTTTTATGTAGTGAATATTTTTGGAATATTTTGGTGTAAATGATAAACACTTATTATTAGGGGTATGGGTAGTATTATTGAAAAAAAGTGTGTATGTTAGTGTGTACTATAAGAATTTTTTTATAATTACTACCACGCAAGGAGTTGTTCTTTTTTTGTGTTACTTAGCAACTCCATTGATTCACATTTCAAAAAGTGTTATCCTGTCCTGAGATAATTTATTATTTCTGACTTACTAAAATATTCCTGCAGAATTTTATTTTGAAATGTTGGCATGAAAATATCTTTCACCGTGAATACTTAACAGGAAACTTTATTCAGTACAGATCTGTTGAGCACAAATTATGATTGTAAAAAATACAGTTAAAGCTTATAAATGATCAGTGTTTTAAAATCTGCTAGGTTTAAATATTGAAAAAAAATCTTGTGTAAAATATGAAAACCTTTTTTGTTTTTAAAATAAAGACACTTTCTGAACCCAATCACTGTTAAAAAATTACCAGGCTTAGAGTTTGGATAGGTTTTCACTTTCAGATGGAATTACACATTATGTTCTAATTTCTTATTAATAAAACAAAATTATCAGAAGAAACAGATGCTGTAAATTTAAATGGAGAACATGCAGTATTGACTCAATCTAATTTTCAACACTGTAAATGATCTCTGAAAATATTTAGGCATTTTTTTGTCTCCATCTAGAGGCAGGTGTTCGCTGCCCTCACTCAGATCAGCAAGCACTCCGTGAGCCTGGCAGAGATGGTGATAGAGGCTGAGATCTTCCCCGCAGCCATGTCCTGTCTCAGAGATCCAGATGAGTACGTCAAGAAAAATGTTGTCACCCTAATGAGGGAGGTGGTGAAACACACTCCAGAGGTACGGCGCGCACTCACATTTGCAGGCACAAACGCACACAAAAGAGACGCACAGTCAAGTGCCTGCATGCGTGTTTGTTTCCCCAGCTGGCCCAGGTGATTGTGAACTGTGGGGGCTTGGAAGCAGTGATTGACTACCTGGGCAATTGCCATGGAAACGTGCGTTTGCCTGGCATTATGATGCTGGGATATGTGGCAGCTCACAGTGAAAGCCTTGCCATGGCTGTCATTGTCTCTAAGGTGGTAATAACTCTTTATGTGACAGCTAATCCAGCCACTAAAGCCAGAGACGTTTCTTCATGCTTGCTATGTAGGTCATGTTAACTCAGCCAGCCCTGTTGTGCTGTGTGCCCTCCTGTCCTGCAGGGGGTGCCCCAGCTGGCCCTATGTCTGTCGGAGGAGTCTGAAGATCACATCAAGGCGGCCACAGTCTGGTCAGTGGGCCAGATAGGGCATCACACCCCTGAGCACGCCAAGGCAGTGGCCACAGCTAACCTGCTGCCCAAAATACTGGAGCTTTACATGAACGCCAGCAGCTCTGAGGACCTGCAGACCAAAGTAAGGGTTTCCTCTGAGCATCCAGAGAATCAGCCTTTTCTCTCACAGCACAAAGTCACAAAAGTGTTTGCTTATGATTTTTTATGTTTACATGACTTTTGGACATCAACACCAAGCTGTTCCACTTGGAAGTTACACTTCTGTCCCAGTCTTTGCTGTTTTTAAGGACTCGTTGAGTCTAGTGTCTCTCTCCTATAATGTCTCTGAGTGGGATCAGATGTGAAGGACTTTCTCTTCTTGTGCACTTTTAGAGTAAAAAAGCTCTGAAGAGCGTTCTGCAGAAATGTACTTACCTGCCAAGTCTGGAGCCCCTCCTCTATGAAGCTCCAAGCAACATCCTTAAACATGTGGTCTGTCAGTTCAGCAAGGTAACTCTACAAGCAGGACCATAATCAGATCAATTCTATATATGTCAGTCTTTTTTTTTTTTGGTGTCATTTAGTTCAAGACTGTTTTTCATGCCAGTCCTTTCCTCAAAGGTGCTGCCTCATGACAGCAGAGCACGCCGCCTCTTTGTGACCAGTGGTGGACTGAAGAAAGTCCAAGAGATCGAGGCTGAGCCCGGGTCTCCCCTCCAGGAATACATCAATGCCATCAACGGCTGTTTCCCTGAGGAGATAGTGAGGTACAGTGTTCCTCCCAGCAGCCACGCTTGTGCATGCTGGAGTATACTTTTTGATTTCCGAACCTTGTTATCCACAGCAGATCATCTGACCATATATCATGTTTTTAGAAAAAATGTGACTAAATGAAAAGCTTGAAAATGAACAAAAATGGAGGTTATATTATATCGATTCTTCAGTGGTATTTACAGTATGTGTCATTTGTGTTTCAGGTACTACTCTCCCGGCTACTCGGAGGCCTTGCTTGAGCGATTAGATGACTACCAGCCGGCCTGACATCGGCTCACAGCACACATCCGGTGTCGATATTCATGTGAAAATATACTGTGCCTTTACAAATGTTTTTCTTTTTCCTTTTGTTTTTCCCCAAAGGTTTTCATGCCAACTGTTAAATTAAAAGGTTGAATATCCAATAAAAAGACAGCATCCAGGCTAGAATGTTCTCTTTAGATGCTACACCTGCTTCTGCACTCTAACGGTGCATTCGCAGCCAGCGTGACATTTCATGCAGTTGGAAGTGTTTCTGTTCTGCACAGAGAGGTCAAAGGTCATGTTCAGTGACACAGCAGCAGGTGGTAGAGATTTAATTAGGCTGCGTGCTCGCTGACGCATGGATCTGACTCAGCCCCCCCTGTCTAAGCTCCTCAGCTCCTGAGACAGAGACATCAAAGTCATACTCTTGGATAGAGACATGTTACAGTGTTATTTCTTTACTCGGCTCATGGCGGGAAACAGATGGCTCTTATATAAAAGCTGGTGTTCATCGGCGCTTTTTATTACATCAGATAATGCAGAAAAGCAACAAAATAAATAAATGCATTAAAAGAAAAGAGAAAAACATACGACAATGAATTCACCTGGTGTGTGCTCACCCGCTGCTGAGCTCTGCAGGGCTCAGTCTGCCCCCTGGCGGTTGTGAATGCCGCTGCACTTCAGCTGCGCGCGTGTGCGTGCAGCAGCTGCGGCGCACATGGCGAGTCGCTCTTTGTTTATTGTGTGCTGGGTTTCCCGCACTGAAGGGACGGTGCGAGTCAGCCCCGGCCTCTTACCGCTGCACGGGTCTGGACGCATCACGGCAGCAGCTGCCGACACACTCTCTTATTAAAAAAGAAAAAGAAAAAAGACGTGTGCTCGCGACAGGACGCATTTGATCGCCTGTAGTGTCACGTGAATTGTACAGAATGATTGTAGACCAAACGCTGTTCTCTTCATAGTGCACTGATCGTTTTATATTTCTTGTTTTTAAATTTGTATTTATTTGGTTTTTGAACCACTTGCAGCTCCTTGTTCCGTGTGAATAATAAACATGCTGTAGAGGTTACAGGTTAAAGATGCATGAAGCTCGAATTAGAGAAATGTTTGAAAACATAAGCTGCCGTGTTTCTTCCTCATTGGACTCTCGTACTGAAAAGTGTGAAACCTTCATCCAAAGCCACAGGACGACCAGAGGCAGTGTTTTAATTTCATGCGTTCGTTCCCCTTAAACTACTGTACGAAACTAACACGTACAATAATAATAATTAAAAACAACAACTTTAAAGTTGGATATAGTTATACTGATCCAAAGACTTGTAATACGAGTACATGACGCCGATGGTTCATTAGTATATATCCGTATTAATATAGGCTGTTTTAAAGAGAGGTGACATGTTCACCAGGGTTTCCAAACTTAATGATAGTATACAGAGCTTACAATCGAGCTGATGGTGACGAGCTTTGTAAAACAATTTTTTTATTATTATTATTATTATGTATAAAAAATAATAAGCTGTTGGCTGATGAAAACGTCCCAGTACGAGAGAAGCGTTTGTTCACACGGCCGCGAGCCTCTGCTCAAAACTGAAACACACCTGTAGACTCTGTGTACGCGCATTCATCTTTAACAACACCTTATTTTTTTTCCTTTTTTTTTTTTAATATATTTCAGTGAAAAACTAACTTTGAAGTGCGCTCTGGTTTACCAGGAAACACAACTTGTATTGCAAAATTAGCGCAATAATTAGCTAAATGTCACGATTTTAATATATTTAGTCACTGTTAAAATGTCACAACCTAATACTTTTAGTAAGGCTCAGCTCCCTGTTTAATTAGCAGTGCCAAATATTTAAGCAGTTAAGTGGAAAAAGCAGATATGTTGAAACAACTGCGCAACTTTCAGATGTTTGCGTTGTTGTTTTTGTGTGTGTGTGTGGAGAATTTGGTGAGATCCCTTAAATTCTACTTCCCGTTATCAAAATAAATAAATAAAAGCGATTAAAAAATGTTATGCCACTTCATATATTCTAAATTTCTAACATGGAATTTCCATCTTAGAAATAATTAATCATATTGAAAAAAATGAATACCCCCCCCCCCAAACAAACAGATACTTTAAGTGTTGTTAACCAATATTAATTATTGGGAACATTTCTCATACAGTAGCTTGAATGGGGTTTTTTTGTCCTCTGCACACAGTATTACATTTTGTGGCATATCTTGTGCCATCTTATCCAGACAATCCTTTAGAGTTTAAAAAGAGAGACACAGAAAAATAAACAATTCACAGCAGACTGAGTTAAGCAGGACCAGTGCTTTAATATGTTTGAGTGCGCTTATGGAATGGAGTGTATTATTATTATTATTGTTATTATTACCATTGTCATCATTAAATGTGAATAACAATAAACATACAACAGTTTTGGCCTCTCTGCCACTGAAAGAGGACTCTCACTGACCAATGTCAGACAGCAATAAAACAAACACGCACTCTCACACATACACACACAGCAACGCTTGAACCAATTCTCAAGTCTGAAAGGATTCGCTGCCGTCATGAAACCAAAACACACCCTGCAGGGGTGGGCTGCTGTTTGACTTGACATCTGCATACTAAATGAATGGACGTGACTGTTTCCGAGGAGTTTTAAAAGTTTGCGTTTGTTCACAAAGCTCAAAAAACAAAAAACAAAACAAAAACTGGTATCCCACCTCTGCAGATTTTTCCTGGTTTTGCATTTTTAATTCCCTTAAAACTTGATAAACCCTCACGAACGCTGGGCTGTTTCCCATAACTTTAGACATGTTCACATATGAGTGCTGCACACCTCACTCCATCTACCACAAAAGGAAAACAACAACAAAAAAAAAAAGTTGAAACGAACAGACAAACACATTATACAACACACAATGTTCTTCAAGCTCATGTGGGGTAGTTCTGATTGCTGGAAGATGCTTTTGGCAAGTTAACGGTAGCAGCAGGTCGACGGGTGGGTGGCGGATACTGGGAGAAGGAGTTCATTCACAAAAGAAGTCACAAAAGCAGGGACTATTCATTTCACGGGACAGTTGCAGGACATGGGTGTTACTGTTTTTAATTTGTATCTGGTAAAGTTCACCGTTTCCTTTCCAAAGCGAAACAAAAACCCTCCTCACAATTCAGCGCCCTGCTTCCTACACTTACACAAGGAGATCTCTGGGGCCCAATCAGCTCCCTCATTTCCACATTTTCTTTTCCGACACGTCTTATGTACAGTAGGAGCTACACAACAACAGAAACAAAACAGCCCATTTACAGTGAAACAACACAAAAAGAATATTCACTAATCACTGACACGGGATGAACTATCAGCTGATAACCTCCCTGACAAAAAGCAGGTGAGTTACACAGAAAGAACAGAAGCTGGTTTCACTAATGAATACATTGAAGTGGAATTAAAAAAAAAAAAAAAAAAAAAAAAAATCACATCTGGAAATGCATCTGTGACTGGTGGGTAAATATACAAAAAACCCCAGAAAAAACAAAACAAAAAACACACTCCACAATGCACTTCCACACACGCACACTTTATTCCCTCCTATTTTAATTTTTTTAATTATAAAGGCAGAACCAGCATGAACCAACAACAGACACAAACAGCATCTCCAGTTTGAGGAGAAGGAAAAGGACGCCTGGGAATGTAAATTTACACAACCAAAACCAATGCACTGTGTTCAAACATTACACAGATGCTTGCTTTTTTCCCTCCTTACTTTTTTTTTTTCCTTTTTAAACGTAGGTTAAAAAACAATTATTGGTTTTACTTAATTGAATTATTGAACGGTTACAAATCTAAATGGAGATGTTGTGAAAGGTCGGAAATAAAAGTCGAAAACAAAACGTCAAAGTAAACACCCTAATATTAAAATAACATTTTACTGTTGTTTAAAAAAAATTACAAAATATAAAATTAAATAATTTGGAGTATAAAGGCACACATCTTGCACAGTGTATACAATGAAAAAAAAACAACAACAGTTATTTAAAGCATGGCAGGGGCTTTTTTTTTTTTATGCTGGACATCTCACAAATGTGGTAAAAGTGGAGGGAGGGGGAGCACACACAAAGAGAATAGAACAGCCAACACCACAGACAAGGAAGGGGAAAGGAAACGTAGTCCTGTGACATGCATATTTGAGTTTTAACTTTTTTTTCTTACATCTATAAATTGTAAAAATTCAAGCAGTATCATTCTTCATTTACCACAGCACCATCATTCAATCTGAAGGGTGACTCTTTTTTTTTTTAAATTTTCCTTTTAAATACAACCATTTTTCAGGACTAAAATCCAATGTAAAAAAATAACTGTGAATATAATCTACGATATCTAAACAAACATGTTGTGATGGAAGCGTTTTTGCATGGGTTATAACAGCCAAGAAGGACAAGTTTACTTGTTTTAGTTGGTTATCCAGAAGTGATAGACGACGTCACACGCAAAAACAGCTTTTCTCACTTACATACATGTAAATATTGCATTTCCCTTGTTAAGACCGTTTCAGCTAATTGGGTATTCGTAACATTTGGTTCCTTTCCTCTTGTGCAAAATATACAAAGAAAAAAAACACAGACTCAGAAACAAAACAAATATTAGCACGTCAATTCATAAATCCACCAAATTCAAATACACGAAATCCACCATAAAAAAACCAAACAAACAAAACAGTCAACAACAATGACATAATAATGACAACGATGAATAACAGACTCACAGCCGAGGTTAGAGAACGATGCTGTTGGTGTTAATGACTTAACAACACGTATCTTTACATCTACTATTCCCTCCTCCCCTTTCATCTCCCCCTTTACGACCTTTGAACACTGACACACACACTCCATCTGCCGCCACTGGGTGTGTGCTGGTACGATGCTGGAGGTAAACTGTCTTGTGTTTGCCCTGAACACAATCACACTACCACAACTACCGCCTGGTATCAAAAATCCCACCAATGCAGCACCTGTGAGCTCTTCTTATAGGGTCAGAAAGGCTGGATTAAGAGAACTCGCCCACTTTACCTAATATTGCATTGAATCGTTTCCCAACCAATCCCTGTAAGAAGAGCCCACAGGTGACAAATGGAGGAGATGGGATTTGAATCCAACCTTCTAAGATTAAAATCTAAACAAGTCGAGTTCCTTTTTGTTTTTTTTTGTTGTTGTTGCTGCGCGTGTAACAGACTGACAACCTCTTACAACAAATAAAAGTGCAACGTTTTATGATTTGACTCATAAGGTGCTGATGGCAACAGAAAGTTGAGGGCTGTTCATGTTTCAATCTGACACCCTGTACAAAGACGCCATAACACGGAGTTGATTTGCTCTTAAGCAGCAACAGCCACACATGGCTTCTGGGCAATTCTCTGCTGCCATGGAACAGAAAGCGTGACTTGCTAACTATATCGAACATACTGAAAAGTGGACAGCAAACAGAAGCTCCTCTTCTTATCTTATGATCCATGTTCCTCCATTAATAGTCCTTAATCAGAAAGATAGCAAAGTGCTGACAGACACAGAGGTGCAGCTAGTGCTGGAGCTGGAAGCAAGCGTTAATTTACATGAGGTTTAGTCGTCTGTGGCCAGAGAATAACCCAGAAGCTCAATTCAATAAAACCACAGGAACGAGAGGGGAAACGGGGAATGCTGGAGAAGGAATTTAAATGGGAAGATTTATATGGCCGAGTACATGTTCAGCATTCGGGAGTGGGTCTGGCTGTTGGCCTGCTGGAAGACTGCTTCCTACTTCCTTATACGAAGCAATTGCATTAGACGAGGCTCAACGTAAACTTCCTCGTTATATCCTCGCTCACACCTCTGAGAGGAACCTCCACTTGTTCTCACACTAACCACATCAGACCCTTCCCTTCCCCCTCAACATCATAAGGAAAAAACAAATAGGGAAATTGAAATAAAAAACAAAAACAAATGTAGGGAGTTGGATGATGTGTTAGAGGCAATTAAAAGAAAAAAAAAGAAGCCATATTCCCAAATAAACAACCGTAAACAAAAACAAACAAGAAAAAATGTAATGACTTGGACACTTCCTTTTAACGCCTTTATCATCCAAAGTAACACAAAAACAGAACTCAACAGAGGATGAATGTAAACGAACAATGTTTTTTTTTCTTTTTAGCTGCAGCAGGTGGCACCCCACAGAAAAGAGAGACAGAGAAAGAGGGAAACAAACAGAGGTGAGGAGAACGGATGAGGAAGAGTGACACAAAGCCATCACAGCACCTTATTAATTCGGCCTCTGGATGCTTTGCCTCTCCATCACTTTCTCTACTCCACCCCAACTCCCCAGTTGCCCTCCCCTTTCCCATGTGCCTCTTTGCCCCCGTCACTCATGGAGGCTATGACAGGATAGTGGTGATGAAATCGTAAAACCTCTTCGAGTACTGCTCTGGGTTCACCGTGGAGATTTCTGCTCCGGCCTGCAGAGACACACACACACATCCATCATCACTGGGCTAGTTTAACAACTGAGCCACTGAAATAATGGGTCTCTATGCAGCTACGTACCCCATGTTTGACAGTCTTGGCGGCGTGCGCAGCTTTCTTCTTGGCATCGTAATGCTGCAGGATGTCTATGATAGCCATGAAATAAACCTCCTTCCTGGGAGCACCTGGAGTTTAAAGCAAATACACCCTAAATAAGAAACCATACAACTGCATAGTAGAGGGGAAAAAAGCAGATGCTGTTTAATGTATGCACATTTCTCACAAATAATCTCCTTGAGAGACTGAATACCAGATGTGATAAATGCAGTGAAAACCAAAGCTGCCAGTAGGGGGAGCTCTTAGTTCTTTGTTGTTTTGTTTTTCCGATTACATACAGCCATCACAATGCAAGGATTGCATTTCTCCTTGCATTTCTCACTCACTTTCATTGCTTTTAATGGCATAGACGTCGATGGTGGGGTCGAACTCTCCAGGTGACAGTGGCTTGGTACTATCCAGGGTGTTGCTGGGACTGTCAGGGGGGGTCCCAATGCCTCCTCCGTCACTCTCACCCTCCTCCTCGGCCTCGTTCTCCTCGCTTTCCACTTCCTCTTGCTCGGCTCGCTCGACATCGTGGATCCCTACCAGCAGACTGTAGTCCATGAGCTTCAGTTGGGCCAGGAACTGAGGACGGTGCATGGAGGCAGGATGGTAAAATAATGTGTGGTGATGGAGGAGTAGATGAGAGGAAAAAAAAAATAGAGGTTGAGTTAAAAGTTTGTAGCAAAATATAAAATGAACTAGTGATGAATGAATGGTGACATCAAGTAAGATCTTTTACAGCATGACTTGCTACCTCACATCTGGCTACATACCGCACTTAATGCATGGAAAGCCATTGATGGGACCAACAGACAGCCCAAAAGCTGAATCACAATTTGACAAGACCAAAAAAAAAAAAAAAAAACAAAAAAACAAAACAAAAAAAAAAAAATCATGTCGAACACATACCTCCACATCTTTCCTAAGCTTCTCCAGGAACATTTTCTTGTTCTCTTCATTAATGTAGATCTTCTGCCCATCGTTGATGAAGTCATTGTCCTTGTAGGTGGGCAGCTCTTTAGCCTGCCCATTAGTATTGGAGATTAGTGACCAGATAGAAACAGCCAAAACTACAACACAAACCCAAAAAGCATGGTACTGTATACAGCAGACCTGGGCAAAAATGTGCAGACAGAATTCTGGTGCTTGAATCAAGTGTAGATGAGGAAGTGTCAATAAATATCACTCCACCCAATCATACACAGATTCTATACTTGAACATACCTGAATACAATATTAAATTAAAGTGGTAACACCAGCATCTGTATTCTTTATCGTTTTTTCCCCAGAATACTCACAAGACATTATATGTGTCATTACACAGGACTTAAAGATAGCACAGTCTTGCTCAACTTTAAGCATTAGGGGGTATTTCAAAAAGCACGATTAGAAAGATTAATTCTAATCTTAGAAATGACTCATACTGAGAGTGCATGTAATTGCATCGGCCTAACAATCCTGCATGTTGAAATACCCCATTCACATATATGAGGCGTTGAGCCTGTGGTTTGTTCGATAAGCCTGTCTGCTTCAGCCAAACACAACAAGTACTACTGGTAACATAACACGAGTTGGCTAACAGGGTACAAGCTGTCTGTCCAAACCAAGGCTTTCCTCTTTTCGAGCTGAATGTTTTGACTGTTTAATACAATGCATGCAACATGCACACAGCAGGGTACAGATCCACCTGATGCTCCAAGTTTAAAACTTCCCGTATCACTTACACTTAAATGTATTTCCTGTCTGTATTATCATCATTTTTCTGGCAAATTGTACAGAAATTTGTACAGCGTTTTAAATGCATCTGGTAGATCCGTATACTTCGTGTCATGAAAAAAAAGAACGTCCAACTCAAAGCCACTACAGGTCCTTTTATGGCACGAGAGTAGACTCCGAAAAGCATCCACTCTCTTAGTTTCGCAGAAGTACTCTTGCTCTACTAGGATGCTTTTCAGATACCAAATATTGGTTTGCAGGTAAAAAAATGGGTTTTTTTTTTATAACTCTATAAAGCCACTTTAGCTTTGAGACTAATTGCTATTATTCAGCCTAGAAGCAGAAGGAAGTAATTTCCTATTTAAATGTCAGTCTACAGGGATCAATTTTCTCCTCAACCATGCTGCTGCAAAACTACCAGCAGCCTGTAGGTGGAATAGGTGATACGTGGGTAGGGAGGCGCCTAGTTCTGAGTCACTGAGGAAAAAGAGAGCAGGAAATGAGGTAAGAGGGCAGCAGCAGCAGTTTAGCTACTACAATGTTTCTATGGCAGCAGGAGAGGAGCAGCAACACACAACACCTTGTGGCACTAGAACAAACTCAGACAGCACACACATACAAATACATACAGAAGACGCCTTTACAGGAATATCTCTCACAACATTGGACAATTGAGCACATATATATACAGACATAGACCTCCAAATGAAAAATAAATAAATGAAATGTATAACTTTCTTGACTGAATATAGATGCGACATAAAAATAAATGAGGCTGACTGCAAAAGGCGAAAATAACCCAAAACATTTTAGATGCCTGTACCCGGATCAGACATCCCAAATCTGGCAATTCATCCACCTTTCTGTGGGCTCATTTTAACTGTATTATTTCCATGCCCAAGCCTTCCTTCGACTTGCTCCTCCAAGTCACAAAAAAAAAAAATAATGCTTTCAGTTGCACTCTCATCGATTTTCTCAGCTACACTGACTAAAATAATTTGGGTTTGACACTTGACTGGTGTGCTTCGCTGAGGGAGCGAGAAAGATTTATTTGAGAGAGGGGAGGAAAAAAAGGAAAGGTTGTTGATGAGCCTTACAAAACTGTATGACAGGTGAACTTTTCCACTGCCTTGAAAACGAATGTTGTTTCTTTTTTCTCCTGTCAGCTGGCTTGAAATAGATCTCGTAGTTTTGCTGTCTGCTGATTTTTATACCTTTATACACCGTTACAGTGCACTTTTTACATCAGTGACATGTAGTCTGTACATTATGAAGACTTCCTAATTTCAGTTTTGTTATCCAGCACTTTGGTATCAGTTACTAGCAAATCAGCAGATGTATTATAACCACTCAGACGTAAATGCAAAATTAGCCACTTACTTCATTTAACAGTTATGTTTGAGGACAGAACGTGTCTTTATGAGTGCGTACATCATTTATGTACAATTATTAGTTTTGTGTGGGTTTCCATGATTGCACGATTACTAGTTGCTCTACAAAACCCTCTTTAAAGACCCAATGACCATATTGCTGTCTCTGTACTAAAAGCAGAACACCTAAAACCAGCAGGGATTCAATATACTGGAGTATTTCTGCAAAACAATGAAACATGGTCACCAAAACAAGTTATGTTGTGAACAAGAATAGAAAAGTATGTTTCGCTTCAGTATTTCAGGTCTAAGGTTCTCCTTATCACACAGACATTTTCATTTTCTTCAGTACTTTAGTGGCTTAGAAGAGACATCAAAATGTGAAGTTTAAAAACAAATCGTCCTGCTTTACTGCTTCTTGCTCTCCAGTGTTTCAAATAAAAGGTGCCACTGAGTGAATGCTGGGAACAACAATGAATCACTCGGCGAACTAAAACTTACTGACAAGTTGACCAAAATGTGACTGTAAATGGATGAAATGTTTGCAAAAAATATGGCGTTTAAATAACAGTGGATCAGCCTGGAGAACAAACGGAAATGTTCGGCCATACAAAAAGAACAAAAATAAATAAATAAAATAATAAGATAGATTTAATAGATCATGCCTGGTATATGAGCCCTGGTTCTCTTACATCTCTTACGTGTTTCATGGCGCAGTAAAAGCGCGTGGCAATCCGCAGTGTTTGCAGCCTTTGCTGAACATTACCAGATTTGGGCCGTGGGGGGCATCCTCTGATGGGGGTGGCTGCTAGAAAAGGGGGAGCGAGGGAGGGACGGTAGGGGTGGAGGAGAGGAAAGAAGAAAGGAGAAAGGAAGGGAGGAAGGAAGTTGGAAGTAAAGGCAAAGTGTTTAAAATGTAACAGAATACAATAGTTTTGTTTTCAGATTGGGTTGGAAAGGGCATCAGCGCGAAAGATCTGCATGACCCGTCTAGACGTTTGTAAATCTGATGTCTTTACAATGGACGTGCCAAGAAGTGCGTATCAGTCTCCACCACAGTCATGACCACAGTCATCCAACGAAGATGTAAAAAGATGACACTGTTTTGTGGTTACACCGTTTTCCTACTACACATCGACCTAAAATAAATTTTTTAGACTCCCTCTAAAGCTTAAACATCGAAATTTAAGATCGATATTACATAAAGGCATTACTCTGCACCGCCTACATTAGTGTTTGTTCATTTCCCAGCTTAAACACCTGGCAGAGAAAGAAAGCAGCCTGGCAAAGCTACTCTATGGAGCAAGGATCTGGGACTTAGCAGAGCAAGGAAACAACTGTAAACTTACTTGCATCCTATGAACCTGCCAAACAACTTATCAGGCGTGGAACTTTTTCTAGGGGATTAAAATTACCGGACAAAGGAAGAAAGATAAAATAACAAGGAGTTCAGACTCATTCATATGGCCACATGAAAGCTATGTGGCCCCACCGGATACCAGCTGTTTCTACTGTGAAGGAGAGAGAGAGGACATTATTTTTTATTTAAAAAGAAAATAAATGCAGTTTCGAGCCACTGAACAGAGACTAGTGGTGATATTAGTTCTATTTCGCAAACCAATGTCCAGCAACTATTTATGACAAACAAACACAACCTCTAAATTTTACAGATCACCAAATAAAATAAAATGCTGTCATTGCACAAATCTTTATCAGTAAGAGTTTCACGAGTTACTGCCAGTGTCCTAAATACCTGGTTAACCACAAATAATATAAATAACATGACTTAATAGGCCCATATAAGACCAGTATAACCTCATTTGAGCTCTACTTAGTTTGAGAATAAAATAAATTAAGGTGTCAACCACCTGACTGTTTTTCTGGTAAATGCTGTATATAAAATGTGTCAGAAAAGGCAACTGCTGCTGCTGTTTGACAGCCAAACCCCTGAGACAGCAGCTACAAGAACCACAGAATTTATTTCATGAAAAAAAAAAAGGAAAAAAGAAAAAAAATATACATGTCATACGTGAGTAGAACAGAAAATGCCCACAATGTGCAAAAGAATGAGGCCGGTGTTCATACACATCGGAATGTGTTTGAAATCATGTAACTTCGTAAAGGATGCAGAAAAACATTATATATACCATGCAGATGCATGCATGAAAGGGAGAGGGCCATGCAGTCAGGAGAGGACTCTGCCGTGCTTGTTGTTTGTGTGCGTTTCTTTAAAACTTTTTTTTTTCTTTTTTTTTTTAAAAGAATACAGACTGAGCAAAATGGACCGTTTCCCTTTTTTATTCTTATTCGACACCATTTTACTTCTTAGACATCTTACTGACCCCACTGAGTGTGTGAGAGCAAACGTAACTTAAGCATGTCTGTATTCCTGTGTGTGTGTGTGTGTGTGTGGGGGGGGGGGGGGGGGGGGTCGTGTGTGTGTGTGTGTGTGTGTGTGTGTGTGTGGCCAGATCTTGATCTCTAAAGGCTGAACCTTAGTTAACTCTGTGAGATCTGTTCAAAGTCTGGTGTAAATGTATGTGTGATCAGATGCTGTATTTTGCACTCTGCAGTTTAACTATAAGATAAGTATTAGAGTAAAGAAGCTTCACGTATTGTTACTTGTTGTTATTTCGTTATGTATTGCCTATTAGCTAAAAGTTAAACTAAGCAAAGAAATCAATACAACCTACAGGCAACAACGTGTAGTATAACCCCAGTTCCAAAGAAGTTGGCATGCTGAATAAAATCTAAAAAACAAAAAAACAAACAAAACAAAACAAAACAAAAAAAAAAACAAGCGGCAATGATTTGCAAATCCCATAAAGCCACATTACTGACAAACTATGGAAAGCATATCAAAAACTGTTAAAAATGAGAACTTTTATTACTTCGTGAAAAACATTAGCTCATCTTAAATTTGATGACAACAGCACGTCTCAAAACTTTGCAACGGCACAATGAAAGGCTGGAAAAGTAAGTGGTAACTAATTAGGCTAGCGGGCAATGGGTCGGTAACATGACCGGGTGTAAAAAGAGCATCTTAGAGCGACAGAATTTTTCAGAAGTAAAGATGGGTAGAGGTTCACCAATCCGCAAGAAACTCGGTCTACAAATTGTAGGAAACAATTTCAGAATAATGTTCTTCAACTTTAAATTTCAAAGACTACCATCAAAAGTTTCAGAGACTCTGATTCTGAGAAATCTCTGTGTGGAAAGAACAAAGATCAATACTGGATGGCCGTTATCTTCAGGCCGTCAGATGACACGGTATTAAAAACATCCATGATTCTGTCATGGAAATCACTGCATGGGCTCAGGAACATTTCCAGAAATCACAGTCTGCGAACACAGTTCGCTGTCCCATCCACAAATACAGGTTAAAGCTCTCTACCCTGCAAATAAGCCATACGTGAACATAATCCAGGAGCACTACTGTCTTCTCTGGGCCAAAGTGCCCAGAGAAGTAAAGTAGAAGACTGTTCTGTGGTCAGTCAAATCGAAGTTTGAAATCGTTTTTGATTAAATAGAAGAACCATCCAGCTTGTTGTCAGCATCCGTTTAAATGCCTGCATCTGATGGTATGGGGGTGCATTAATGCCTGTGGAATTGGCAGCTTGCACATCTGGAAAGGCACCATAAATGCTGAAAGGCATACTTAGGTTTTAGAGCAACACGTGCTTCCATTCACATGTCTTTTTTGGGCACATTTGTACATTTCAGCAAGACAATGCTAAAACGCGTACTGCAGCTATTACAATGGCACGGCTTAATAATAGAAGAGTCCAGGTGCTGAACTGGCCTGGCTGTAATGCAGACCTTACACCAGCTGCAAACATCTGGTCCATGAAACAAAAAATATGACAAAGATGTCTCAGGACTGTTGAACAGCTGGAATCCTATATCAGACAAGACTGGGACAACATTCCTGCCCCAAGTCCAAACCTGCCCAAACTTTTCTGAGATGTGCTGCTGCCATTAAATTACAAATACATTTTCTCAGTTTAAACATTTATGTTTTCTTTGTTCTATTATGAATAAATATGAGTTCATGAGATTTGCATTCCATTTTTATTTTACATTTTAAACAGCGGCCCAACTTCTCTGAAATTGTTGTTGTAGTTTAAGTTAAGAGTGACAGTTTGTCTCGGAAAATATAACATCTGACTTAATACATGCGAGCTTGCCAAAATGTATCCTGTTGCTTCTTAATCTCTATTGCTAGACAGCAAATGGTGCTTCACACAGCTGCGCTGCAGACGAAAAGAGGTCACATAGTAGGCTCATGTGTGTGTTAAATCCTCAGCTGCTTTGTTTTTCCACTCATCTGTTTTAACCATAATAATATTTTGCTTGTTCCCCCATGTACAGGGGCCTATATTTAGTTCAGGGATTCCCTGAAGTCTTCCATGTCTCACTGCATGGTGTTCCACAATTAAGCCCCCCATATAACTCGCTTCAAGCTGCTGTGGTTCAAAACTGGGGCAGCCTATGTAAATACCTTTTACAGGCAAAGACTAAACTTTGCAGAAATAAATGTGTATGCAGATAATGAAAAGAGCAGTGAGTTTTCTATCTTGCTAAGCTGATACACTGCACTGCAAAGCAATCAAAGACGATGTCTGTAAGTATCATTGCTCTAGATCAAACCTTCAACCTTAAGGAAAAAAACAAAAAAACCCCCAAACAAACAAAAAACAGCTAAATAAAACTCTTCTATTCAGGCAAGGTAACCATTTGAACTGTTGTTAGCTAATACACATTTAACACAAAAGACAAAACCAGTCAGATTTCTGCAAATTCTGTGACAACTCATTTTCAACAAGTGACTCTGTTCAAGCAGCCAAAAGCTCAAAAAATAGGCTGTTTCTCACATCAAACAGCAAAACTTCCATCGCACAAAATGTCCTGCTCATATACACTGTTTATACACACACACACACACACACCAACCAACCAGACAAATACATAGAAAACACAACATACTCAATCATGAGACAACATCTGTCCGAATAAAAAAAACACTACAACAACAAACAGCCAGACATGGAGTCACACACGCAGATGCACACAACCATCAGTCTTTCACACACAGACAGCAAGCAGGGGAACTAATGGATCAGCAGAAGCCAGGTTAGAGGGAATGAAGCAAATTAAAAGGAACAAAAATACCATGCAGTGGCTAGAAAGGGAATGGAGTGACAAAGTAGGTGCTACCTGGAGGAGATGGATATTTGCTACTGTCATCCCCACCCAAAGGGAAACAAAAGCAGACACCAGAGTCCTGTTAGTTAAACCATTTGGGTGATGACAGTGAGCCTGGAACTGTTTGAAAACACTGGAAACAGGTTGTTTTCTTTCTCATTCTCTAATCGTCCACACGGCTTTCCTATGACATGTTATTTAAACAAAATAGTCACGTTTAATATACTATATTTAAACTATTCCTCAGACTGCCAGGACTGTTCAGTAGTACCAGAACCAAGACATCGGCAGGGTACACAGCACAGCTGTACATTGTTTAAGATGACACTGACTCACAAATCCCCTCAGAACTTCATTAAGCAACACTTTGCAAATTTAAGTGGAAGTCTGGTGGACTTGTTTAGTTTGCTTTGAAATCTAAAGCTTTTACTTTTATTAACAATTCTAGCTAATATTTTAATTGATATCATTTACTGCTCAAAGCAGACAGGTATGGCTAAGAGTCCTATCCAGATATTTAGTATTCATGATTATGTATAAGAGTGGACCTTAGCTCTCAGCAGGTGACTATACCTTCTCCTTGTCGCTCGCCTCTCTTGCCACAGTGGACCCCCTTAGAAAAACAAAACAAAAAATGAAGACACAGATTTAACTTCTTTTCACATTCATGCTGTATTTTTTTTTTCGTGTGTTCTTCTTTCCTTCCCTCTTACCTTGAGATCATATTTCTTGTAGACAGAAAGGCGGTGAGAGAAGACATTGCGAGTAACAATCATGTAAGTCTCATCCCCATCCACTGTGAGCCGGTACATCCCCAGAAACTGAGGAAGCAGCGTGTTGCCATGGCACTCAACAATAAACTACAGAAAGAGTGAAGAAGACAAATATATGACCCTTTTTTCAGTCACAATGGACACTTAATGCCTGTACTAACAGGGAGAGTTTATGGAATAAAGAAAGAGAGATTTCTAAAGCAAAGCACAACTTATCTTTTTCCTGAGAGATTATAAACAGAGTAAAGGGAGTAAGGGGCTCCTATTACAACAGCTATCCGAGGACATGGCATGACTATGGAACCCATAAAGTTTTTCTTTCTTTTTTTTTATCACTACTGAAACTGCAAGATCAATAGGAAGTTGCAGTATTAAAGACAACAGCTTGTCCCTTTTCCTTGTGATGTTATTTTCATCAGCTATCAGCCATGGGCTAGCATAATCTATTTCTTCCTATGGAAGAATAAACAGTAAGTCATACACTATAGTTAAAAAAGCCCTCTTCACCTGATGGTATTTCTTTAGAATGTTGTGCATCTCGGCCACATCCTCGCTGCTGATGGTCTTGATGACGTATCGTTTGTCGTAAGAGGTATGGAAGCGGGCCCCGCTGCGTCCCTGGGCCTCACTGTTTAAGGGAGCACTGCGTGTCAGAGAGTTCTGCAAACACAGAGCACAAACAAAGATGAAACAAGGATAAGGATGTGCACAATGAAATGACAGCAGTATGTCATCTTTGCTCTTTGACAATCCTCACTTCCCTATAAAATCTGTTTTGAAAAAGAGTCAGAACTCATATTGACCTCTCATTATTGAATAGCTGATAAGGAAATTACATTTCTGAGGTAGTGCACAGTTGTGAGTGAGCTCAGAAATACAGCAAGTAGATCTGCATTCTTATTGTTTCACCACCTCCCACACTCTAGTCTAAACATATGAGGGTTTGACCCCTACGGCTGCTGCCCAGCCAAAGCTACACACAGACGCAAACAGCTGCTGCCCAGACTTTGGAGCTCACAAGTAAGATGATCCAATACCCTGTGGCTCAATCCCTCATTCTCTAAGAATTCCTCACCACTCACTCCCTCTCTTAAACTGTTAGCTTATGTTGCTTATTTTGCAGAATGACAACAAACTTTGGAGTTATGTGGCAGAAACAACAATATAATTTCTTCTTATGTTTAGAAGCTTACTGAAGATTTGCTTTTTGAGACTGCTAAAAAGTATGAAAACTAAGAAATGACCAAGTCCTAGTGCAAGATTGAAATCATTTGAGTAACAAGCTCAACACGCTAAAGAAATGCTTAAATGTATACTGTTTTTGCAGTGTTAGCCAATTTTTCTCATAATTTATTTAACATAATGGTTACTTTTGCACTCTAATGACCTTCCCAAAACATAAACTAATACTTCTGACATTACGCACCATGAAAAGTAACAAACAAACCTTTAAACCTTCTGTCTTCAACAAGTGTCTAATACAGAAAATCAATTTAATAGTGACAATGTGGCATTTTGGACCGGTGACTTTCAACTCCTACTGCCCACCGACTGCAGCCAGCTGAGCCCTAATGTAAACATGTAAGAAGGACAGCTGCACTGAGCTGGGAGACAATGACCTCCAAATACAGCCAACTCACTGACTGCACCGGGAAACAGGGATTTACTGGGAAAGAGCAAAAACTAAAGACGGAGTGGGCTCAAACAAAAGAGGGAAAAGATGACTGCATTTGTTTTGGAGTAGTTACATGTTTAAGTGTGCTTAGATTGTTAAAGTAATTAGACTGTGAAACATGTACTAACTGTAAAAAAAAACATGGTTATCTTTAGTAAGTGACAACCCAATATTCAAATTTAAACCAATCTTATACTACAAATGGTACAAGTCTTTTTTTACCAAAAAGTCCTGATCATCGATGCCAAACCTCTCCCTGAGGTTTCGAAACACCAGAGGGCAGTACTCTTTGAACTTGAAATGGCTAGGCATGTTCTCCCTGTGTGTACACAAAAATCAGAAAAACATAATGGAGAGTTCATGAATGCTATTTAGCATGTTTTGTTACTCCTTTAAGCTTAATTTAAAAAACATTTATTTTTGTGATGCACAATAACCTTTGAATTTAAAAAAAGAACTTACTTGTTGAACAGGTGGTTGTCCACTTTAATCTTAGAATAGGCCTTGAAGTCATCTGGCATGAGCATGATGGGAATCTGGACATGGCTTAACTCGTTTATCTGTGTAAAGAAAAACACAAAAACAGGATCAATCAGTCATGCATCTAGGAAAACAAAGCAGTTTAAAGCATGTCTGTGAAGCATGTGGTGTATAAGAGGTCCCAGAAATACTAGACAAAATATGATGTAGTGACCGAGGAAATTAACACTTAAAGGATTCATTAATTTTATGTTTCTACACAATGTGGAAAGAAAGTTAAGATAGAACATAGATTGTGCTCGGTTTGGCTGTTCCAATATTACAGTTATCAATCCTACATAACTGAAATATCTGAAATTTGGGGTCCTGAAAACAAAACATTGATGGATGAATTTGTAACTTAAGATGCTCCCACACTAAAGCAGATATACAAGTTATTGTGCTTTATTATTTAAAAGAGGATTAACCAATGTGTCCAGGGCCATCAATTAATGATAATCTTCAGCACTGAACAACTGGCAATGTGAACATTTTAATAGATTACATTTCTAGGATCATGTCATCTACAAATCTGAAGGACAGGCAGTGAAGAGAATCAAAAGGAAATGCTCCACAAAATGCAAATGTTTGACGTTGTTTTTAAATGTACAGACAATGATGGAAATGGGGACTTTAAAAAGAGTGACACGAGGCCTGTAATGTCTATATAATGTCTAATACAAGACATAAATAGAGTCTAGATAACATGTGGATTTGTAGGAGTAAGAGAATGTGTGCAGAAAAGTTAATCTTAATATGCTTCTTCAAGATCCTGCAGTCTGTGAAGCCCTGCTATTTTCTAATCTTCTTGATAGAACATGTTTACAGTTCAGAGCATAATGACATTTTCTTTTCAGTGTGCAATGCCATTTCTCTAGTCTCTGAAATGCAATTTTAAAAGAAACTGGGGTGTCCTCATTACTAGCTAAAAATTGAGCACTCATCCTTTCAAAACCCCCAGTGACGTTTACCTTGAATTTCAAGAGTGATGCTTCAACGAACCTTATACAGTGAACAGGAGAGCTGTGATCACCTAAGGTACATTTGCAGGAACTTCCCTTGGAGCTGGCCATGCTTCACATTGCTGCACTGCACAGACCTGACATTTGTTATGAATCAGGCACAGCTTGATACACATACGATGTGTGTATTTGTGTGTGTGCTTGAGTATTTGTTGTTGGCTGCCGGCAGGCTTCCTAGCAGGTTGCTTGAATCTATTAATAACCCTCCAATCATTCCACCAAGCACACTCGTGATGACGGTGCAGGGAATAGCCTAAATATTTCATTTTGACTGATTAATAACAAGACATGTGCATGTTCCTCTGCAGCCAAGTCTCAAATGTGATTTAAGTTTTCTACATTGCTTACAGCTAGGATTGTGCTGAGATGCATAATGAGGTGTCATATCACAACTTCAGCATCTCACTTAAACGAGGTATCCAATGTTTTTACCACTGGAGATCAACTGCAGCCTTGTAAAGTTGCAGAAATGTTGGAGACAGTATGCAAAAGAAAGTTCATAATACCAGTCACAGTCGGGTGAAGACATGTATTAACAGGTTGAGCGTGGAAGAATACTTCTATGATCTTGTCCACTCTCAAATTATTATATATGGCCAAACTGCTATATTAAAATGTAGACATTCAGCATTAATAATTTAAGAAAAATCTGTAACAAATGACTAACAAATTCCCAGCACAGCCAAGATGTAGGGCTAATTCCCCACAGGCTCGTGATATTAATTTATTTTGGTCAAGTGTATAATCTGAGCCTGTTCTGCCACTTGAACCTGGACGCAAGTTCACAGATGTCATATCCAAGTATGGTTCAGCACCCTGTTGTGACAGGCACTGTCGTCACAGTGACGTAATACAACAGATGCATCCTGGGTACACAAGGGAGATGTCACCTATTCAACAAAGCTGCATTTCACACAAGAGCAGAGACAATGCCTCATCACACCACACAGACACACACACGTGTCTGTGAGGACACTAGTGTTCAGCAATGACAATTGAGATGAAAATATCTGTTAGATAAAAGAGACGATGGGTCCCTCGAGGTTCATTTTTCCCCAAACTACCCTCATATGACCATTTGTGTAGAGTTACTGTTTCAGCAAATGTCCTTGTTGCTACCTTTAAATTTCACAACCATAAAAACAGCAAAGGGAAACATGAGAAAGTGCCTACCCAGGATGACAATGTTGCCCTATTTTTTACAAATGAAGATTTTTTTATTAGCTTCTACCTTGATGCTAAACATCTGCGCAGGTGCCTTTGTGGAAACGTTGTATATAAACTTCACTATAGTTGACTATAGTTGCGCCTAGCCCACACCATATAATGTTAAGTAGAGCTATTTCATGTTTCAGGCTCTCATATGACCATCCAGTTCATGTGCTTATTTTCCTCCATCTATCAAACTTGCAGACAATTTCACACCACCACTTCCTTTTTGTCTCCATGGTGATGAAGACTGGTTTTCCGGCCCAGAGTGAAGTAAGTGTGTGCTGTTGCTCCATTGGACAGGAAGTTGGTGAAGATAGCATGCTTTGTCAGCAGCTCGGCATAGCCTCATCTTTCTGCACAATGACAGATGACTCACTAATAGTTGAAAGAGCGAATGAAACAGAGCTTAAAAGAAAACTGCTCCCAGACTTTTATATAAAAGAAGCAAAACTAATCAGACACGCAATCAAGATGGGTAGCCCTCAGGGTCACATTTGACAATGAACAGGAAAGATGCGACCAATCATGATCATACTTATCTTTTCTGATAACACCATTACTGATTTGCAAACTATAAGCAGAATGTGTTATCAGTGGAAAAAGTTAACTTGGTAATGTAATCATTCTGATGAGTACCTCTTGAACCTTTGTTAGTAAAGGTCAAACATAACATTTTTAGAAAGAGAAACAGGAAACATATTCACATACCATTATTTTATAGTTGCATACAATAGGTCTGGTCTCGCTTTTAAGAAAAACATGTTTCACTACGCTGTAGGTGGGGAAAAATGTCCATTGTTCTAGTGACGGCTAGAAAGCTTATTTAGGGTTTCTGCCAGTTAACTGTTAGCCTTGCGACCTGAGGATCTTAGCTTCAGGGGAATTTTTGTCAATGCCTTTTTAAGATTTTTTTTTTTTTTTTTTTTTTTTTTTTAGACGTTAGCTGTAACTGTTAAATAGGCTATTGGTGGGCACACATAAAATAACCTTAAACATCTCTAAGGAGACAAGTAAATGAAAGTAATTCACAGCCTTAGGTTAACATTGTAAATGGACTGGACTGCTACTTATAAAGCTACTTCTATTGTACTTACACCTTTCTGTCTTCTCTTTTCTTAATGTGAAAGAAGATTATTAACTATAGATTAGATTCCCCTCTTGTTTTGGACCATACGGTACACATCAGTGCAAGTAGATACTGCAAGTATAGTGTGATGCATTTTAATTGCTTAGTACTGATTTTAGTACTGATTTAATTTTGAACAACATAAAACCACTTTGATCTGTCAGGAAACTGCTGGCTATGAGTACTGTTCAGCCTTTTGCTGCGCCTGTGGTTTAATGTATGGTGCTGTGAATATAACCTGCTGTACAACTATTTGAATCAGCAGTACTTCTATGACAGATTTGCTATCAATACATCACAGGAGTGCAGAAGTACAGCAGCTTCAGTGCAACATTTAGACAGCATAACCAGCGCTGCTGCATGTGTTTACACCTATTAAACAAATGTGTCACAACCAGAATCAGAATAAATGAAGCACAGCCTACAGCGACAAACACAGTGACAGCTATGTCCTCCCATGGACATAGTCATAACTGGTTTTAATCAACTTTGACAGCTATTACTAAAAGCTCTTTTAGGCTGTTTTTGCTATCTTTACCAGTTGCAAAAGTTTTGCTGGTGTTGGTTTATCCTTGTGAAGCCAACACCAATCTACCCATCTATGTGTGAATCATCACAGCAAAATGTGGTGCAGGCGATACACTGCAACAGGAACTGCCACAAAGGCAATTTGGAGTACTTTAGCTTATGGCCGTATGAAAAAAATAGTTTCCACAGGACATTGTGCAATCCAGTGAAAAACTATGCACACCTTTAGGTACAGCTCATCAAATTCACTTGATTGATCACAAGCAAGTGTCACCAAATCTACAGAGATTGGTGACACTTGCTTGTGACACTCCACAAGCAAGTGACACTCCATTGGAGGTGTCTGGCTGCACATAGAGCTATTTTGGTGAAAAACAAATACCATATCAGCACAAACACCTCATACCAACTGTGGTCGAAGGGGTGATGATTTGGGTTCACTGTGCGGCCACAGGATCTGGACACCTTGCAAGGTAATTTGACCATGAATTCCTCTGTAAATTAAGTCTTTAAATTGGTTCATGCAACCAGACAGTGATTCCGCAGCAGCAAATCGACAACAGAGTTGCTAAAAAAAAAACAAAAAACAAAAAAACTCAAGGTGCTGGAAAGGTCCAGTCAAAGTCCAGAACTCAACTCAATTACAATGCTCCAGCAGTCCATAAAGAGAGCTGTGCATGAATGAATGCATGCAAACCTAACTGAACTGAAGCAAAATTGTAATGAAGAGTCGGCCAAAATTCCTCCACAATAATGTGAGAGACTGATTTACAAAAATACAAAAAAGATACCAAAAAAAATTAAAAAATGATTGCTTCAAGTTATTGCTGCTAAAAGGTGATTCTACAAGGTATTAAATCATGGAGGGTACTCCATTTAATAGGACTGCACAGAGTCATGTGAAAACAGTTTTTTCACATGACTGTATATCATAACAATTTTACTTTGCAATAGTGTCGTGACTGTCATTAAACTTTCCAGGTGTTTAGTTGGGATGAAATTTAAGGAGTCTGAAGTGAGTTGCGGTTTAACTCATTCAGTTGCTGTGGTCATATCCTAAAATTTGATTATTATTGTTTTGCAAACTGTTGAAAAGATTTACCTACAGTGTTCACAAAGCTAATATGTTACTCGGTATATTGCATTTTTAGCTTCTTTAGAACCATGGTTATTTATCTGTTGATTTTAATTTTTCCACAATGGGTGTGGTTTTGAAAACATGTCAACATAAGTATGATCCCAATGTAAGATAACATGTTCTTCTAAATGCAATGATGCCAAAACAGATTTGAGCCTGAACAATAACAACTGTTGGTACACCAACTTTCACCATAGTCCCAAGCAGTGGTGGTCTACAACATAGTACATAATACTGCATCATAATCCAGGTTAGCCTTCTTTCTATGGTTTACAGGAAATACAAAAAGTTACCTTACTACGAGGTAACTCAATATGTACTGGGGACAAGAAAAAAAAAAATACTGGCAGTAGCCAGGGGTACCCCTTAGCTTCCTAATAGATCCACCTATGGTATGGTTTTCAAAATCCAATGTTGCCTTGTTCTCAACTTATCGCATTCACAAAATTTTTAGAAAACTTGGCCTCTGACCCATGACCTTGAGGCTGAGGTCACTGAGCTACGAACTCGTCCAAGATTTTTAGTAGATACACCTATGTTATCAATTTGAAACTCCTACGTTGCTTTGTTCTCAAGTTATCACATTCACAAACTTGGGTGTCCATGTCACCCACCCGCCTGCCTGCCAGGGTGACGACAACACCCCATCAGCCATAAAGGGCCGATGGGTAGAAATGAGAAGTAAAACACTGAAGATTCACTACCAATATCACCACTAATAAAGTACTGTTAGCTAAGCATTTCCTCCACTATTTTTTATTAAAGGCATCTTTTAAACCATGTGGTTTTAGCCATATAGGTTGCAAAATAAAGCTTGGTGACGTGTATGTCACTGATCCGCATTTGAGCTATGTGGAGATGTGGTTGATGTTTCATTTATAGATTATTGTGGTTCAAATGAAATGGAAATAATTAAGAACGAAAAGTATAAAAACAAAGAAGATACAAACTACCCATGGATCTGGAGAATCATTTCACCCCTACTACAGAGACATGAGCAGGATGTAATGTAATTTTGCCATTGATTTCGTCACATCCTGTGTATGTTTTAAACCATTATTATTCAATATTAGGATCTCCAAGAGGCTGCTAAGATTGTGTTTCTCTCTCCACCTCTTTTTAAAAAACAAAATACAAAACAGAAATGCGCCTATTAAATTATAGTTTGTTTCTACAGTTACCATGGTCACAAGCAAGTACACAGTATTGAAGGCGACACACATGCACATAAGCAGGCGATAACGAAATGAAAAAAAAAAATTTTTTTACATGCTCAGCACAAGAAAAACCACATGCTTCCACAAGTTCTTCTGTCTGTCACTGCCTCAGGGTGCCAGGATGTGAGGTTTCAGCTTTTCTCCATAATCATCACACGTATTAGCTGTAGGTCACTCCTGCAGATATTTATAGAATCAAACTCTTATGTAATACACAGAAGCAGACACAGCTACTCTGAGTCAGACACAGAGACAATGAGGCAGGAGAGAGGGGGACAGGGAATGAAACTGAGCCACACAGACAGGATGGCAAATAAAGAGACCCTTGCAAAACTAGTTAAAAATCTGCAGGAAGGAGAGGAGTTTCATGAAGAAACAGAAATTAAAAGAATGAATAGTGGCGCTAGTATGAATTAAAATTTAGATCAGGGGGAGCCAGATTTTTTAAAAAGGAACAAAATAATTTAAATTTAAACTTGAAATGATTACCTACAAAGATAAATTTAGATCCTGCTACATAAGCCTGTCTGGTAAAATAAAAAGCAACACACAACTTATCAAATTTATCTTAGTTTTAAAAGCACTGGAGCAGATTATATGCAACAGCATGTCAGAAAATGCTGGAGTCAAAGCTACATTAATGCAAAGGATGCCTTAAACAGTCACAATGCAGCTTTCCAGCCAATGACAAATCTACTCACACACCAACAGCAGAACACATTCTGACACACTTCTCTTCCAACACCGCCCTCATACAACACAAGGACTTACAAATAGTCCTGACAGACAAGCCAAAACTTTATCCCTTTTTACAGACTCCCAGGGTGAAGCTGTGAGCCAGATTCACTGCAGAATCAAACTGGAGATGAAAGGTGTTTAGCACCTGAAAACATTTTTAAAATTAGCTTGCGGTAGCCAGGACTTTTATGCATCTTTCTAGGAAACAAGTATTTTTGACTTCACCATTGGGTAGCTGGAAAGATTCTACAGATCATGACGGCAACAGCGACCCGTCAGGAAGCCTATCAAGGTCACAGCTACAGGAGTGTTTAAGGTGTGACAACAGACAGATGGGTCACACAGCCATCTGCCTAGAATTTTTGGGGGGGAAACTGAATGTCTATGAGCGTCTTTTATGCACAAATTTTCCTTATGGAATAGTTAGCTTCAAAGGTTTCAAATTTCCCCAGACTGGGACTTGTTTTTCCTCTTTAGCACTCTCTATTGTAGTGTATTGATCTGATTGGTTGATGTAGCCCAGTGGCCATCTAATCTACAGCCAAGTATTTTTTTTTTTTAAGTGCCTGCCCTTTTAAAAGACTCCAAGGACAATTTCCCAGATGGTTCAGAGTTGCAAACCATCTGGCACATCAGGTGAGTTAGGACCTAAATTCATGCCAACAGGTTCTGCAACAGACTGGGTTCTATGAAGTCCCTGGCTCACCATGGTAACACTACTAAATATTCACAGGTTAGAGATGCAATCTGTAAAGTGTTCTTTGTAGTGTGAAAACATTAATACAGAGAAAACGCTTTATGATGTTGCAATTTTAAGAAGCTAAAATGGGTCGCTAGTTTGTCTTATTCTAGGTTCATTTACATTCAGGCTAAAGCATAATAACAGCGTTACTATAAGACAGAGCCAAGAACCACACTTTTCCTTCCCTCTGAAAGCCACTACTTTCAGCAAGAATGCACACTGTTAGTTAACTTGCCATATCCTGCAAGCTCCAAGTGCTAATTCTACGCTTTTCCTTATTTTCTGTCATATATAAGTTTACCGTTTCGGATGATTATTTGAAATGTGGTCAGTGGTTAAAATAAAAAATTTTTGCATTTTATTGAGGTCACATAAAGTGTAATATGGTCTTGCGGGCACGAAGGTCTGCTTGTGAGCACAGCAGTCCCACACACCTGCTGTGCAAACCTGCTGTGTGCAAGGGGCACCCCATCAGAAGAAATCTGTCTTAAAGGCATGGGGCCTCTATGGGAGAGCCTTGCTTGGGGAGTACATGAACATGGGCTGCACCAACAAGATTAAACAAATGATTTTTTTGTTGTTGTTTTTTTGTTTGTTTGTTTTAAATGTGAATCACTCATAGCTACTCTAGTAGAGCAAAAGATTTAAAAATTAGAACTGGAAACAAGCATTACAGGTCCTGTTTCTTTCCCCCAAGCTAGACACTTAGAGCTATGGTCTAAATCCGCTGTCATGTAAGTTTCTTTTATTAAGTTTTATAGTGAGAAAAATCTTCCTGACAATGGTAGAAGGCAAGAAAAAGGACCAAATAATACTCTTTTAGAAAATCCACACTGCAATTTTTATGGCTTGAGGCACCCCAATCACAATTTGTAATCTTAGTGCAGCCAAAAACAGATGCTATATATGCTGACAACATTTCAAAGTACTAGGATTAAAATAAAATGGGCTACTTGCTTAAGCAGGTTATTTTAAGGAAGCTTTTAAATACTTCAAAATACACATCTTTGGTTAGCTATTACACAACAACAATTCTGAAGACATACACATAGTTTACGGGATCATTTAAACATCTCATTTATTCCTATGATTGCTGGCACTCTATTTGTCTCATTCTGCATGCCATTTTCACTTCACTGGACTAATATAAAGGTTGGAACTACTGGCATCTAATCTGCACTGGAGAAATTAACGGACCAGTAATTCAAATAAGTCTGGTTTTTAAGCCAAGACAATTTGGATTATTCAGATGACAACCCACAGTGGTTAAAGAGGGTGGTTACAACTGCAGAACATGTGTATGAATGAATGTGTTTCAATGTCCTACTGTCTTTGCAGTCTGGTGGCATTCTCAAGCCTCACCTTTTATTCACTCCTTTTTTTAGTTCATGTTACTTTTGCAATCTCCTTGCTGCAGGGAGTGACCTTTAGCTCGGGCTGACCCATAATAACCAACCCAACATTAGTCTGTGAGAAGAGTGTTAGTTCACTGGTTGGTTGCCAGGAAAACAAAACAAAACAACAAAACTCAAAGTCTCACTGAAGTGTTAAAAGTCACTTACAGATAGATATTACTGTTTACACAGCTGGTTCCTCCATTTATTAATTTTATACACGTCAGGCAGGAAATCCAAACAGCGGGTTTATTGCAAGAGTAAACGATAGCCCCAATAGAGCGGCAAACCCCACAGGCAAACATTCACCTACCATTTATCAACCTCAAACATGGCTTATCATGTTAAATGCACAAAAAGCCCAATAATAGCCAATTAAACACTCATTCTACTATTGGAACAGAGTCCTTGCTGACTGTTGCTTTAATGGTATCATTAACTGGCGGCTTCCTGTGTAGTGTTGTAAAATTTAGATTTTTAAGGCTTATACTAGAGTTCTGTATCTCTGTAATTATGCATAGTGTTACCAAGGTTATGTAACAGCTCAAATATAATATGATATAATAGCTCTCAGCTCTGGAATTAACAGCAGTTTTAGATGCTCCCTATACATACAATTATAATTATTTTAATAAAAAAATGAATGATGCATGGATAAACAGTTTAAAAATGGATGGATGGCTATCATAAATGTGCATGAGTAGCTAACTACTTGTCAACAAGGCAAATTTGGTAAGGGGTGGCCCTACTTATATCAATACTTGATGGCCTAAACACTCTTTGGCAGCAACTCAGTGGCTCAATCAAGTGATCTGACATGGAATGTAATTTTTACGTAGCTGATAGTATGACAAGCTGAGTACCTGCTGAGAAAAACTGCAGGAGAAGTAGCCTAAGGCATAACAAGGGAATGTGCTGACGATTCCAGTGCACTGTTGAGCAATCCGAGTACAGTTGGAACATGTATTCAATGATTCTTCAAACTCTAGGATTTTATGGTTACAAGCCACTGACCCATAATGTTTCAGCAGACAGGTGACACAGCACAAAAGTAGACACCTAAATCAGACAAATGATTATGATATAATCCTAGCTTTGACATGCATGGACAAACACACAAATGATTTTCTCCTAAATTTACTGATGTGACAAAAAAAAAAAAAAAAAAAAAAAAATCCATGATATAACCATAAATTTTTATTGAAGGGTTTTAAGAGCTTGGTGGCCATCTAGCTGATGCAATTGCTTACATCATATCTGATCAGCAAAACCAGTAAAGTGAGGACAAATGGCATATATTTATATACATTTATCTTTTGTAGGCACTTCAATGACATTGAAAAAGAGAATGACTAATTTGTAGTGCATAGCTTCACAGAGGTAAAACTCTTGTGTTTCTTACTTTGAGCCTTCAGGCTTAACACTAACCAAAGCTGCTACAGACTACAGCTTAGATAAAGAATGAAAGCTTCAGATCTTTAGCTGCCTTGGCATCATGTATGTCAGACTATTCTGAGGTCCTGTAATCCACACTAAACTGCCACCCTGAACCCTACTCCAAAAATCAAATGCTGCAGAGTAAAAAACTAAATTGTAACACATTCTCATAAAGACTTTCCCCTCAATCTGCCCACAGTGCTGCAAGTATGTCAAATATCCACCAAATACTCCTCAACCTGCCTCAACCTGACATATTTTTTTTAATTTGTCAAAAGGAAAAGAGATGTCATTAGAAGACACTCCATTCATTCTTAATTAATTTGCTACCATGCAAAATTCTTATTGTTGTTATATTACTATATATATGAATAACAGGCAGAGAAAAATAAAGTGTGAGAAATTACAGCATCAGTTACAATCAAAGAATAAAAGTTACTGCCATCATTGTTAAAAAAATCTATAACTAACATAAAAATAAACGTGTGTGCTTAATAAATATATGAATGCTGCTGCTCAGCTCATTTGGCTATACCTTGGAAATCAGTTCTCCTCAATCAGTCTGGTGCCAAAAGATTGGCCCTACAGTTATAACTCTGCTATAATTACGATTTAAAAAAAAAAAAAAATGGGCAAAAATCAAGGATAAGCTATATACTAAAACTGTAACAAAAAAGGAGCTGCCAGAAGTACAGCTTACCTGCCTCGGTCAGTTAAGCATCATCTATTCGTAGCCTAAATCTTTTTGCAAAACACCGCTTACAGGTTTAATACTTGTGGTTTGGTGCCAGAAATATTTGCATGTGCTCTGTCTGCCAAGTTGTGTGCTTTTTCCAACATCTGAGAAGTGGCCAAGTGCAGCAATTATTCAGCAAAGGAAGAGAAAGACAGCAGAGATAAGCTGTCTTGCATGGGAAGATCTGCTCTCTCATGACACAGAGCCCTAGGAGCTTATCCTACATGTGCACAACAGGAAGCCAAAGAGAGTTCACCGCACACGAACACACGCGCGCATGCATGCATCAAAACCACGGACTAATAAGATCCACGACATTACTATTGCAACTACAAAAAGCTCACTAAAGCAAACATTACTAATGGGTTGCGCTAATTGAAGCCAGTCCTGTATTTACGGTGACAGTTCAGTGAACCGCTGGACAGCTGTCACCTCGTATTTTTACTCAGCTGCAGTAACACAAAAGCTGATATCTGACAGCAAGTGAGCCTTAATGTGGAACATCAAAAGATCGAGGGAGACATGACCGTAGATCATCACAGTGACAGTGGACGGTCTGACTCACCGAGTGGTTGACTCCCCACATGAGCACGCTGAGCAGAGGGTCGCTGGCACGGAAGAGCTTCACTTTTTGGGCAACGAAGTGTTTTTTCTTGGTCTTGGTTTTGCTCGCAATGGATGCGGCAATGCTGCTCGCCGAAGCCATCTTTAAGAAAACTGGCTGGTTTATTGCAGACTGTGCGATAATCCCGACAGCGTGTCTTCCCTTGAAGCTGGCACAGCGGCCACCAGCTCACGGTTCAGCAATGTCAGTACTATTCATTTAGCCAGCCCAGCAAACCAAGGTGCCCCAATTCTTTTCTTCATCTAAAGTCCCACAGAGCTCGACTGTCGCTGTGGCCCTAGCTCGAAAGAGACTAACGTGAGGAAATACGAAGCGTTTAGCCTAATACTGCTTGCTCTTCTTCACTTAACCGTCATACGCTTCTCCGCCTGCCCACATCATAAGTCACCACTCTTCCTTCCTTGACTCTCGACTGGAGCTCTCCGCACCTCCTGCGACGTAAAGTCTCACCCAGGTAGCGTTAGCATAGCCGAGAATAGCTTGTTAGCTAGCAAACATCAAAGCTAAATTTCGTAAAAACAGTAAACGTACGGAGGATGAACAATTGTTAAGCCCCCGTGGCAAATGACCCAGAGAACACGAGCTTGTTTTTTTAAATATTAAAATAATAGCACATTAGAAATGCTGAAGGGTAGATAGACGCTTAGAACTACCAGCTAACATGAGCCTCCCCGACCTTCTCTAACCAAATGACGGCGAGAAGCAGAAGCGGACTCCGTTCACCAGCTATCAAGCAGTAGCCTGCAAGCTAACTATTGCCATTAGCCAGCTGCTCGGTGACTAGCGAGCGGCTCAGCCCTCCTCCTACGCGTTTGTACTTAGTCCACAGAGATGACAGGGCGTGTATCCTGCGATGTCCTTGCCCGGTTTAAATGAAAACATTGAGGAGCAAATATTTCGACGTTACAAGAATATCAACGTTTGGTCCACTCCCGCAGCGTTGATGTTCATGTGCGCTGCAACTGACAGCTCGGCGGATGGGAGGTGACGGGCTGAGCTTTGCAGTGTCTCCTGCTCTGATTCGCTGCTACTCCTGCCCTCCACTACCGGGCCCATGTTACCTTTCTGTTGTATTTTAATAGCTCAAGAGCTTTTCTATATTAGTCTATATGTGGCATTTGGATTTACCCTTCTTGTCAGCAACAAAAAGGTTATAACTGAATGAAAACTGTACACTTTTTCAGTCAGGCTGCCCTACATGACTGATTTCTTCACCCACCCCCGTTTTTTGCAGCCTCTTTAATAGTAATGGATTAGCAGAGACGTGCACCATCCAAGTCAATATATATATATATGTATATCTCCACACCATCAGAGATAATGTCTTTGGAGGTCATTTGGTCTTCTGGTGCATACTATGCTGTTTCCACTGGCACAATGCTGTGTCAGTGCCTCTGTAAAAGCAGGAGGCTTCAATGTGCTGATGCGATATAGAGCTCATTTGTTTTATGGCTCACCCTTCACGGCAGCACATTTCTTTTCATATTGACTGAGCTCTATTTATATTGAATTAAAATATATGTTTGACAGATATATATATATATATATATATATATATATGTATATATATGTGTGTGTGTGTGTGTGTGTGTATTAAACATGTAATATGTGACAAAGCAGGGCTGTAAAACTAAATTCTAAATTATTCTAGTGAATGAATGCAAATTATTTATAATTTATGATAATTTAATGATGGAATGTGCTTTCTTCCAAACTTAAGTGTAATTCAATGAACAGATTCAAGGACAACTGAGGAGCTTTCCAAATCTTAGTAGTTCTCAATAGTAAACTACACAGTGTCATTAGAAAACAGCACAGAACCTTTAGTTGTCTGGTTCACCCCTCCATAGGTCATGCAAGTTGTGTTTTCAATAAATAAAATAATGTAATAGACACTTATACATCTAATTGCCAGACTGTTCTGTTGTCCTTTAAAGATTTAGACCCCAATCCATTGAGCTCCAGTTCATTTTACATGCACTTTTTGATGGCTACTGACACATTTGCTACAATGTCCCAATGATGATTTTAGTGGTATTATTCACAACCCCTTCACCTGACCTCACGCTCACTCAACATAAACTTGTGCCCTCCTCGTTGTTACCCAGGATTTATTCTACCAGTTTGTGTAAATGTGTGTGTGATATGTTCAAAAACACACAAACAACATAGCTAATACCTGTCAGTAGCATTGCCTTTTTTGCGTGTCTTAGCATTTCCTTGTTGGACTATACTGTTTTTTTTTCTTTTTACTTTACTTGGATAAATAACCACCGAATATATTTTTGTTCCGAGTCCCGATTACATAAATGCATTGTCAGTGTTTCCGAAGTAAACTGCTAAGACAATAGGAGCCATAACTTTTTGCAACAGGTTAAAATAACGATTGTTTAGACCATTATTTAGTTCCACATGGCACCCGTTGCCTGGCAACGTTGCGTCAACCTCCTTTTCCAAAACACAGTACGGTGAAGTTATTGTTGTCGGTTTAAAACCTCGAAGTTGCCTCTTAGTTTGGAAAGAAAAAGTAAGTCGTGGTTCATTTTTGAGATAGTAATTAGAGAGCTTGCCATATGCCTGTTTTGTAAGCTTAATCTGTCGACAGTGCTACTGAGTAGTGGCATAGTAGCATAACTAGCTAGCTAGCTAGCTTTATGGGTTCACAGAGTTGAACGCATTGAACCATTATTGGACCGCTGCCTCTCATCAATATTGCTCCTCCTTAGGCCATAATATGGGAAAGAAGTCGAGGAACGAGAGGGAAACGCCAGTCAAGGAAACGGTGAGTGACGAATGTTTCTTTAGGTGTTGGCAAAACCTAATTAATGCATTTTTGAACCTTTGACAAGGTTTAATTCATGTCCACACACAGCCTACTGTACATCCCGGGAACATATCAATAAAAAAGCATGCACAACTCTCTGATTGGAACTACTACTATGGAACTTGATTCATTGGGCCTTGGCATCATAGGTCATTAAGACTGATATACAAGCAGGTATTTGTGTCAACAAATCATGATTATTCTAACTACACAAAAATTAATGAATGAAATTTGAATTTGCTTTATTAGTACATATCAAATGCTCTGATTGACACATCAAAAGCATTGACTGATAGTAAAGAATATATTTGTGAGGAGGTAAGAATGATCAGTTTCTTGCATGGTGAAACATCCCCTTTCCCAGTGGATAATTTCTTGGAAGGAATAAATTGACACTAACAGTCTGAAGAAAGCTAAAGAGGGAGTGTGAAACTGAAAGGGAAAAAAAAAACAGATGTCATGCTCAAAAGTGTGTCCATCTGCCACTACAATAAAAAAGTCTTTGACTTCATTCCAGATGATGAAGTTTTCTGATGTTCTGATGATAAAAATAGACATGTACTTTGAAATTGTGGCTTGGTCTTTAGTAGGCCTTGGGCACAAAATTGTTTGAAAACGGCATCAGGATATCATGTGCATGTACATGTTCTCAGGTTGTTGCCTGTTGGTACATGCTGGGCATTGAGATATGTCCTGTCTCATTGTCCTAGAAGTATGAAAATCAAAAAGACAGACCTGACTTTATACATTTTTTTTTTGCAAACACTCCTTCTCCTTGTTGACTCTCACAGTTTGAGCCGCTACCCCTTGAGAGCAAAGCCCCAGCAACAGTAGTGCTGCTGTTGAACTCCCCAGAGGAGGACATTTTAATCAAAGCGTGTGAAGCGATCCAGACATTTGCAGAAAAAGGTATGGTAGGGTACCCACCGCTAACCCTTCCACATATTATTTATTGTTTTTATTTCTATGGGCAACCTTGCAGCTGAATAGCAGAAAATCCGTACAGATAATTTAGCTTTCAGGCTGATGTTTTGTAATGGTGTATTTTTTTGATATGCATTTTTTTAAATCCAGAAATTGCAACATTTGCAATTCACTTCATCACCATCTGCCTAATTTTCCTGTTCACTGTCTCCCCCTGTTGTTAGGAGATGAGAACAAGGTTTCTCTGCTGGGACTTGGGGCATTAGCGCCTCTCTGCCAACTCATTACTCACAACAACAAGCTGGTCAGACGCAATGCCTTCATGGCCTTGGGCATCATGGCCACCAATGGTGCGTCAGACCAGTTACGTCATTGATGCAGATTCGACTGCAGTGGACTTGGTGGCTTACAAGCTCATGCGACAATCTTGATTCTACAAATGACCCTTTAGTTTACCGGCCATCTATGTGTTTGTCAGGAATTTGTATCTGTTAATCTACCAGATGTTGGATTCCCTGTTCTGTTGATTTAACAATGAGCAGGGTGCTAGCCTTACTGAGTAACTGAGTAGTGTCTCTTGTTTAAATCTGAAAGGTGATGTAAGGACTGCGTTGAAAAAATTAGATGCCATTCCATCAATTATTGAAAAACTATCACTCGAAGGTGAGTAATAGATTTTACAAGATTAAGATATATTTGGATCACTAAAGCAAACAGTATCACTTTGTATAAGTTGCATACAATCAAAATAGAGCACATGTGTTTACTTATGGCAATAGGCAGTATTTCTGTGATCAATCCTTATTTATTTCTGGTTCTCGTCATATGATCAAATTCCATTTTTGTTCAAGATGATACAGTTGTCCACGAGTTTGCAACACTGTGCCTGGCTTCTCTGTCAGAGGATTTCCTCTGTAAGGCCCAGATCTTTGACAACAAGGGGCTGCCAACTCTAATTCAGCTGCTGTCTAGTTCTGACCCAGATGTCAAGAAGAATTCACTAGAGACCATCTCCAACCTAGTACAGGTGACCCAAAATCATCAGGCTTTAGGATTTTATTTTATGTAAAAATTATAAGGATTTTCACTGTGAAAAATTAACGTGATGTTTAATAGTCCTAAAAGACAATACAGTTGTCTTCACATATTTACTGAATCCCTGAACTTTTCTAGATATAACGTGACAGAGGTACATGTGACAGTGCAGATGTTTAATGCTGTAGAATGTGTTTAACTTGTCAGCTCTGCAAGGGAAAGTATTTATTATGTCCAGTTTCATCTATGTGATAATAGCGCAGGTAATAACTCTGGTGTCAGTGGTCACACTGTGTTCTGCCTCCCTCCTGCTCTACTAAGGCAGCACTGCTGCCAAACCTAAAGTATTTCTTAGTAATGAGAATGCAGTTAATGCGAACTGTTTCCTGCTGTGCGCTATGTGTGAGAAAGAGCAACTTCACAAAGTCCTGACCTATTTCTCCCAACATTTACAGATTTCATGAGTGAAAACAGCTTCAAATTTGCTCCTAGGATTGTTGAAAAAAATGCTTTCAACATTTTTGTGAACCTTTTGCAACCTCTGCTGTTTTGTCCCCATGAAGGACTACAAAAGCCGCCTGGTCGTACACGAATTAGGTGGGATCCCTCCACTTCTGCAGCTCTTAAATTCGGAATTCCCTGTCATTCAGCATTTGGCTTTAAAGACGTTGCAACATGTCACTACTGACAGAGATGCAAACAAAACCTTCAGGGACAAGCAGGGATTTGAGAAGCTTATGGGTATCCTGAATAATGTGGTAGGTATATGGTTTAGGTAACATATGTCTTCATTCTGTTGGTTTGTGTTAATAAGAATAAAATAATAGAGAATCCTTTAAAATCTGTGTCCTCTGGACCTATCTTTTTATTTCTCACAGAACTTCAGTGACCTACATGCTGAGGCCTTGCATGTCCTGGCTAACTGCTTGAGTGACAGTGAAAGTGTCCAACTCATTCACAAGAGTGGAGGACTGACCAAGTTGATGGAATTTGTCCTCACTCCCAGTGTGCCTGAAATCCGGTCAGGTGTTATTAAATGCATCACCAGGGTGGCTCAGAGCTGTAAGCACAGAAGGCAATTAGAGACAACAGATTTCTTTCAACTTTCCCACATAATTTACTCCTTTTCATTTATTCTGTTATGCGTGTGTGTATGCGGGTGCATGCCTGTGTGTTTAGCTGAGAGCTGCAAAGTGCTTCACGAGCAGGATGTGGAGACGGTTCTGGTTGAGCTTCTGTCCTTGGAGAACACTGGTGTGATAACGTCTGCCTGTCAGGCTGTGGCCGCCTTGAGCTTCCACGTAAACAGCAAAGAACGCTTCAGAGAACTTGGCACGTACATCTTCACCGAGCCACCCTGAGATTAGGTGCAGTCAGCACAACAAAGTGTAACTGAGTTGGATTCCTTTGTGTTTCAGGTTGTATCAGTGTCCTGGTTCAACTGCTGAGCAGGGAGAGTTTGGCACTGAGAGAGGCGGCAACCCAGGCCCTCTCCAACCTCACTCATAACAGCGCGTCAAATGCCTTGTGAGTGACGGGGGACTTTGATGTCTTACCTATACCTCATTGTTTTTGTACAGAAATATGCACTTCTTTTAACAATTCAAAATTTATGGAATTATGTATAAAAACATCTACAACAAACAAGGCAGTTTAAAGACACAGAATGAGGCATACGAGACAATTTGTATAATAAGTTACTGGGTAATATTTATTTGTCAGACATCCAGCACACACTGTCTGGTTCATATCGATCATTCAGGTGTGCTGGGACACCCCTGTCCCCAAGAAGACAAAGTATTGGTGACCTGGGCAAATCACACTTCAACCCTTGGCCCATATAATCCCAAACATCTCTCAGAAAAGGAAGAAGTTTTGAAAATTCCCATAATGCATGCACATAAGTGCCTGTTTTTGTCTTTTATGTCCAGCATAAAGCATCCAAATATGATTTTTTTGGTAAACTTCTAGACCCTTTTAGTTGTTTTCCCATTATTAGCTACATAAAATACATAAAATCTGAATGAGTTCAGGGATTTAAAGGTGTGTGTTCTACTCTGGACTAGAATGCTGTCCTCCCCTTTTTTCATAAAAATGAGACACGGAATCTCTTTACTTCTTTTCCATTCTCTTCTCCACTCTTGTCTTATACATTTTTTTCCAGACAAGTCTCCTTCGAACCCCCGAACCCACACATTGTATGCTTGGAAATAATATGCTTTAACAACGTATAAATTAGTAAAACTACAGTAACTGTCAGCCGTCTAACTTTTCATTAAACCTCCCTCCCTGTTTATTGTATTTTCCAGTGAAGTGTATGAGGAAGGTGGCGACAAGCTCCTCGTCCAGCAACTGTATCAAAGCTGTCCAAAGATAGTGGCCAATTCTGCTGCCACACTTTGCAACATGGCAGAACATGAGATCATCCGCTGTAGCATCTTGTCACATGGAGCCATACAGGCTCTGTTGGAACCCTTGAAATCTACAGTTACACAAGTCCTGGTAAACACTGCACATTGCCTGGCAGTGCTGGCCAGTGATGAAGAAGCTAGGGCAGAGGTTGGTGTTTATGTGACCTCAGAATGCTGGCTTGTTCTCATGTTCGGTAATAATAAATAATGATCATTGTTTTTAATCATTGCTGTAAACTTTACTCAAGACAGCAGGGTTATTGTAAACAGCATTTGGTTTCACTTTGTGATACTACATTTGAAATTCTTTCACTAAATAACTAAAACTCAACCCAAGCTAGTCAGAGTTGGAGGTCTTCAGCTTCTGGTCGATCTACTGCGGTCTCACTCCAAGGAGGTGCTGCACAGTGCATGCTTGGCAGTGAATGTCTGTGCCAGTGATGAGCCAACTGCTGTGGAAATGTGCAAATTTGGGTAAGACGTGATAGATAACACTGTCATTAGAGCATGACTGATGTGTCACCAAATAAATGACTGGCGAGTAAAATAAATGCAATATCTTCATAGATATTGCTTAATGTGATCCCCTAAATAACCAACAGATGGCAGTGCAAGACAATATTAGATGTGACTACATGTGCCTTTGTTCATTTGTTCATTTTTATATTTATTAGTAATGACAGAATATTTTTCTTTCTTTCTTTCTTTTGGTCTATGCTTGTTGTTTCTATCTGTGTCTCAGAGCCCTGGAAATACTTCAGGAAATCAACCAGTCAAAGACTCGTAGGAACAGTTTTAGTGAGTTGGCTGTGAACGGCCTACTTAACTCCAACTTGTCTTTTAAGTACAGCCTGACAAGTTCTTTGGCCTCCACTGACATCATCACCGGCGGCTTCTACGATGCTGGAAAGGTATGTTGTCAGAAGTCCTTTCAAGAACTTTTTAATGCAATCTTATTAACATAGCATTAGTTGGTTGTTGTTTTTTTGTTATTGGCAGTCTTTCACAAGAATGCAACATGACTTTTCACATAATAATTAAATTGCAACTCTTGTGTTTTCCCTCAGGCTCGCCCTGGTCAGAGGATGCTGACTTTAGAGGAACTGTCCAAGCAACCGGTTAACCAGCGGCGAGCCATTATTTTTGTCAACAAAGCAACAGTATTGCCAGAGTATGAATCTAATGTTAGAGTATGTTTTGATAGTTTAAGGGGAGAAATATAAACTACATTCTTTTAATGCTTGTGCTTAAAAGACACCAATTGTTTTAAAGAAGCATGCTTTATTATTACATTTTTTTTAGTTTAGATAGATGTTTTGAGGACAAATGGAAGGTATATTGTATGTAATAGCCCTCTAAACAGTTACAGCTGACTCCTCCCACCTGGTAATAAAAGTAAATTAACCAGAACAATCACAGAAATTGACTGGGACCATTAGGTTCCTGCACTAGAAGTCACAACATGTTGTTTGCTCAGAAAATTTATTGTGGCTGTTAGATTACAATCACCCTCCCCTTCTCTGCTCCAATCCTGTGCTCTATTCTTCCTTCGTTCCCTTGCCTCCTCCCATTCTCCTCCACTATGCCTGTAGCATAATTAGTGTGGCAGGGTACGCAAGCCCTTTTTTAGGGTGGCAACACACTCAGAGGGCTTCTTGTGATTCAAATAATGGACTTCTAAGCTTGCACCCAAAATCACAAATGTGCAAAAGCACAAAGAGACACACAATACACTTCACTGAGCGTATTGTTCACTGAGCCACATAAAGCATGCACGCAATGAAAAAACACATCTTAGATGTTTAAGGTTGTATATGCATGCACTGTTTAATGCTTTCAGCATTTTCATGAATTAACTTCGGAAAAGAGAGCAGTACCCCCTCAGGGTACCTCTGTTCACCCCTTCACCCCTCCCAGACCCCCATTCCACCAGCATGAATTTACACGCAACACTTCAGGCATTCTTAAGCAGTCTGTTATGTAATTGATTCCTGGTCTCATCCATAGCTTTTGCATGAGCCAAATCTTCAAAGCAAAAGGCCTCACGATTGAATTCATTTTCTTACTTATTCTTCTGTGTTCCTATAAACCAATTAACTGATGTTTTTTGTTGGTAGGGAGACAGTACATGTGCCAGAAGAGACACAGAACAAGCCATCAGAGTCAGACGGCAGAGTCAGAGGAGAGCGTAAAACACCAAAGTGAGTGTGTTTGCTAAGTAGTACAACAAGTAATACCACTAAAATCAGAGGTTCTGCAGACAAAAATCTTTTTTGTCCAAACCCCCTTTGGCCACAGCTATGATTATTATTGTTATTATTATGATTATTATACATTGACACTCTTTTTGACACATGCTAAATGGGAAGTTGTGCCAAAAATAATGACATTTCAAGACAATATTAAATGATGCTACATTTTTATACATGAAAATGTAGCTACATAAATGCTGCATGCTAAAAAAAAATCATGGAGAGAGGCAGAATATCAAACAAAAATCTAGAAAAAAATAATTTCATACAAGTTATAAATTGATTTGCAAGTTATTGATTGAAATAAATATTATATCCCCAAGCAAAACCTGATTTAGTTCTTGGCAATGTCCATGAAGCCCAAGTTTCCCTGTAGCCTTGGCAGAAAAACAGCCATAAAGAGTAATGCTTCCATGATATATTTGCAAAGATTTATAAAATACAGTGCTCTGTGTTCATATAAACCATTTTGTTGATGTCCTTTGGTTGCAGGGCGACAGTAGATGTGCTAGAAGAAACACAGAGCAAGCCATCAGAGTCAGAAAGCAGAGTTAAAGGAGACCGTAAGACACCAAAGTGAGTGTGCTTGTTAATGTGGAGGCTGAACATAAAGCAGCACCACTAAAATTGATCACGAAATGTGAAATGAATTAATAGAGGTCATAAAGGTGGAATTTTAAGTAGTGATTTTCTTTCCTTGTAAGACACTGACAGAATTCTTTTCTAATTCACTCTCTCTCTGTACAGGAAGAAGAAGGAAGAGGAACAGAAAGATTATGGCCACATGTACTCTATTATTATTATTGATATTACTAAAGTTTATGTTTGTTCAAATGCATGCATGTGCTGTATTCATATACCTTTGTATAAACTGTCTAAACACTTTGGAGATGAGAACAATCTCTCTGACGCATGCTAAACAGGATATAGTGCTAAAACATTGACATTTAAAAAGTATTGAAAGATCTTGATTTTAAAATATGTTATTAAAAATCATGCCCCATAGTGATAATGATTAAATCTTGTAATGATATGCTCTCTTCATTATTGTATATAAAGTCAGATAACATAAAGGAGATCTTTAGACACTAAAAAGAGTGTGCTTGTTAATATGAAGGATGAGCATAAAGCAGCGCCACTAACATTGATCACATGATTTGAAATGAGTGATAGAGTTCACAAAGGTGGAATATTAAGTAGTAATTTTCTTTCTTATTTTAAGGTCTGACTCAGATTTCTTTTCTAATTTACTGTGTTTCTTCAGGAAGAAGAAGGAAGAAAAACAGAAAGATAATGTCCAGCCTGAGTCTCCTGTAGAGAAACCAGGGGGAATGATGGAGGATGTCTCATTGCAGATTCTAATAAAAATTGCCAAAGAGTACATCTTTCCACTGAATGATGAAAAAGAGCAGTGTGAAGCCTTAGCCAGGTAACGTATTTATGCAATTACTGGCATGCAAAGAGAGAGTGAAGTAACTTATCAGCAGCCATTGTTTAAAACAAATCTCTGGAGTCATGGAAACACATTAAAAGGACATTTGCACACCAACTCTTAAAATGTCAGGAGAGCTTACTAAGAATGACAGCAGTGGTATGCAATGCAGACACTCTGCTAACACATAGAAATACAATACCCCGAGAGATCAGGATGGAAAACAAAGACTTTATTTTAAAGGTTTCTGCATTTTTTTTTGGTTGGGTTTGCTCTTATTTTCAGGCTGGTGAGCGAAGCCATGGGGGGGAGCAGTGGAGATGGAAAAAATGCACGAGTTTTCTTGGATTCTGCACCTCAGTGAGCTGAAGATTCAACTTCAGTCTAATGTTATTCCCATTGGTTTCATCAAAAAGGGAATCTACTATCACAGGGCACTCCTGTTCAAGGTACAGATTCTTTACCCGTGTGGTAGCATTAGCATGAGCGGCTATGTTCGTCATCTTTCCTAATGTTTTTTTATTCCTTACCAACATGTTTTGACATCCCAATTTAAGCTCTGTCTCTTTAAGGTCTTCTCCATAATATTTGTTCCCCAGCCTTTTTCTCAGTCTGACATTCTTCCGTCTCCTCTTTTAGTCACTGGCTGATTGCATTGGACTGAGTTGCACACTTGTTAGGGGAGACTACAACCGTGCTTGGAATGAGGTTCTCCTTTTCAGTAGAAATTCCTCCAACAAACTGCACTCTTCACAGCCCTGCCGCTACATAGTAGACCTTATGCACCAACCTGGAAACCTGTTTCCAGTCAATAGCCCTGCTGCAGTCCAGTATCAAACTATATAACTGGTACTGTACTGTTTAAATACCCCAGAAGGTAACGCATGATATTTTGTCTGATGTGCATCAATCGATTTATATGTAATGTGTGTTTATGTGTACATGATGTGTGCATGGCGGACCTGAGTAATCATATAATAAATTATTACCCACATCATCAGTTGACTATTTTTCTACATATGCATAAGCAAAGCAAAATCTTGTCTATTGTGGTGTTTCTCTGTTAAACACAGTGATTCAATCTTTGTACTTTAGCATGGGTTCAACATGGTGAAGCAGTGTTTTTGCCAATGTGCAAGCTGTAGTTGTTAGAGAATTGAAAATATCTCTTACAGCTTCATGCCACCATCACCAGCCTGGAGCTTTGGATCCATGCTTTCATGTTTTTGAACCTGCCAGAAAGATTTTATAGTAGAAATTTATACTCACCAGACCAGGTATCGTTTTCCAATCTTGTGTTGTCCAATTTTGGTGAGCCTGTGTGAACTGTAGACGTACATTCCTGTTCTTAGCTGAGAGACATGGCAACTGGTCTGGTCATCTGCTCCTGTATCCCATCTGCTCCAGGCTCTGAAGTGTTTTGTATTCAGAGATGCTCTTCTGCATGCCTTGGCTGTATGAGTGGGTATTTGAGTTACTGTTACCTTCCTATCAGCTTGAAGCAGTCTGGTCATTCTCCTCTGACCTCTGGCATCATAAAGCATTTTCACCCAGAGAACAGCTGCACACTGGATATTTTCTTTGTTTGTGCTGTTCTCTGTAAACACTAGAGATGGTTGTGGGGGAAAATCCCAGTAGATCAGCAGTTTCTGAAATACTCATACCAGCCCATCTGGCACCAACAACTAGGGCCAGATTTAGGGACTTAAATCACATTTCTTCTTTTCGTTCTTCTTTTTTATGCTCAATTTGAACTTCAGCAGGTTGTTTTGATCATGTATAAATGTGCTGAGTAGCTACCATCTGATAACTCATTAGATTTTTGCATTAAGTAACAGTAATAATAATACCAATTAGTATTCAAATAGACATCAGCAAAGATGGCTGTGAACAGCAGATAGTAGATGGAAATGGAAACACTAAGAGTTGTAATCCCCAAACCGGAAGAGTAGCTCCAACAGATTCCAAGCACAACATCAGAGGTCTTGGTGCTGAAGAGTGCAGTCCCAGGAGCAACCACGATATTGCGCAGAACCCTCAAAGTCCCCTTAAGTGGACCCGAGCCTGAGGATCCCATTCATACCACCTCTCAGGGGATGAGCTGGAGATTTTATATACATGTGTATATTTGTGTAATAGACTGGCAAATAGCCAATATTCGCTATTAACTAAAGCAGAGCATACAGGAGCAGCCTAAATAAATAACAATAAATAAGAAATGCTGGAGAAATCTTTTCATGTTTCATGTCTCTAAAAGAACTAAAAAAAATATGGCTTACCTATTTGAATGTCATATTTTTAAATCAACAAATATGTCGGTATCAGTCTTAAAAAAATCTAAAATAGAAAATCTAAAATTAAATTATCTAAAATCTAGATTAGATTAGATTTTTAATTGTTTTTTTTTTTAAATATTATATACATATAATATTTTAATATGCAGACTCCCATTCAGCAGCGCTTACTGCGCTATTTGCACAGTGCTGGCAATAAAATATGAACTCCATCCACTTTGACCTTTGTAGCTTCAGTTGTGTTTTGTGACCGTGTAACCCCGCTAACAGCCCGGATAAGCCGAGCGAGGACCAGCCCAAACTCGCCGCGGCGTGAAAAATCTCGATGGGACAAGTTCGCTTGACTCCACTGAAAGCTGCACTTGACTTTAGTCGCACTTGACTCCACTGGAGCAAACATGTCTCGTTTCGTCCGCCGGATTGTCGCTGTTGCCTCTCAACACGCCACAGCCAGAGCTGCAGAGTTACCGAGGAGGATCCCCGGAATAATCCGTCCCGTGTCCACATCTCAAGGTACCGTGAGCGAACTTCTGATTTATATCAGCGCTGTACTTGAGCTACAGCTCCCTGCACCATCATGCACGGATGTTTACTATTAGAGCTTCTACATCTCTGTTTGAAAGCATATTTCAAAAGTTAAGTGGAAATTATCTGAGATCAGGTTGTTTATATTTTAGTCTTAGTTATTCTTTAAGAATATATTTCCAAGCAGCCTCATTTTCTCAGGTTTACTCCAAATTGTTCAGAGTCTGTATTATTAATGGTAATGTGATCAGATAAGAAAATGCAGGAATTACAGGAAACTCTTCCACATAGCTGGTTTTAATGATCCACTGTCACACAAAAAAAATGTGGTTTAAACATGCATATCTAAAATGTCTGACCTTTGCTCTGTGCAGGCCTGCAGTCCCTCACACGTTACAGTGAGACTACAGACTGGCATAAAAAACTGACCCCAGAGCAGTATGTAGTCACCAGAGAGAAAGGAACTGAGGAGGTGAGTCCAGTGTATAAAAAAAAGCAAAACAAAAAACAGTATAATTATTATGTAACCTAATGCCAAAGAAGCTTTGTGTTCAGAATTAATAAGTGGAAGTTTACATGTGCAGATAAGCACGCCAGCACTTATCTTACTTTCTCAGAGTGACATACATTATCTTGTCAACAGCAACACATTCTCAGGTGGACTTTGATCTGCACAGTATCACAACGACACACTTTTACTACGTTATGAGTGAAATACAGCCCGAAAAATGAAACGCAGAGATATTTCAGATTGTTATAACAGGACTAAGGACAAGTCATTGTATTGCACTTACAAAACCAGGGTGCTGAAGAACACACAGGTAGTAAAATGAGCTGTATTTCTGCTCCTTACATTGTGATCTGGTGTGTGTGTGTGTATTTGTGGATGTTCTCAGCCCTTTAGTGGGATCTACCTGAACCATTTTGAAGTGGGGATGTATCACTGTGTCTGCTGTGATGCTCCACTCTTCAGGTAATACATCTAACCAATAAAGGGGTATGCACATTGTCTGGACTGGACCATAATCTTTTATTAAACCTGAAAAAATTAGGGCTTACTGGTATAAGAGGATTTTGCTGTTTGCTCATTTTGTAAAAAAATCAGCAGGTGTTTACTAAACTATTCCTTCCTTTCTTCATAGCTCCGAGGCTAAGTATGACTCCGGGACAGGCTGGCCAGCATTCAATGAGGCTCACGGGACATGGGAGGGTGATGAAAGCCACACCTCCATCATTCGGCGCCCTGACAACAGCCTGGGCAGCCCTGGGACAGAAGTCCTTTGTAAAAATGTGAGTTGTGCTCAGGAACCAAAAGAAGCCAAGGTTTCGTTCAGTTTAGCTGTGATACTTGCTGTTGTTTGTGCTATAAAGCAGAGATTAAAGTAAAAAATGTGCACAAACCAAACCAGACTTGTGTAGTTCTGACTTTTTTGTGTTTGTGTGTCTGTGTCACACAGTGCGATGCCCACCTTGGCCACGTGTTTGATGATGGACCAGACCCAACAGGACAGCGCTTCTGCATCAACAGTGTTGCCCTCACATTTAAAACCAGAGAAAACAACAAACCTGATGAGGATGAGTGAAACTGATGGACTTAATCAAAAGATAAAAAAAAAAACAGGACCAGTTTAAAGAACTTCCCTTCTGTTTTTTGTGTTGTTTTTTTTAAAAAGTGAAAAGCTATGTGAGGTGCAGTGGGATGAACTGTGGGTTAAACTGGAAGTGAATTGAACCCAGTTTTATATTGCATATGTTAATGGATATATGGACTGGAGAGATGTCTACACAGGACAGGACTACAGGACACACAGTAAATAATTTTTCTGCTCCAATAATCTTTTTTGTGTTCCCTCCTGGTCACTGGTGTTTTTACTGTTTACTAATCTTTGTTAAGTAATTTGCCTTAACTGTCATCTGAATGAAGGTCTTCTCATATGAGCCACTTGGAACACATGTGTTTTTAACAGCATTGTAATGTTTAGCATATTTCCATGTGGGTTGACTTGTTGTTCTGCAGGATTGCAAAAACATTGCTGTGTTTTTGGTTTGTAATCTGGAGTTGTGTGTACATATCCAGCTGAAGTCTTTGATAGGAATCATGCAAACATGACCGATCCTTTTTTTTTTTCAATAAATGCACGTCTGAATCCGGTGCTGTGCTGCGATGACCCCCGATGTTTGCTGGTAATTTATTGCCGCCTCCTGTTGTTCAAAAGTGCACACCACACCACTTTAGTATGGCCTCATCTCTACCATGAAGTTAATATTTAACTCAGCAGGCCATCCTCTGTTTCACACTGTTTGTCTCTGGGACTCTGTTTGTTGATCCATATCTTCTGGGTATATGTGTTGCAAGTTGAGTAAAGCAGAAAGAGAACAGCTGAAGGGAGAAACAGAGCAGGGTGGACAGAAAACCTATAAAACAAAAACAAGAATTTAGAAAAAAGAAAATTAAAAGGGGGGCGTAGAACAAGAACACAGATTCTTACCTGTCAGCGATACAATGGCTGGACTATGGCGTTGCATACTTGCAGTGGTGATGCTGATGTGCGTGCACCTCTGGGATTCTGCTGAGGCTGTAGGTGGAGCTAAGAGTCGACCCCGACCCCAAAGACGACCTCCCAAGAAGCCAAAGATCACACCTATTGACCTGACCCAACCCGAACAAGACATAGACATAGAAAGGGTAAGAAACAAGATAAAGAAGCTGAATTTTTTCACTACTGCTGCACTGGGCCCTGGCTGCTCAATTCAATTCAATTTATATAGTACCAAATGACATCAGCAGTACTTGATCTTTTTCTTTTTTTTTTAGTTAAACTGATCTTTTTAACCTTCAGCTGAAGACAGTGAGATTCATGAAAAAGCTGCACTGCCCAGAGACCGACTGTTTCCAGGCAGTCGCAGACATCGCCAACACAGCAGATAGCTCTGTGTGCTGTTATTTTACCTCTGAGCACTGTTTTTTTTTATTGTTGTATTGTGTCACAGTATGATATACAAAAAGGACTGCAGAAGAATCTGTGGAAACTATGTGAAAGTAACTTAATGGTGGATGAGTCAATATAAACATAAGAAAATAGCCAGAAAATGATTTTACTGCTTTGATTAGATCATGAGACATACAAAAAAAAGCTCCCTGTCTCACTGGTCTAAGAATAATCCAACATGTTTTTGTTCTTATATTCTATGTGGACTCGAAGTAAAGTATTCAGAGACTTGAACATGTCAAAGGCCAGTTCTGAGAAGCCTTTGTTCTTCAAACTTTCGATCACCGTGAAAGCTTTGATTTTTATGGATTACTGTGGGGGGCTGATGATGCAGGCAAACTTGCATAATTGTGTCAATATTGTGTTTGAGGCAATGAGGGAATTTTTCTGTGCAGGTGAACGGATATGAATGTGATAGAGCATGACATTTAAAAGAAATGTTATAGTTTTTGTTTTGACAGTGGAACATTTCTGGAATTTTGATTTCAGCGGGATGGGATGAATTAGACAAAAATATTGATTTTGAGATATTTTGAAATCTTGTTTTTTCCTTTCTCTGATTGCATGTGTCCTAGATGCTGGGAACATGGTACCTGCTTAATACTGCCTCCAAATGCTCTTACCTGATAAATCACGGGACCAAGGTGGAGCCAACAGTAATCACCATTACTCGTACCGCTACCTCTAATGAAACGCTGTCTGTTAGCACCAAAACAAGGCAGTGAGTACAGCTGCACATGTTGCTGATTCTTCAGTATGTTTTTTGCTTTCTTTCTATTTTTTTGGCAGCAGAGGGTGCCAATGTCTTGAATCCCTCATTCCATTCTTACTGATATTATTCCTTGCCATGTGTTTAATATTATTTATGCATCTTCAAAAGCAGGAAGAATGAGGTAGAACAGTTAAATCCGTCAGCTTTTCTGCTAACTATTTTTTGGCCAAACTGACCTAGAAGTATAATATCCCATTTAAATGGAAAAAATGTGGCTCGTGTTGTTTTTGGAGAACATTCTGTGAAAGCTTTTGTTGTTGTATGAGTGCTATGAAACCTTTCTGGCCTCAACAGAGAAAAAACAAGTTTTATTGATTAATTTGTCATGCACTGTCTGAAAAGTACAAAGTCTGAGACTTCTCTTCTCTTCTCTTCTCTTCTCTTCTCTTCTCTTCTCTTCTCTTCTCTTCTCTTCTCTTCTCTTCTCTTCTCTTCTCTTCTCTTCAGTAATCACCAGTGTTGGGAGATATTACAAGTCTATCATCTAACGTCAGTCCCAGGAAGACTGACACTGAAAGGTCAGTTTTTCTTCTTAGTGCCCCAGAATAAAGCAGGATCCTTTATGTACTTTGCTCTCTGTTCTCTTTATACCAGGATCTCGCCCTGAGCAGAATATTGAGATAGTGATTGGGGATACAGACTACAATTCCTATGCCATCATGTACTACCAGAAACAGGGCAAGATCACAATGAAACTCTATGGTAGGTTCCTCCTTCTCTTTTTTAGGTACTTTATATTGAACAGCACAGCACTATTGATGCTTTATTACTTTGGTAAATATGTTAAAGGGCTTTATGTGTTGTGCTGTGTTCGCAGGGAAGTCTGTGGACAATCTGCCAGAGCCGCTGCTAACCAAGTTTGAAGAGCTTGCTGCAAAACAGAATTTGCAGCGGGCCTACCACTTCCCCTTCCCCACCTACAGTATGGCTAATTTTACGCTTATCATACAGAATACTAATAGGAATCTTATTTCATGTAAGCTGGCATTTTGAAACACATGATGACTGCATAGCTAGACAAGCTCTGGATCTCTGATAGCTAAATTAACCAAAATAATATACCGTGCTACATTTGAGAACACAATCCAAATATTTTCTGAACACAGTGCATTGTAAAAAATAACACAACAACACACTACACATGTAGTAAATGACTGGTCAGAGTAAGTCACACTACTACCAGTCATATGTTCCTATATAGTAACCTCCCCAGAGGTCTAAATAATGGCATGTGAATGTATTTTTGCTTTCCAGGTCACTGCGGTGATGTGGATCGAGATCATGTGATCAGTAAGTTACATGCTGTTTTTTCTTTTTAAACATTTTTTTTAAAGTATTAACTTAAGTGTACATAAAACCGATCCCCCCAAAAGAAAGGGTGATAATGTTTAAATTTGTCACAAACAAAATGGCCAGACAGAAACAAGATAAACGTGTGAAATGCCACTGAGCCAAACTCATATTATTTTTCAGGTTTTTACTTACTGGTTTAGTATGCAGGCCTAGTGCTGACAAGTACATCCACGAGTAATTGCATTGCATTTCCCTAGCAAAGCTCTCATGATTTATTTCCTAGCATTTTTTCCCATATAGTGTAAGAAGCTTCGGCGATTCAGTGGAATATAATAAATAATGTTAACAAATTGTATTTATGCAGATTTTTTCTTAACAACATGCTTTACATAAAGAACTGCAAACAAGAATTAGTGGCACCGCAAATGAGCTGCAGCTTTGCGCTGTGACTGTGGCTCACGGCACTTTTTCCTCACATATTACTGGAGGAAAAAAAACACACTCGTCTCGATCTCTTTGCAGTACCTGGTTAATATGTTCTTTATAGTTTTCTATGTATTATCTAAGCTAAGCAGTATGTTATGAAAAATACAAGTTGTTGACTTAAAAAATTTAATTAAGCCAAAGGCAATAACCAGTGTGCAAAACAAAATGAGGAGAATAATTCAGATCCCCTTTGGGCAGTAACTTAAATGTTAATACGTACAATGTTTAATTGAAATAAATGAACAGTTTAAATGTATTAAATGCTGAAGCACAGCAACAGTGTACATTTAGTTTAGGCTAAAGCTCTCGACTAGTTTCCTGCAGTGTGATTTGATTTGAATAGCTTGAAAAATGTTGTGAAAGCTAAAATCACCATGTGATAACAGTACTTGCTCACTGGGGAAGAACTCGGTGAGTGCCTCCCTACTGACCTCCTCAGAATCACGTGATTTTTTGTGTACAGTAACTTTGAGAAATTTAATGAGGTCATGCAACCTGAAACTGAGTTTGACATTTTTGATCCCTCATAATTTCTTAAGTACAGCACACAGATGTGACATTTTCAATGCTAAAATACACATTCAAGCTCAACTAAATCAGTTTTGCATACTCTAAAGTCAAAATCTTGTTTTTGCTCAGAGCGCTTTTATTTTATGAGACAAATGGGTTAAATGGCAAAATATCACCAGTTAAATGTCTATAATGTAGATTAACAGAAGCATAAAGATTCTTCTCACCATGTGGGACATGTAGCTGGTCAAAGCAAGTTATAATCATGGCTAGAGCATGGTATCAAACATGTGGGTAAAAGAAAAAGACTTGACAGCTATAAGTAGGAAGATATCACAGATTATTTCTAAGTGGGAGACCCACTGTTGAATAACAGTATGACAGGTTTTTTTTTAAATGGCATCATGTATCACTTGGGGGAAAAAAAAGAAAAAGAAAAGTGCGCCAGACCTTCTCAGAAACAGTGCTGACTTTTGTTCCTGCAGGCTGTGCTCCTGCAGTCAGTTTTTAAAACGTTGTCAACATGTTATCTAACTTCCACTGCCTGCTGAAAAACATCAGCACGGTTTCTCTGTAATTTAACCTGGCATTCCTTGTTTAACAGATTGTGTTCCCACATGCTGAAGAGGCGGAGCTGAGGGACGATGGAGAGCAACGCTTTTGAATTTACCAAAGACTGAATTAGGGCCCTAACATTAAATGTCCTCAGCCACACATTGAATAAAAGGACATAAGAGTCAAATCAAGCTGTTGTTGAATGCTTTTAATTGTCCTTATTTGCTGTTTGCTAATCCTGTGGTGAGATGCAAGTGTCAACATGTGTTTTTTAATCCCAAGATTTACCATTGAGAGGTGAATGCGTGTTTTTGTTTTGTGCGTGAGGATGCAAAAATTGGAAGAGGAGGCCAGGAATGGAGATAATAAGGCCCAGATGTCACAAGGCTGGTTACAAAACTCACCGAAAGTGCCTCTTACCACTTCCCCTCGCTTCAACCGGCACCTCTGTGTGTGTGTGTGTGTGTGTGTCCCTGTTTGTGTGGATGTGTGAGTGTTTCATAACCAGCTGATTACAAGTCTGTGCTCGTCTGGTCTCATAACAGAGGAGAGGTTTGATAAGTCATCGGTACTTGTCAGCAAAAATAAAGAATTCACAGCTAATCAGCACTTTATGTAACAGGCAAATGATACAATACACAGAAACAAAGTCTACGGGGGATTTGTTCTAACATAAATGCAATATTTAAAGTTAAACACGTCAACAGTGCACGTTCCAACTCCCTGGTAGTTACAAAACTCAGAGGTTCTCACCCACATTCTGCATGCACCAAAGGTTTTATGAAACAATTAACACTGGAAAAAGTAAGTAAGTAAGAAAGAAAGAAACCAGTACAACGATGTGAGTCAGTGCTCAGAGGCTGCAAGGAACAATCAAGCCACTGTATGCAACACTGGCAAAGTTATTTATAAGAATGATTTTTATTTTTTTCACCTTGAAGTTCTTAAAAATCCCTGACCATGCAGGAAATACTGGATGCCAATGGTTTATCATATCCAGAAAAATGGAAAACACACTGATTTTATACATGTGACATTTTGATAGGCCAGGCATGCCTGGACACTAATGTTTAAAGGAAATTGGGGGGGGGGGTGTCTTAAAAGACCTCTATTATGCGACACGCACACCCCTCTCCCCCACAACCCCGTCCCTCCAACCCCTGTGTCCCGGCTCCATTCACACGTGCCAGTTGTGTAACAGCCGTGATTTGCCAGAGGGTTTTTTGTAATGGTGTAGCGAGCAGCAGGATTGTGGGGAGGGGGAGCGGGGAGGAGACAGAATGGGGGTAGGGCAGTACCCTGCAGCAAATATAAGAAGCCTCCACTTGCTCCGTCCCATCACACCACCTTGACGCTCCTGATCACTCCTTGCTGCTGAAGCTCAGACAGAAGAAGCCATGAAGAGCCCACTGCTGAGGATGCTGGCCGCCCTGGTGTGCGTGCTGGCTGCATGTGCAGATGTCATGCCCGTAAAAGACTTTAGCCTGGAGAAGGTAACAAAAACACGTTTGAAAAGGAAGAAAGAAGTTATTTGCATCTGTCTTTGGGTTGTTGCACAGACAAAAACAACCCCTCACTTTTAGAAAACAGAGGGGAAGCAGTAATGCAGTTGGGGTTTAGATAACCTCTTTTTAAACAGTGTTTGCTCTTTCTTACAGGTGGCGGGCAAGTGGTACATGGTTGGCTTTGCTACAAATGCTCAGTGGTTTGTGAACCACAAAGCAACCATGAAAATGGGGACTGCTTTCTTACAACCTACTGATGTAGGAGATCTGGACCTCTCTTACTCCAACCTGAAGTGAGTATAATCGTGCTTTCAAATTAAAATAAAATAAAATAAATTAAATGGCAATGATTGTCTTTTTTAGGGAGGATATCTAATAAACTGGTCATTTTTTTCCCCCATTTAAGTGCTGATGGCTCCTGCTGGAGAATGACTCACCTGGCTAAGAAAACAGACACTCCTGGACGCTTCACCTTCCACAGCCAAAGTGAGTAGAGATGCCTTTAACACCGCCCCAAAATCTGACATCTATTTAAATACTTAGATTTAACAGGATTTCTGTTACCCGCCAGATTGGAACAATGACAATGACATGCGCATTGTTGACGTCGTTTACGATGAGTATGCCGTGGTCCACACCATCAAGACAAAGAATGGGGTGTCCGAGGTCCTCAACAAGCTTTACAGTGAGTTTGTCTTACCAAAATAAGAGCAGCTTTCTAGGAATGCACTCCAGGATTTGCTCATTCTTGAAGAGCTCCGTCATTTTTTTATTGTAGGTCGCACTCCCGACACCAGCGCTGTCCTGCAGGAGAAGTTCACGCAGTTCTCTTTGGAGACTGGTGTCCTCGCTGAGAACATTGTTATGCTGCCCAAGAATGGTAAGTTAACAGTATCAACAATGTAAGTGATTCTGTGAGCGAGGCAGACCTTCGCTCACCAGCCTTTCTAATATGCGTTACAGGTGAGTGTCCCGACGCCTAAGGAGCCCAAATCTTCCATCTCAACAGCATCCCCCACCATATTCCTCCAACCCCTCTCCCCCTTACAGTCACGACTGCGGATTCACAAAGCTACACCCTGGGACAATGAACCTCAAACATTTCACTCTGTTTTCTGCTGCACACCAAAGAACAACCCTGATGAGCTCTCATACTTGTCAACATGCACATTAACTGGGTCATCAGAGTGGAACAATAAAGGCCTGATTGCAAGAAAAAAAAGGGACTGATGTACACGGAAATATTATAAGTTGTCTTTTGTAACTGCTGATTTCTTTTGCAGACTTTTTTTTTTTCTGTTTTCCAATAAACCTCAAAGCTAATAAAGCTGTTAAAAAGTGTCTGATTTCACAATAATTTCATGTGTGTGTTCTGTGAAGGTTTTTTTGGAAGCTACGTGAATATGTTAACACACACTGCTCCCTATCAGCTCATTGTCAGGTGTGCGAGAGTCAGTCCTTGTCAAAGGGTTTAAGGATGAGTTGCAGTTATGCAAATATGCGGCTGCGTATGATTTTAAGCAGCGATTCAATCGACAGACATGAAATGAAGATTATAATAACACAAACTGATTATGGGGCAGCTATATTGCTATTTAGTTCTGGATCATGGCAACAGTAATAACAACGACAAGACAATGCCTCGGTTCAAAGGTTTGGGCATACAAACAAACACAAAGTAATCAGAATTATTTAATTACCAGGCACGCTGGCCAAATCCCTCCTGAGGAAAAGGAGAGGAGCACTAAATTTCTGATGAGAGTAAGAGATATAAAGACCTGTCATCACTTTAAAATCAAACATGCTCAACCTAAGTGAGCACATTTATCTGCAACTTTATCGTCTTAAGGACACTTCAGTTCTTTTTTATGTAGCGCCTCATGCTTTGGGTACCTTTGTCAGCAAGTTCATATTTGATATACTTTCATATAATACTTATTACTGATTCTGAATATAATTCATCAGCTATGAGCTTTGAACGTTCTTTAATTTGGTGATCAGCTGTCATTAATCCTCAGTGTGTGTGCTCTGTAAATCTGGGTGACTAAGAAGGTGCACTGTCTGCCCACCAGAGGGCACCATATGACCTTCTGGAACTTCCACATTTGTTCATTACGGGCTTGCAATACAATCAAAAGGAAAAACTACATAGCATTTTTTTAAGTATTATATCAGTTTCATATAATTTTAACCTATATAAGTCAAACTAAAGCTAATGGGTTAGATTCTTCCATAGTCCCTGTTTCTTAATGGTTACATGGCTAAGATACAAAATGTTCCTTGAATATCTTTAGTACTGTCTTTGATGTGCATCATTAATCTGCGAATGTCTGAACAAGAAGAAGAAGACGAAGAAACTAAAGATCAAACACTCTTTATTGAACTCAAGATAACTGAAAGCAAAACATGTGGGTTAAGGTTTTGCCTGTCTGCGCTGATAATCAATTATCATCGCGGTTAAGTTCAAAACATATATCGAGGGTGAAGTTATGCATTTTAAAGTCTGAAAATCAAAATCCAAAAACAACAAAGCATCGGTAGAGTCACTTGTTTGCCCTACGGGATGCGACGTAAGAACAGATGAATTCTTGTTTGAGGCCTCAGTAGAAGGCAAGCTGAGCTCAGCAGCTGCTCCTAATGTCTCACATGAAGTGATCTACAGCAAGCGCTCGATCACGAGGCGATTCGTGATTCACTGTGCGAGCGCCGTGGGAGCAATTTGATCAAACAGACATACAAAATAAAGCAACTTCACAACAAAATAGAGTTGGCAGCAGGTTTCAGCTGTAACACGTCGTTCTGTAGAAGCCATGGTAAGGTAAACAGGTAAACATAAAAATAACATAAACATAAATAGATCTTGTACATGATTTGAATGCATGTTGGACCGCAGTTGCACGCTGCAGGGTGGCGCTCGTTTCTGCCTCCTCATCCTAAACATGTTGTTCTTGCAAACGAGCAAATGACTCATGCTTCATCAAACATGCATGTTGTTGTGTGCATGTGTGAGGGGAGGTGTAAGCTTGTGCGTTGAAGCTGCTACTGCTGCACAAATACTTGGAAAGTCTGGCTTTTTTTTTCAAATTTCAAAACAAGTTTTTTTTTCCAACCAAGGTTTTTCTGGGTAAGTGAACACAGCACCATTTAAATACAACATAAAAAACACCTGAAAACACTATTAAGTCAGATTTCGTGCAGCAGCAGTCACGTTTTTCTCGCAGGTTTGTGATAAGTAGTGTGAGGCAAGGCCAAACGGCTCAGCACCTTGAAGGCACGCTGGAATAATAAGCCAATTATCTTCTTAACTTCGTCCCAGGTGTTTTTCAGATATAAATTGATTTTTCATTTCACGCTGCTTCGCCCACTTAATGCCTAGAGTTTAGTGCATCGATAAAAACTCAGTACGCATCAGTCAAGCCGTTTGGTCTGGTCTTCGCGCATGCCCAAACGGCCCCTTCTAAAGCTCGTTTTGCCCTAATTCACCTACGCATATACGCACAGACGCATGCATGTGCTTTTAAAACTACAGCCCAACACTGGTTTCAGATGTATAAAAACAAAACAAAACAAAAAACCAACTCAAATATCAAATTGAACATGAAAATCTGACATAAGACTCAAGTGTTTGGCAAAGAAACAAACAAACATGGTGAAGCCCGCACGAGTAAAGGCTCGCAGTTTCACTCATTCCAAATTCAAAGAAAGCTGCCGTGACGATGATGATGAAGAAGATGGCGATGATGGCGTCATGATTTCCCCATCATGCACTGAGAAACCCCTCGGTGCCCTTCCACAGAAAGGAATGTCCCTTACAATCGAATGTCATAAGATTTAAACGTAAAGCTCTATATTTTACACGTTTATAATGCGACAGACGAGACGTGTGGCGCCACTCTCATATAGATATGAAATTTCTAATTTGCTTTATGCGTCTGACACTAAATAAATCTTTCGAGAAACGGGAGAAAATAATATCGTATTTACAAGGTGACTTTTGGCATCCATATTCAGTTCTATATTACCACGACATGAGTTATGTGACAAACTGGTGCATCTGCAGTTTGAAACAATAAAAAATGAAAAGAAGAAGAAAAAAGAAACAAAACAAAAACAGAGGTTTGGCATGTCGATTTGATCATTTTTGATATAAGATTTTTGTTAAAATATAAAATCAAAACGCAACAGGGACTGGCAATAAACCTTTGCTATCACACGACCCAGTAAGTATAATTATTTGTCATATACAGTATTCAAAGGACTCCTGAAAACTCCCAAGCACGATACAAAGAAGGACAAGCCGGTTAGTATATACATGTACAGTCTCTTACAGCTGTGCTCAGTTGAATAAGTGTCCCTTCCTTCTCTTTCTAATACTCTGGATATATAAAAAAAAGAACAAAACAAAAGGATTTCTGTACAGTCTTTCCCATTTTTCCAACCTTCCCTGGGAGATTATTGTCCTTTTGAATAGTCAATCCTCCATCCGTTCTGCGATTGGCCTTGAATTAAACCTCCTCTATCTCTGTGGCATCGGATGATCTGAAACATTGCTTTCCCTCTCTCAGAGTTCTTTCTGATTGGCTGTTAGATGAACCATTCCTTCTTTGATTCGTCAATGGTTTCTGGGTTGTCGGTGCCGATGATGGCCGTATCCGCTGATTCCGCGGCGGACTCCCCGCTGCCCTTTGCCTCGTTGGTGTGGTAAGTGCCTTTGTGACGGAACATGTAGCGGATCAGGAACACCAGAGTGCATAAGATGGTGAAGATCACCACTGCGATAATACCTGCAGTAGAGACAGAGAGGCTTTTTCAAATACTGCTACCAACCTGCTCCGACCATGAAATTCCTCATATGAGTCAATGTCTAAGCAAAGGCAAACACAGCTTGGTTCTGCCGTCTCAACTGGGAGATTAATGTAATTAAAATGTATGTAATGCAAGGTTTGTAATGTAATTAGAAACAGTAGTGAACTGTAGTCTGTTTTTGGTAGTTTTTGGACACAAAGAAGGAATTTGACTGTCACTTGAAAAGTATAAAGCAGACGTTTTTAATAGTTAACTATGATCAGAATGTTTGTGATGTAGCAGCTCATCTGGGTCACGATCCGTCACAACCACAGGTTATTGTAATGTGTAAGCACAGCGAGCAAATAAATAGTAAAAGGGGCACTGAGCACTCAAGACAATTTATACTACAAGCCTCATTCATCCAGTCACACACACATTTATACAAGTGCTTTTTTCATACCAAAACTCATTGTCTAACATTTACAAACACTCCAGTGGATGCATCAGGTGGCAGCTTGGGGTTCAGTATCTTGCCCAAAGAATCTTTGACCTGCAGACTAGAGTACCCAGGGATCGCCCCGTTCTACCTCCAGCCGTCCCGAGCGATAAAGCCCTGCTCAAATGTTTTTGGGCAAGACACTTACCCCTCCCAAAGTAAAAGCTAGTGAAGATCAAAAGGTGCTACATAAATGCCAACCATGTGGCTGTAGCTCAGGAGGCCGAGAAGGTCACCCACTATGCTCCAGTCTGCATGCCAAGGAAGATACAGCAAGATACTGAACCCAGAATTGCTCTCCGTTCCATTTATAGAGAGTACTTAGGCTATACTTAGAACTATATAATAAATTATTAATAAACTCACTGAAAACTTTAAAGACCTCTTAAATGTGGAAAATCAATTAGCAATAAAAAAACAACCACCTTTAAGCACTTTTAACTTGATGATATGATAATGGCACTTTGTACCTCCAATGATGGCAGAGTCCCTGTTGACTCCATCGGGAATCACTCTCTCCTCATTAAAGGGGAACACTGCATCTAAACAAAGAATGAGAGAAAGACACAAAAACAAGCTGAAACAACAGTGCACATGGAAATACCCAGCAGATCAGGAAAGTGCCTTTTATATACGTGCGATCTCTAACAACACAGAGCGTAATGGAGTCTCTGATCTTTTTCAGCAGTTAAAAGTCAAAAGGAACAAGTGGTTGGAAAATGTTTCGTGATTAATATTGGCAGTATTTTCATTTTCTGTACTAAAGCAAAAACAGGATGCTCTGTATTCATCTCTAGCTCGCTTTCACAGTGAGTCTTTGTCCTGTCTTCCTTCCCTCAACCCGACCGGGTTGTGGCAGATGGCTGCATGTCCATGAGCCTCTTTCTGCTCGAGGTTTCTTTCTGTTAACGGGAGTTTTTTCTTACTGCTGTCGCCAAAATGCATGTTCATGGGGGTCATATGAATTTTGGGGTTTTTCTCTGTATTATTGTATGAAGCACTTTGAGGCAACTCCTGGTGTGATTTGGTGCATAATGAGTAAAACTGAATTGAATTGTAAAGTACTAACAGAGAAACATAGGCAGTGATTTGTTTCTTCTGTGTCCAGCTTCAATGCATACATACACGATAAGGTCAGCTAGATGCATATAAAATTACTGCTGATGGATAAACAAATATATTACTACACCGTCTCATGCATTTCATGGTTTTCATTAATCATTCATCGAGCTCAAGCAGTTTACACGCCTACTGCCACCGTTTAATTGCAGTGATATTCCCTGGATGTACAATGAGTGGATGTGAAAGGAGATGAGTGGAGGGTGTGGTGTGTAATAAAGGAAAAAAGTAAAATGACATTGCTGAAATTGCCAATAACTTCTCTCAGCAGAGAGCTGCTAACTCTCTGCAGGCTTCCATAATCGAGCAGTTCTGTGCAAACACAACCTCAATATGCATATTTTAACACAGGAAAAACATCACCCTGCTATGAGCCCGTCAGCTATTTGTAATGCAGGCTGCACTGCCCATGGTTCTCCTGGGAAGTCACAAGCATGAGTAAGAATCAAAGGGTGATGCTGTGAGGGCAGAAAAGGAGTGAAATATAAAGCAGGACAGCAGTTAGGTTCATCAAACGGCTTACTGAAAGGAGAAGAAGTTCAGATATATATCTTTTTAAATCCTCTCCGGCAGTTTTAGCAAGCAGAATCATGGCCTGAATGCTTTGTTGTGGCAAACACATTTATTTTGCCAAGACGACACTACAGTGTCTCTGTAGGCGCCTCTTGTTATTCTTTTTGTTTCGTTGTATTATTTTATTTTATTATTCACATTATTATCAGAGTGGGTATTGCGCTGAAGTGGACAGGAGGTGAGGGCCAGGTGGGGGAAAGTCAGTAGAAGTCAGTGGAGAAATAGAAAAAGAAAAGGAAAAGAAAGGGGTTAAGGCCCAATCTAAATCAATAATTTGAAACTACATAGTTTCAGGCAAATTAAACAATAGGCCAGAAAATACAGGTAGAATTTTTCTCTACTCTATTATTTTTTTGCTCATATAGAATAAACATGCCAGTCCATGCTTTGGCTCTCCAAAGCGTGAAATGGACATGCATGCCAGCAGGATGAGATACTATATTTAACGCCAAGAAGTCACTAGTAAGCAAGGAAGACATGAGGTACATTCCAGGGTCCTTGTATGCAAAAAACGATTAAGCTAGGTGGCTAATATGTATTTACATGTACATGTTACTTTTTCTTTTTTTTTTTTTTTTTTCTGACACCTGCATCATTTTTATTGTGCAAAAACACGGCAGCAGAGGACGATTTGATTTTGTCTTGGGAATAAATCACTACTGGAAATCACAGGACTCAGATCAACACACGTCTGCTCTCCAGAACCAGGACAACGTGCTGAGATCACGGTGGGCGACAAATGTTCATCAGCAGAACGATGAGACAGAAACACAGAAGAGCCGTTTGGAAAGGCAGGAGGTACAGTGCTAACAGGCTGCAAGAAATATAAATACAGACTCACGTCTGTCTCTATCAGTACTTATCATACAAAAGATACGACACACATGTGTACAAAGAAGTGTCCAGGTTCATCCTGACCATCAACCTTTCTGACTGAAGGGCACTTCTGCCAGCAGGACTTCAGATATAAGCAGTGACGTGAGATATAAGACAATAACACTATCAGTCATGGTCTGGCATTCCCAGAGCACAAAGCTCAGCAGGACATAAACAGTGTGGAGTCATCAACATCATCAACAGAAGGCAGAAGAGCTTTGAATGTCCTTCAAGAAGTCTGGAGAAGTGTTCCTGCAGGTCCCCACAGAGACCTGCTCAGAGAGTTCAGAGTGAGCTGAAGGATGAAGGTCAGACCATAATATTCCTCCAAAAGTGCCTTCATGGACCTGCAGCCAAGAAACCGATGCAAAGTGTTTATGCAGGTGAGAGAAGTTCACCTGAGCGGCTCTTTCAGCGTGCATGCCGAGCACTGAGAGACGGAGGTTGTGCTGCAGGCAGACGTTTGGACGGCGACTCGGACTTCTCTTCTAGACGTTGTCAAATATTTGTCTACGAGATGACAACAAGACAGGTACCGTCCTCCCGAGTGCACAAAAACACACAAGTGAACACAGCAGCACACAAATCCACACGTCTGTGGACACGCCAGTGCCTGCAGACACTTTAGAAAGGGCTGTGCTTCACTCCAACACTTTAACACTAAAGAACACTGAGGAAATGAACAAACTGACAGTTAACAATATGGAAAAATAAAAGGATCTCTCTGCTGCTGAAAAGTGTGAAATAGCTAAATGCCTTGGAGACGTAGTGAAAACCTGAGATATTTCATGAAAACTTAATCGTGATCACCGTAACGTTAGGAGATCTGTGGCTGAGTCAGAGCACACACGGGGTCGTGCAGATAAAGGCTCAACGAGGAAGGTTTCTGCAGGACAAATACATCCGATTAAGAGAGCAGCTGCTAAAAGGCCATTACAAAGCAGCAAACATATTTGAAGCTGCTGGTGCCTCTGGAAACCCACCAACATCAAGGTGTAGGATATTTTGGACAATCTATAATCTTCTAACACAAAAACATACAGTGTTCACTGAAGTAAACACACAGAGCAGTAGCAGATTTTTTTTTAAATGTGTTTTATTTATTTTCATTTGCTGCTAACTGCCTTGTTTTCATTTGTAGTCTTTGTAGTAGGAAGAACTACAAAATCTACAAATAAACAAAGTGCAGTTAACAAATGTAGTGCTCTCCACTATGTGAACCTCTCAGCTGAATTTTTAGGTTTTTCAGTTCAAGCCAATGAAATGAAATCCAAAAATTCAACCCCAACAATCAAATGATCCCCTATGAGCAAGCACTCTGGCAACGGTGGAGAGGAAAAACTCCCTTTTAACAGGAAGAAACCTCTGGCAGAACCAGGCTCAGGGAGGGGCGGTCTTCTGCCATGACTGGTTGGGAGGTGAAGGGCAAAATAAAATCAAACATAAAGGAGAGCACAGCGTATTTATGACAGGTCGGTGGACTGTGGCTCGAGTTCAAAAGATGCTCGAATCCCGCCTGAGGTGGTATGGACACGTGGTTCGAAGCGATGAGAACTCAGCAAAAACGGCTAAGAGGATCGACCCAGACGGATGCCGGCCTCGAGGCAGACCGAAAAAACGGTGGATGGACAAAATCAAGGAAGACATTAAGACCGTCAACGCGTCACCTGAGGACACTTTGGACAGAACCAAACGGAGAAACCTTTGCTGAGGAGCACCAGCGGGAACAATGCCAGGATGAAGGTGGACTGTGGCTGGAAAACATCATTACTGTTTTTAAAGGGTAACCACATCCACAATTACAGTAGAGCTGTAATTGTGGATGTGGACCACAATCCACAATTGTCGATGGGACGTGTGCATGCAAGCACACGCAAGCGATCCCCGCTCTGTGGGGTCATGACAATAATCACAGAGCGTCATGATAATAATCACGACCCCACAGAGCGGGACATTCGCTTCAGCCGAAAATCTTAGAGGCGACCCAGAGAGCTGCAGGAAGAGCAATGACACATCCGGCAACAGTTAAACCTACTTCAAGTAGGTTTAGACACCACGAACCAAGGGATTCTTTTTCTGTTGTCTGTTGTACATGTTGATTTTCCACAGTTTGTCTGAGTTCTGCGATCTCTTGCCTCAATTGTGTGTTTTCTCGACTGAGTTGTCTGTTTTCTCGACTGAGTTGTATGTAGCTTTGACTGTGTTGTCTGTTGTTTTGACTGAGTTGTATGTAGCTTTGACTGAGTTGTCTGTTTTCTCGACTGAGTTGTATGTAGCTTTGACTGAGTTGTCTGTTGTTTTGACTGAGTTGTATGTAGCTTTGACTGAGTTGTCTGTTGTTTTGACTGAGTTGTATGTAGCTTTGACTGAGTTGTCTGTTTTCTCGACTGAGTTGTATGTAGCTTTGACTGAGTTGTCTGTTGTTTTGACTGAGTTGTATGTAGCTTTGACTGAGTTGTCTGTTGTTTTGACTGAGTTGTATGTAGCTTTGACTGAGTTGTCTGTTTTCTCGACTGAGTTGTCTGTAGTTTTGTCTGAATTGTGCGTTATCATGCCTGAGTTCATCTGCCATATGCTGCAGTGGGTCTGACTGATCTCCGCTTCCCTGTGACATTTCTTTAAAGGTTTAAAGCTCAAAAGTGTCAAAAAAGTTAAATCTCTGAATGATTTAAATGCAAAGGTTAGTTTTGTCTAAACTGTTAAAGGTGCTCCTCTATTTAAGGACAGTGGGTGTGGCAGAGAATGTGATGTCGACCGTGACGTCACGATGATCGTTTGAGAAGATCAAAGGATCAAAGGAGCGCTGTGGATCATTCTGCGCATGCTCAGATCAATGATCAACCCTTAAACTCGTGAACTGGCTCTCTAGCGTGTCGATTGCTACTGTTGTCTATCACATATGTATTATTTGGAACCCAGCTTACCTGTAAAAACAGACAAACAGCAGGTAACAGGAACTACTCGGTGCGCCAGCTCGGCACCACTAGGCTGTGTCCCAATTCAGGGTCTGCACGCTTGAAGTACGCGCACTACGCGTACTACGTATGGTGCGAGAAGTGCGGAAGTGAGAGGCTTGTGAAATGGGACGGTCTGGCCTTCGTCGCGCTGTTCAGGTTGCCTAGCAACCATGATACTAACCGCGAGAAACGTTTCATACAGCTTTGTGTGACAGAAATGAAGGAGAAAAATGTTTTGTTGGTCATTCATTTTTGTCATGACATCACTTTGATTAGTTGAGTATCTGAGGCTGAGACCACGGGACTGTAAAACATGATAGTTGGGCTTCATTTCTGTACTGAACAGTCATTTTAAGATTAGTTAGTAAATAACAATTAGCTCATGTTGTTCATGAGACTAAAGTCATCTCACTGTAGTAATGTAAGTATAATATGGCCAATATTAAAGTTGTTGTCAGATTATTATGATATATATATATATATATTACAGCAGTGAGCTTGAACTCTGGGTCAAAGATTTAAGTTGCAGTTATTTATATTTCCTATCACCTTAAATCTTCACTCAAAGACAAGCATCTCTGACAGTGTATATACAGATGTATTATATATATGAGACAAATATTGTTCGTTTAATATGTTGGCATTATTACATTTGGCTCAATGCTTACATATATGTGTAAAAAGGAAAACGTACGAGCTGTGAAAACTGTTTCTGATATAATGAAGAGTAAGACTGATATATGAAATATTCCTTTATTGGGTGAGAAAATCAGACCATGTCATAACTGCTTTAAGTCATACAGAATAGATATCAGAGCCTTAAACAGGCTGACTTCTGCTAAATGGGTCAAACTGGGCAGAAAGTATACAAACACATAACATCCTTATAGTACATGTTACTAATGTCTGTTTAAATGTTTTCCAGTGATTATTGGTGACCACCAGTGCTACCACTCAGCCTCCAAGTAGATGCATCTATGGTATAGATGTGAAAATCCCAGGTGATTTGCAGATATGTTAACCTCTGACCTTGATCTCAAGGTTGAGGTCACTAAGATTTGAACTTGTCCAAGAATTGTAGTAGATGCACCTATGGTATGGATTTTTAAAAAAATACTACGATGATTGGTTCTCAAGTTATTGCATTTACATAACTGGGTGCTCATGTCACTTCAAAAATACATTATTTTAAGCTTTCAATTTTTTTCTTTTTTCTTTTAATTTAAGTTTGCTTATAAGCTCCTTACATGGACTCGCTCCACCCTGATTGGGTGAGTTCATCATGTTAAAACTGAATTTTAATGGGAAAGTTACCAGAGCCTCTACTAGAGGCAGTTAAAGGTAGTGAGATTATAATAATAATTCAGCTGTAATTAGAGAATATACTACCTTCAATACATTTAAAGCTAATCTCAAACAACAGCTAAAGAGGGACCACATCTGTGAGCATTCATTTTATGCTAATTATGTATTAAATGTCATATTTCATGGTGTACGCCTTCATATTTATTTGCTTTGTATTTTCTTATTGCACCATGGATTTTTTTTTATTATTTATGGATTTTTATGTTGTAATGTTATGTATTTCTTATCTGGACTATATTGTTGTGCATTGTCTGGTGGTGTTTTTTTAAAATATTTTTTTCTTATTTATTGTTTTGAAATTTAAATCATGGTTACCTCTGCTGCCTGCATGTGCTTGGATGTAATTGGATGAAACTACAATGTATTTAAAAACATAATAGAAAGGTGAGAACACAGAAAAGTAAACTGACAGAAACGGGAAAGGATGTCATCACCAACAAAAAGAAACTAACGCAAAAGAGTCGACTTGGCATCGCACAATCATCATTACAAAAGCGGAAGGATGGAGGGAGGTCTCGATAAGTTATAGATCTGAGCTATCTATAGAGAACCTAAGGCAACATAAATAATAATCCACTTTGTAGACGGATGGCTGCGAGCTGACTTCAAGTGAGGACCTGGAGTCGAGATCGATGGACTGGATCAATTTCAGAGAGTTCAACGCTCCCAAAGGCACAGTTGGCACGGAGCCTGAGGAAAACGGATGCTTCCAGAATGATGACACTAAAAATACTAAAGACTGCCGCTGGATATATCATTAGTCTGCGTGTGTGTGCGTGTGTGTGTGTGTGTGTGTGTATGGACATGTAAACACACAAGTCTTAAACTAGCATTTCGAGGATACTTAATGAACTCTTGCTCTGCTGTGAAGAAAAACTTGGGGCTATAAGCTCTCCTTTACCACCCAGAACTAACACATCTGCATTAACAGTTCAGACTGCACAGCGTTGCTTTTTCTTCTCAATGAGAAAAATGAAAAATCAACATGTTGAGCATGTTTCACTCACCTGTTTTGTCCAGATGCCAGGGATCTGTCGCAGCAGACATTGGTGGGATAGTGAGAGGTGATGCCCCGCAATTAGACTCCACCAGTTTACCCTGGTAAGATGCAGGTGACGCAGCTGCAGGCTGCTTTTCTGTTGGCGTTGCCTGAGACTTTACGGCTGTTCTGAGTGCAGACTTGAGCGGGGCGATTCCGTTGAACTCCACCCGCGACAGGCAGCCAATGAAACCCGGGGTGTTGTAATGCTCGATGATGACTGGGTCTATGTGTCCAGTTTCTGCACAGAGACAGGATTGGAGAGAAGCTGTCATCACCAGATGACTTTTAAAGAACCTATCTGTTGAATGTTTACTGAGACAAGTTAGTTATCTGGAACTACAACTTGTAATTAGATACTGAGAGAAGAAACATCAGGATCTCTAAAAATGACTACAGAGCTCGAAATAAACAATCGACAGACACAACAAACTCCACGTACAGTTCTGAACAGTCAAGCATTTGTAGGCGTCAGTTTTTGCTGATGCACAGACAAAACAAAACGATACTCTGCAAGCTGAATACACCCGGTCAGATTAGGAATCCACACAAGAGAGTGAAGGCGAGGCGGAGGAGGCGGAGGAGGTAGGAAGCAGAGGAGGAACACACACTGACCTCTAATGTCAAATTAGAGGATGAATAATGAATTAAAACCCCCGCTGCTCTCACTGGCTTTGTTTCTCTGTCTCTCTCTGCTTTTCTGCAGTCACTCTTTTATTCATGGGTTGATTTAGCAGCACAGCAGTGAGGTGATATTTCATATTCAGCGTTTTTTTATTTTGGTTTCAACCGAGCCTGAATACACGTTGCTCATTCTGCTTATTGTAAGCGGCACTTATAATCATATAACGAATGTTTATCACAGTTTTGTGTGTACGAACGGATGTTGAAAGCCCACACGAGGGTTCATTTCTCTCGTTCTTTTTAAGGCCATTGAAATGTAATCCGTATATAATCATAAACACATATATAAGTTAAAATAATGATAAAAAAGCTAGATTTCTTCTTGTTGTCCACTGTGCTAACACATGACAGAAATAATTTGTAATAACTGCCATAATTTGGAGGTTAGGAAATTGCCTGATGTCCACTTACTGCCATGGCAATTCTGATAAATTCAGATGTGCCTGTTTAAAAGCAGCAATTTGTGCACTCATACAGCTGCCTCTCAGTCCAGCCCCCTCTCGCTCTCGCCGTCCTTTGATTTTCATCCCCTTTTGTTTTTCAAACGAAAAGTACTTCAACACACAGACTGACACATAAATCAGCGCCTGAACTGCAGGTGGCCTGCCGAGCTCGGTCCAGCTGGGCCAATATCTTTGTTCAATCTGTCGATTTTCAGGGCTGCTTGTAGGTTGCACACGGCATATTTTCATGCGTGGAGAAATATCGATTTTTTAAAATGTTTTTTTTAAACCCTAACAGTTATTCGGAGGCGACTGGGCAGTTGTTTGTTTTAGCGCTCACATGGCCCAAGGTCAAGCGTTAAAAAAAACAACAAAAAAACAAAAAAGGTCAGGTTATTCCAATAAAAATCACCAGAACAACATAATAGTACACCCACGCATGAATTATAACCCATGTGATGGAAAACACCATGCAGCAGAAAAAGCCCTGCAGTTATTAAAACCCTTTATTGCAACACATAGCCAAGGCAGAGAAAAAGAGCCTTGAGACACAATCTGCAGACGAGTCTAGACAAACTCCCTGTTATCTCCAGTCCTTACGTTAAACCTTAGTGTCCAACCCTTATATCGAATCTACACACTAAAACTGAATGGCCAGTCTACTGCAGATCTGGTGTTGGTCCCCAAAAAGAAGCTAAATCCCTTCAGCATGACTGTACACATTAATGCCTCCATAATATAAGAAACAAATTCTATGTGTATACGCACACACTCACACACATATCCTCAGAGAAAACGGGAGAGATGCTTTTTTTTTGTCTGCAGGCTGCAGACAAAAAACAAAAACAAAAAATCCCTCTAACACCTACAGTTCTGTGTAGACATGAAATAAACTTTCTCAGACAGCGTCCATGCTGGCACAAACCTGGAAAGATTCAAAAAAACAAAAACACACACAAAAAAGCTGCCATTGACACTTTTGTGAAGCTGAAAAATGTACTACCTCTACACACGACCTCTGCTTGTGTGTGTAGACAAAGCCAGGTTTAAATTTTAACATGCATGGCTGCAATGCTTCTGCACAACCGTGCCACACCCAGAGGAAAGCGCTGGACAATCCCACAGATGAACAAGGGATGGCTAACTACAGTGCTCTGTGTATGTGCGTGTATGTGTGTGTGTATGCACTGGTTTATTTAATGAATCCTGCTATGTTAGATGATGGGGTTCAGAGTATCTGGACATGGCCTATAATGCAATTCTCTCTCTTTATTCCATTTTCATGGGTCCAATACAAGTATGTACTGTACATGTGTGTGCTTGTGCACTATTGATTGTGCTACCAGGAACAGAGCCAAGCACTACGTGAGTTTTCTTAGTATTCAGCTGAGCAGACCTCCTACAGACACGTGCACTGTTTGTATTCTGTGCAGTTTGTCTTTGTAGGTGGAAAACAATAATTATGCAGACACTGGATGGGCTCGGCAGTTTTGTGTTGAAGGTATTCATTTTTATACGTGTACAGACGCACTCAAACTGAACTGCAGCTCTGCATCCCTCGGTCAATTCTTTCTGCAGAAGCTGACAAAAAAACAGTCTCAGATCCGAGTCTCTCTTCACACCTTGAAAATGCCTGGGATGGTGAAACTGTAGGAATTTGCATATGCGTGGGGGTGTGCAAAATAGGTGGAGAGACAAGCACAGGAGGGAAACAAGGGCCTTGCAGTATTAAAGTAAACACAGCGAGCAGATTACTGATAACACGTAAAATGAATATGAATGAAGCTCTTTCTCTCCTGTGTGCCTGAACATGTGTTGATCACTGCAGAGGTCTGTGTGTGAATACTAATAGGCTCTCCGTTGGGAGGCTCCTCTCCACATAATGCCATATGCAATGCACTGAGAGTATAGCTGACAAGCTTCCCTTAGAAATCAGCATGCTTGTAGTTTAAACGATATGAACATTATTCTTAAACATCACAAATTTTACACCATGCTTTCTATTTAATGTTAACGTGGCGACACCATTATATAAGTGATACTAGTACAGAAAACACTCCACTGATTTTTACCTTGCAAGAAAACAACCTTTGTGCATCAGTCAGCTTCCTGTATTTGGGTAAACCTTAGACTCAACTATAGTATTATTTTATCAAATAAAATCATGCAGCATCTCAGTTCAGGACAAACTGAACATTAGGTAACCAGAGATTTCTAATGGGTGATTTGCTTGGCTCCAGTGCTTAACAACAGATTAATATGTGATCATTAACAAGTAATATCACCTTGTCAGAGCCAGTCACCACAACCTTGCGGCTTGTAATCGCTTCTTTAGCTTGCCCTGATGGCGTCTTATGGAGCTTCCCAGACTAATCAATAAAACATGGGCACAAACAAACAGCTTTCCACACACTTAACATAATTAGAAAACAGAGGAGCATAATCCATTATGCTTTAGACTGGAATGATTTAATGTAGCATCATACGATACACAGAGCGTGTGTTGTATTGTATCATATAAGCCACCCTTGTAAATATACCTAAAGACATGCTTGCTAGTGCACACGCATACACGACTGCAACAAGGTCAGCATGTTGATCAGATGTGACCGGTGATATCATATGCATAATTCAAAAGGTGAGGGAGCACATAAAGCTGCGAGGAGAGGCCTGCTGTGAAGATAATGGGTAAGTAGGGGATGTGTTTTGAGGTGGAAGAATTGCCTCAAGAGGAGAAAAAATAGGAGAAGTTGGATGAAAAAAAGAAGGCAGGATGGAGACAACTGCAGAACTAGGAGGGAGGGAGGGTGTGGCTGCCTCTCCAAGAAGAAGTGGTGGTAAGTGGAAAGGTGAGAGACATGAGGGGAAAATAGGGGGTGGGAGAAAAGTCTCTGATGTGTGTGTGTGTGTGTGTAGGGGGGGGTGAGTAGGAAAGGAATGGGGTGACATGAAGGGTGCTCAAATGGAGGGGTGGAGGAGATCAAACGCAGTTGCCATGGAAACAAATGGAAGCTGATATAAGGGTGACAGAAGGAGAAAATAGGGGAGGTGGGTAATGAAAGTATGGAGCATTTGAGACGCATCAAAAATAACACTGATGTGAATCCACAAACCACACCCTTTGAACCACACAAACACACACACACATGCTGTCTGGTTGTTGGTCATGGCTGATGCAGGGAGGGTCAGAGAGAGAGAGAGAGAGTGAGAAAGATGGAGAGAGAAGTGAAAATTACATCTTGTTAAATTTAAGAAGAAAAAAACATGTAACCTTGAGCACAGCTGCTTTTTGAATTTTTGGCCCTTGTTTACTGCAGTATTTGGGAACTGTAGTACTTTTGCAAATGCGATAGCCTCCTGTTCATAGGAGCATTAGAAAAAATAAATAAAAATTAAAAATAAAATGAGCTGCAGTAAATGGACACGTGTAAAAAGGGCATTTGTGATGTAGAGGATGATGAGAGGGGTTGTAGAGAGAAACAGGTGAAGACCATCTGTGTTTTTGACATGGCAAACGCACCTGTGATGGCAACATCTGCCCATACTGACTACACACATGCAGACACACACACATACACACACACAGTCATATTCATCTGTTCCAAATCTAGCTTTTTGCTTCATCAGGATGTTTGGGATGTACAGACAATGAGCCAAAAAACAGCCATAACAGAAAACACGCATTAGCAAACAGAGCAGGGAAAAAAAATTAATGCCAGGCTCTCTGTGACAGCTCATTTCTCCTCCTGTGTATTTTCCCGCAATCCAATTAATCCAGCGGGTGGATTTCCTTGTAAATTCGAAAGCATCAAAAATTGCTCAAAGCACGAAAAAGAAAGAATCTACCTCGCTACCTCTGCTGCAAATTCAATTTGCGGTTCATATTCAAATGACTCACTCTGAACTGCTGAAGCCTTGGCACACTCATGCACAGGGACTAACACAAACAAACGGTGAAACATGCATGCATCAGAGTGTAGTTACCTATGTGGAGTTTGCCTCACTGTCTACAGGCAGTTTGTTCAGCAAGCCTTCTTCCTCTCCTCTTCTTTTAAATGTTCTTTCTGCCTGTTATGTGGATTTTCTTAGCACAGTACCACACTGGCAAGCACTTCTCTCTTGCCCGCTCTCTCTCTCTGTCTGCAGTGCAGTCCCACCCCCACTCTGAGACAGCAGCTGGAGAAAACCTGGATCTGGACTAATACTGGCATGGATTAGGACTCACCGGTACAAGTACAACTAAGGGTAACAGCCAGAGGACAGTATGATGTCATCCTATCACACACAAACAGCGGGCACCAAAAAAAGGCACACTCAGATTATAGAAATGGAGACAGACAGCAGCCTCATCTAACACTAAATTTCCCCAGCGTCAGGATGTCTTGTATATCTAAATGTAAAGAGAAAAAACCCAAAAGGCAGTTTCTGAGAAGATGCTTAGAAGAGAGGAAATTGATTGCACTTCATCCTGACATGCTTTAGAAATTGGCCAACAGCATGCATAATCAGCAGTCTTGCATAGAACTGGGTGATGAGCCATTAACCTTTCCAAAAAACTGTCATCAGCAGGACAGTAGCTCAAATGATTTACTAATACACTGGTGTTTCAGTATGCTGCAATGTTATGACCACTTTTTTTCTTCCACACGGCCTGAACTGTGCGAGGCAGATTTCTTGTCATTTCTTTAAGTAGACTTCAAGAATAGTTCTCCAGGCTTCTTGAAGGACATTCAAAGCGCTTCTTTCGATGTTTGCCTTTTTTTCCTGTTCTCTGTTAAGATGATCCCACACTGCTTCATTAGTGTTGAGGTCCAGGAACTGGGGAGGCCAATCCATAACTGACAGTGCTCCATTGTGTGTGTGTGTGTGTTTCTGTTTTTTTATTCAGGTATGCTTTTAGAGCATTTGCAGGGTGTTTGGGACTGTTCTGGGACCACTGACATGCTTAACAAAAAAGCTGTTGCCAATCAGAAACGTTCTAGATGGTATTGCATGGTGGATCTGATGGTATTAATAATTCCATCAATGCTGACAAGATCCCACCGACACCACTGAAGCCCCAAATCATGACAGACCCTTCACCATTTTTTAAACATTGTTTGTAGACACTGACCATTGTACCTCTCTCCTGACATTTTCTAAATCAATGAAAGGTCTTAATATATCTCTCATGTCCCTTGTCTTTTGTAATCCATTTGCCTAGTATCCTCAAATCATTTAAGGACATACTGCACACCCTGCCAAAATATGCCAAGTTTTGGGCTGACAGCTATTTGGGAATCACCTTGCTGGTGCAAAAATACTGTTTTACACCCATCAAACTGTTCTACCTTTGTCAATTTTCATAGATTCAGCTAACAATATGCAAACAAATGATGTGTTTTTGCAACAGGCTGTTAGTAAAAAAGTGACTAAAATTTAAATCTTAAATTGATTCCTTGCTAATCTGCTAGTCTGTTATCAGCAGAAACAACACTGGTCCATCCCTTGTGTTATGTGTTTTTCCTCATGCTTAAATGATTCACAGGTCAGAGTCACCTAAGAGAGCTAATGAGCAAGACTACTTTAAAAACTTAAAAGAAAGTCTTTAGTTGGACAAAAGATGTAAGAACATGACGCTGGCTCAAGAGTTCTGCATTGCACCATATTATTTTCTTGCTAATCATTACATGTAAAGGAAGTAAAACAAAGCGAACTCTGTAGCAGCAGATCCTGTTTTGTGAACATCAACTTTATACTGTATGCTGATAAACGTGGAGCACAGATAAACCTGTTTTTATGCAATGGTGCAGTTTTTCCAGGTGCTTACATAGTAACATGACTAATAAACTTTATTTGTAAAGGCATTTCCTTAAAATCCATATAACAGACTTTACAGACACAGCAACTGTCTCACATCACATCTTGCTGAAAACAGCTAATAGGAGAGTCCAAAGAGATTTATAGGGAAAGAACAGGTCCATTTTGAAATAAAAGGATATGAAAAAGTAGACCAGTGTCTGCAAATAACAGCTAATAGAAGGTATTTTCAGCTGCTCTCTTATTTCCCAAAAGGGCCGCCACAGTGGCTGGATCTGCATGTTTGATTTGGCACAGATTTTATGCCAGATGTCCTTCCTGATGCTACCCTCCCATTTATTTGGACTTTGGACTAAAAGTACAATAGCTTGTAGGCTGGGTTTGCCTCACATCTTTCACATGTAAGGCTAATGGGTTAACAACTACACCATGGAGCCACTGCAAATAGAAGCTTCTTCAGAATAAAGCTGTCACATAAAGAAATGGCAATCTTTCTTAAATCCAGTGTAAAATAATTGGTATCACCTTAAGGGAGGGACACATTCATTCAGTGTGGACAGTTAACAGAAAAATAGAGGCCAGGGGGATAAAGAATAGAAGAGAGAAATCAGAAGTTCAGACTGGTACTGATGTACATGTCCTTTACAACTAACCCTCAGGGTTACAATCATCTCTCTATGATAGTACTTTCACACTGTCACAATTTCTAGTGCTCTCTCTTTCTCTCTCTGACTTTGCCTCTGAATCTATTCCCTTAGAAAGACTCACACACGGTCCATGCACACACTCAAACACACACACACAGACACTTGACAGATTTGCAGCACAGAGGACAGAGTCTGGAGCGTGCCCGCTGCTCTGGCTGATGTATGACTCATCTCTCCCATCTATTCCACCGGGACGCATAGATCTAGGCCCATACGCCGTACATCAACCCACCCACCTACCACATTCATACACACACACAGTTGTGTCACTTTAGAGGACATTGCAGTAATTTCTTGTGGATTTCGCCTCACTATAACCACCGGTTACCTAACCCTTAACTTAACCTAACCTTCAACCAAGTCTTGATACTAAAATCTAGTTTTTTCTTTTATGATGACTTACTTCCCCCCCTCCATTACCCCAGATATGTGCAACAAAATACGTGCACTCTCCATCCTGCTCTAACCATAAATATCCTCCGCTTAGGCGCTGATGTAAGGACACTTTTTTACTCGCACACACATAAATACACAGGATACGGTAACGTTAAGCATAAGGTTTCATCATTTACAGAAGCATGTGTTGAATCATCCCTGGCTCAAGAGTTGGGAGTTCGCCTTGTAATCGGAAGGTTGCCGGTTCGAGCCCCGGCTCGGACAGTCTCGGTCGTTGTGTCCTTGGGCAAGACACTTCACCCGTTGCCTACTGGTGGTGGTCAGAGGGCCCGGTGGCGCCAGTGTCCGGCAGCCTCGCCTCTGTCAGTGCGCCCCAGGGTGGCTGTGGCTACAATGTAGCTTGCCATCACCAGTGTGTGAATGTGTGTGTGAATGGGTGAATGACTGCATATGTAAAGCGCTTTGGGGTCCTTAGGGACTAGAAAGCGCTATATAAATACAGGCCATTTACCATTTACCATGCACTACATGATCAATACTACTTTAGCACAATCTCCCTGGGCAGCAAACACTGCAAACCTCAGGACACAAAACTGAGATTTCAGCAGGAGCAGCAAACATACTAAATGCTTTTATAGAGCCTTTTCTTTGGTAATATAAACCTGAGAATAATTAGATTTTTCTGTTATCAAAGCTATAGTTCTTTTTCTGTCAGTGGATTCACTGAAGAACTGACCAATTACTGTAGCTCTAACAGTAATAGTAAGTGCTTTTATGGTTTTCAGGGTAAAAGTTTCTATTAACAGTTGTCTGGCATCATATAGTCAATGTGAAATACTATCTAAAAGCTTATATTATGATAATGTGAAAAAATTAAGATTAGGCAAGAGCTATTACAAACAGCCTTGTGGACTTTGGAGCCTTATTAGCATTTGCCACAGAATACTATAATTGGCAGGTCCAACTCTGGTTGCCTCCACTTTTCATAGATGAGAATGGGTTCACCCTGAGCACATGAGATGGACGTGACAGTGTCTGGAGAAGCCGTGTGTCCTGTAATATTGGTCAGTGTGACCAGTTTGGTGGTGGGTCAGTGATAGCCTGGGGAGGCATATGTATGGAGGAATGCACAGACGTTTACGGACTACAGGCACCGGTGCAGTGGCTCCTGGGTTCCTCCTGCTGCAAGACAATACCCGGTTTCATGTGGGGAGAGTATGCAGGCAGTTTCTTGGAGGATGAAGGAATTGATACTTTCCTGACTTAAATCCAATAGAAAACCTCTGGGACTTCATGTTTTTGTCCATCTGACGCCACCACGTTGCACCTCAGACTGTCTCCCAGGACACCATCCGTCATTTCATTAGGTGCATGTCCTGAGGTTGTTAGGCATGCATACATGCATGTTAGGGCCAAACAATCTTCTGAGTACTGTTCAGATTTGCTGCAATGTAATTTCGGTAACTGCGTCTGCTGCATCATCTTTCTACTTTTCCTCCTTTTGAGGTGTTTATGAATTCAGCCCTCTGCAGGTTGATACTTTTCATTTGCATCAAACGATGTGGCATCCTTTCATTCCTAACACATTATGCAGTCCATATCAGACATCCAGCAGGTTTTCGCTTCCCATTGAGATCAGATGTGTTTTCAAAATGTTCCTTTATTTTTTTGAGCAGTGAATAGATAAATGCGTCATAGATTTAAGGCTCAGTTAATAGTGTTTATCTGACAGTGTTTGTGAATTTGAAGCACGACTCTGGTGCTGTTAATTACCTGAGAAAAAAGCCTATCTTCACTGTACACTGATGATTATGAAGGTGTCTGGATCTGTGTGATCATGTCTTCTCTTTTATGCTTCTCTAATGTCTACTTATTATATTTCTTCCTTCATTATCCTAGTTAACTAATCACATCCCACAATCAACAGATTGTGAGGTGGCACTGGAGATGTCTCTGTGATCAGTGTGTGCGTTTGAGCACTGCACCAAACACAGGGTGGCTTTCTCCCACAAACAGAGAATCTGATAGCTCAGCTGTCTGACTGCCTCTCTTGTCTCTGCGGTCCAAACACAGAAGTGGAGCAGATCCGATGAGATGTGGAAACACCCGCATTTGTTCTCTGTTCTTCTTTTTCTCTCTCTCTCTGTGTGGTTTAGTGTTGTGATGTTTGCTACAATGTAGAAAATTAACATTTCGGTTTACTGATGTGTCAGCCTGGTTATAAACAAACATCTCAGGACTTGTTTGTCCTTAAAGCATATGTGCTGGTTTAGTTGGCTGAAGATTGATGATGGTGTTTTATTCCTCTCGGTTCTTGTGGTGTGTGCAGCAGCATCAGTAGTTCTGGCTGGTAAGAGAAGTCACATGTTACTTCAACCTCAGTGACTTTCTCTCCACTTGCAGTAGAGGACAAAGGGGGGAGGGGGTGGCGACAATAAAGTGTATCACGAGTCACTGTAAAATCTAATAAAGCCAACTGATATTATGAAAATCTCAACTGTGGGATTAATAAAGGCTATCTCATGCAGCAAAGGATGCCACTTTGAAAATCTAAAAAAGATTAAGCCATTTAAAAAAACAAACTAACTAAAATGTATGTCAAATCCATACTGATGAATGTCTAAATTATTTGGGAAGATCCAAACAGGCACATCCAAAAACCACCCAGTAGGGTTTGCATATTTAAAAATACAGTCGTGAAAAAGAATGTTTTCACAGGACTATGACATGCTTAACGCTAACATAGCAATTAGTGTAAGTAGCAGCCACGTGCTGCTAATCAAATGCACTTGGTTAATTGAGAATAAGCAAGTGTGAGCACCTCTGTAAAGGCAGAAATCCGGACAGTTTGCTCGTTCGAAGCATTCAGTCATGTGTTAAAATAATATCACAACCTTTCCGGCAAATTCAGCACAAGGTCTGACCGTGCAATGCTTAGCGAATATGCAGAAACCTCAGGTGCTACATCTCAGAATTTACAGGCCTCTGTAAGCATGTTAAATGTTAAAGTTCATGAGTATACAATTAGAAAAATACCAAAAAGTTATGATTAAAAGGATTGCCAAAAGAAAGCCACTCCTGTGTAAAAAGAACATGGCAGCTGGACTCAGATGTGCAAATCTGCACCTGAACAAATAACAAGACTTTGGAACTGTGTCTTTAGGACAGATACGACCAAAGCGGAGATGTGCGTCGCCAAAACCTAACGCAACATATCAGGAAGAACATCTCAAACTGTCAAGCACGGTGGTGGAGGGGTGATGATTACTGCTTGTTTTGCAGCCACAGCACCTGGCCACCTTGCAGTCCACCATGAACTTCTCTGTATACCAAGTATTCTAGAGTCAAATGTGGGGCCATCTGTCCAAAAGCTAAAACTTGGTCATGCAACAGGACAATGACCCCAAGCTCAGCAGCAAATCTACAACAGAATGGCTGAAAAAGAAATAAACTAAGGTGCTGCAATGACCCAAAGCCCTGTCAACATGACTGATCTGACTGACACACTGCAGCACTGTGAACCTTAAGAAAGCTTTGCATAAATGAATCGCCAAACCTCAATGAACTTCAACAAGATGAAAGGGTCAAAATTCCCCCACAACAATGTCGGAGGCTGATTATTTCAAAATATTGCTGTGAAATGTGGTTCCACAAGCTAATAAATCACAGGGAGTACCCAGGACTGAACAGAATCCTGGGAAAATATTATTTTTCACAGCACTGGATCTGCCACATGTACATGTACAACCAAACAGAAGAAGATGAATGAGGCAAAGCCAAGTCACTATACAGGTCTTTGGCGTTCTCTAGTGGACAAAATATAAAAGTACATTTACTTCACACAGCGGATAGATAGATAGATTTAGAAAAGTGTGGTATATATTTGCCCGAGTAACTAATCAATCACATTCTTGGAGAGTGTTGGGGAAACTACTCTGTACCGGTCTTACAAAACACTTACTTTGTAAGTAGTTAAACAACAGAAAAGCTACCCCAGGAAGAAAGCTTTATAAATTAAAACTAGTCATAACTTTAACTGCTTTGTGAAAACATAAAGAATATTAGACTATCATAATATCCATGGGAAAGTGCAGAAATGTTTGGTTTTGAATCTTTTGTCTGTTATTCTCAGATTGTATAACTTACAAGTAAAACATAGGTCAGAGGAGCTTGTTAGTTCCATATATGCTCAGTAGGACAAAGGACTCTAAATGTATATGAAAAGATACTTGGATTTACACATTAGTGTAATTTCAGAGTGTTATACTTATATATGGGAGACAATACATATAAAAATGACCCCAATGCACAATTGTGAGCAGAAAAGGTTTAGCCAAAGTGACACACTCACCATAAACCTTTCCCAAGAACAGCGTCTTGACCAGGTTGAACTGTGTATCTGAGGCTTCAGGGAGGTTGTAGCTGACTGCAGGATAATGATCCAGCTGAGACATGACAGAGATATAAAGAGATAGTGAGAAGGAAAGAGAGAGGGAGAGAGATCCATTAGCATCCTTGTTTCAAAGGGAGTCGAATCTAGACTAAAACTACTGACCAAAGCATTTTGAAAAGACCCAGGCTAAGATCTGCATCAGCACATTAAGCAGAGTACACAAGATGATGAACAAAAGATGGTAATTCATTGCTGTCAGGCAATGCAAAGCAACACAGCACAATCAGAAGCTCAATGGTCCCCCCTTGTGGTTTCCAAACGCCAGGAAAGCTTTAAATATGGTAGCTTAGTAACAAGGAAACCACTCACATACTCATACCTTGATTATCCTTCATTTTAAATTCCCATGAATCCTGATCAGGTCGGTGAAAATGAATTAAAAACACTTTGCAAAAATCAGGTAAAAAGGATGCACAGATATTGCGTCAAATACTAACCCGAGGGTGTTCCTGATTTCTTTTTTCTTCTGGCGTTTCTACACACATCATATATAACTACACTCTTCAAACAATGATCATAAAATCTGAGGGTTAGGAATGTCTCTGGACCAAAAAACCCCCAAACAAAACAGGCCATTACCTACATCTATCGCTTCTTCTTACCATTTGCTATAAACTATAACCCTGTTAAAAACATCACCTTAGATGTATCTATTCTATAAACACTCGAACATTAAAATCTATCATGATTTTAAAGATGTCAGACTACCTCAAACCTCTTTTCAGGAAAGCTGTGATATTTTCGTTTTAGTCACGTCTGAAAAGTCATCTTCTACAATTATCCTGCAAACAAACAACTCTTCCCAGCACTAGAAATAAACGATGACACAAATGATGCCTAATAATAATATGCAATTTCAAAAGTCTGTGGGGGGTTCAAAGGCATTCCTGAGAACCTGAAAAGGGCGGGGGGAAGGCGAGCAGCATGTTTACAAAGAGGAGCATCAGTGGAGATGTGAGAGCAGAGAGGGTGATAGAAGGAGGGAATGCACGACTTTAATATCCCTGCAACATAATTAACTTGTTATTGCTGTTTCAATGAAGTTTCTAATTAGCTTGAAAGCTGCAGCCGATGCTATTGATGAGAATAATTTCAAACCAACAAATTGGTTTTCGGTGTGTTCTAGAAATAAAAAAAACAAACAAAAAACAAGATCTTCCTTCTTTCCTTCTCCCTGCCCACAGGAGGACTGTATCTAAGCATAAACCAGTCTGCAGAAAGCAGACTGGAGTAGAGGAGGTTGGTTGGAAACAATGACTTTTGTTCCTGGACATTTGTTGCGTTGATGTGCTGAATAGCTGTCACGGCCTGTTAGCTGGGAGCTGAGCGGGACTGTCACTAAAGGCCTGAGATTTACGTGTGTATGTGTGTGGTAGTGCTTGTTTACAGGTTTAAATCAGTAGAGTCCTGCCATACAGAAATTTCTTTCTACCCACTGCTGCGCAAGACTATTTTCTTCCTCTTTCTCCTCACACACACACACACACACACACATGCAGGCACACAACATATCCTAATTTGATTCCTTCCAAAAGCCTGGTCTCAGTGGAGCATTGTGTGGGTTTTGTTTTCCTCTGTGACTGGAGGGTGGGATAATGGGGCACAATTAAATTGCGCTCAGCTTATTTACTTTTATCTGAGAAAACAAATTGGCTGCACAACCACGGAGGGAAGCTTGAGTCTTGAAACCCCCACAAAACGATCCACTGAGGAAGACGGCCTGGGAAGAAACCTCATTTTACCAAACTTTGTCAATTACAACTGCAGTCATTGGGATCTCTTTCCTTTTTTCTTTCTTTCTTTTAACACATTGCCATTTAGAAAACGCAGTTGTTGCCTCTAAAGTCACACAAAGCTTACATAAGCAAAGTAACCAGGGGTTAGGCAAAGAGAAAATTAACAAAGGGTGAAATCTATTTCCCTGACTACGTGCTCAAAAAGAATCTAATTTAGCCAATGTGCTGTTTATATGCAAACTCATTTACAGTGCACTGAGAGCCTTTTTACCTTTGTGGCACCTCTGTTTCCTTAATGATGTCTAAGGGATAAAAATACTCCCATCACAGATTTAACACTGAACAAAAAGTGCAAAGAAATGCTAATTTTCCTCTTGAATAAATTGTTTAACATCATTATTAAGTGAACTGCTGAATTTTCGTCTGGCCCGCGTCTCAGGTGAAGCAAGCCATTTACACCGCTGAGTCAACCAGAGAAGCAACTGGAGGAGAGGAGAAGAGGAAACGGAGATGAGCCGTCTGCCGCCTGAAGGGACTCCTGACTTTCATCTCTAAACCCTCACAGTGTGAGAGAAAGGGAAAGTGAGAGATGGCGAGATGGGGAACTTATTTTAATCTCGCCTTGGCGCGCCTTTGATAGCGAGCTAACCTAACGAGACCTCACAGGCTGCTCGAAAACCAAACACTCTGCTCTGTTTGCTGCACTCTGTATGCCCGGGTGTACATGTCAGCAGGTATTTTATGTTCGCATGCGAACGCCTCACCTTAAAGTAATCCTCAGATAATCTCAATGTATCAAAGTGAGCTTTGTCATTATATTTTGTGGGTCTACTTTCTTTATCTAACAACAGTATCTGTTTCTTTCAACCCCCCTCTCCCCCTCTCTCTGGCTCTCTGTTCTGCCTTTTTCTTTTGTCCTACATTTCTCTCTGACTCCCGTTTCTCTCTCTGATTCAAATTACCACATGCTGACTTGTCTTGCCACATTTCCTCTGCTTTGTCTTTAAACTAAACAGTCGCTTGTCTAAATGGCTTTAAGATTTGCAGCCCTGATAGCAGAGAAGTGAGGCCTCTGCACCCTGAGGTAAACAGTCCACTGCTTCTTATCCCTTTTTTTTTTTTAAACTTGGGGAAATTGAATTTGATCCACTGCCAGCCCCACCAGCACAACTGACTTTTATTGCATCTGACTCATATCTCTGCCTCTCACTCATTTTGTTATATCAGATGCTAGCAACTAGGCCTTTGATGAGCGTGTGCACAAAAATAATAACAGGCTAGTTCCATTTTCAGTGCTGATGGCAGCTACTGACAAAACTGGCATTTTAGGCTTTAATGCATAATTCAATAAATTACAAAAACAAAACAAAAATTCAAGCCTTGGAATTAGCCAGTAGAGTTTCCAGCATTCAAAAGCAGTTATTAAGCATCTCAACATTTGCATGCAGTTCTGTACACTTCATATGATGGATGGCGCGTCAAACAACTCGCCGTCAAAGAGTGACCGAAGCTGTGCGATCATCTCATAGAAAAAGGTCACGTTTGCACCACGCATGTGTTCTAAGATGAATATTTATACAGAGGCAGGTGGAACAAACTGATAAAACAACACTGACATAGTATCACACTTTATGTATAACCCGCAGTTGCCCCATTTTTTTTAAATGATAAAGAAGATCCAAATATTTGATGATCACCTTTAAGGGTTTTAGGGTGTCTAAATATTTTGCTGACTTCTTCATGCTTTACTATCCTGACTTTGGTCCTGAGTCATTCTTGGAGGCTGCTCATAGAGCAAACTGAAATGTAAAAGACGCAGGCCATTTGGCAGCTCTGAAAAATGCTTTACAAATGGATGTTATGGTTATGATTTTAAAAAAAATCTTCATATAGACTGTATAATAAGGTGCAGGACTAACATGCACTGCCAGAAAAGCTTCAGTTGATATTTCAGTCATTAGTTATTATTTTACTCATTAGTTATAAATAATCTCTTGCTATTTTCCACAATGTGTTCACAATGTATCTGAGAGTTCTTCCTGTTAAAAGGGAGTTTTTCCTTCCTACTATTGCCACGTGCTTACTCACATGGGTTCTCTGATTTTTGGGTTACTGTATTTACCTTAAAATATAAAGCACCTTGAGGCGACCGTTGATGTGATTTGGCACATTTCAAGTCCCTTTTTTACTGGATGGATGATACACCATGCTACCTAAATATAACCGCTGCTTCGATCCCCTGATTTTGGGCATGCAGAGTGTTACTGAACACATCGGGCTAAATGATCCCACAGGTGTTGAAGTGGGTTGAGATATGGAGACTACAGCCATAAGATATGATTCACATCATTTTAATACTCATACAAATCATTGACCCCTGGTGCTGGCGCTGTCATTCTGGACGAAACTACTCCCAGGTTCAAAATTTTTCATCCAAAGATAAAAGCTGGTCACTCAGAAACAAACTGACTGACTGACTTTTGCCACCTTTCCATGTCCTTCTATTCTTGTCAAATGGACCCAACCTTTGGAATTAAAATACTGCTACCCATGGAATAAACAGAATAATCACACACTCTCAGTGCAGTGAGCAAAGTGTGCCAGCAGATGGACAGCCAACAGGCCTTGCCTACAAAAGCATAGAAAAGTTACTCTTCTTTTCACCTCTAGTGGCAAAAGGTGCCTTTTCTGCATAAATTGAGACACGATGCCAAAGTAAAGACAGTAATTTTTGTATACACATAGTTATAGTTATACTGAGGGGTGCACATTAGTGGTCCGCAGGTGCGCATTCGCTGTCAAAATAAAAGACGTGCACCAGATAAGAAGTTGCAACGCGCGTTTGCATACATATAAAAAGGCACTGTTTTTGTCCGCTAGAGTGGGATTTTCACTGCATATTCTGCACCACATCTCTGTGCGTTCATCATTTGTTTGAAGCCAGCTCACCTCCTGCAACCACTTTTCCGAGAATACGCGCTTCTTTTGCCAAAGTAATTGCTTAAAGGAGCTTGCTTCTTCGACATCTTTAAGAGTTCTAAACAAATGTCTGTCCTCCTCCAGAAAATCTTATGTACGCAAACGCGCGTTGCAACTTCTTATCTGGTGCGCGTCTTTTATTTTGACAGCGAATGCGCACCTGCAGACCACTTATGTGCACCCCTGGTTATACTTTTATACTTGCATCCACAAGTATCTAGATCTTCTGTTTGAGAATTAGTAGTAGAGGTAGAGTTATAACCCCACTGATGCTGACTGCTTACTGCCTACTAATGCTTAGCGTGGTTCCTTGTTGTTGTTGCAGTCCTCCTGAGGAGAACATGTCCTGTTCTTTGCTACTCATTAGTGCAACCTGCAGACAAGGTTGATATCGAAAAGCAAACAAAAGTAGAAAAAAATCCCTCTGCGGTATGTGAGGTGTGAGAGAACCTTTGGGAAGTAAGGAAAGCTATACAGTATTGGAATGGACAGATGAGTTAGACTGAATAATGTTGATTTTTGTAGTGCAGTGTGAAGCCTTTGTAGTTAGCTGATCTGACAGGATCTCAGTGGTGCATGCGTGTCTGTTGGTATGCAAGTCTGCGTCTGTTTACGTGCGGCTATCAAGTGCATGTACCTTGAAAAGAGCCCTGAGGCGGTAAGGCAACATGAAAAAGTTTCACTCATCAAAGTTATCTTTGTCAACGTACCTTCTGGCTCTACTTCTCATTCCTAATCTGTAAACTTCATCTATTTTCTCTCCTCATCTCCCCACCCCGCAGATCACTCATTGATGGCTTTTTTTTTCTTAAATCCAAATTACCACATCGTGCCCATCAGTGTTCGTCTGAATTCTTAACACGCTTTAATGTTTAACTGTTAACCTGTTATTAAGGGAGAACATTTCAAAAAGGATTGTTTTTCTGTTTTCTTTTTTAAAGTACAGCCGCAGCACCTCGAAAGAACCACACTGGGATTGTGTACTATAGAGTTAGTAGTTCAGTCACATACTCAGGGCAAGACTGAACCTCGACACTGTCGATCTAGACACAGCTAAGCTGCTTTCAATCAGCGCAGAGCACACTGTGTGCATGTATGCATGTGTGTGTGTGTGTGTGTGTAAGTGATGAGCAAGGAGTCTAGCGGATGCTCCAATCACTTTCTATGCCACCACGAAAGCATGTGTTATGTTAAAGTACTCCCAGCGGAGTGATGAGCAGCTACAGGAATGCAATTTGCTTAGAAAACGATTATCATTGGATGTTTCAGTTTAATTTTCTTGCTGTCTGAAATTTTTCGCTGCAGTGTGTGAAAGCAGGTGATGAGATTCCAGGATGGATGCGGTCATTGCTTCATGCAGGTGACAGACAGAGAGATCTAAGGGCTGTAGTAGTGTAGATTGAATGATTACAGGCTTGGGACTATGCGACTGTGATTCATTGTAGCTCGCATTTTATTCCACTTAATGAAAGCAAGAATTAAAAGACTTCACATTAGATGCATACTCTCTTTAACAGTGTTAAAACCGATCTTTTAAAATTTATATTAACATTTGACTGTTTCATTCTTTTCCTTTATGTCTATATACTCTAAATATAACAATGACAGCATCCTGCAAAAACATCCTGTGAGTCACGTACTGTATTTTCATTCATTATATTCATATTTATATGTTCAAATGCAGAAATCATCTCAACAACGTCTCCCTGCACTTAACATACATTTTCTTTTTTAAATTATGTTTTGCAAACTTTTGATGTGTTTGTTTCGTAACATATCATGCTAGTATTGATTAGATGAAACAGTTCCGTCTGTATAAGCATTACAATCAATAGAAACTGTAAGCAAACTGCTGCTATATTAATTATCGCATGCTCATACAAAACTGCAGCTTGAAGCTCTGAGCCAAGCAATTTTTCAGAGAGGATGGGAATCATTTAATAGCCAAGTTTAATGCTATGGTGCCTTCTGGCCACTAGAGGGGAGTGAATATGTGAAGGGCTTACCCATTTAATAAGAGGTGTCAAATGTAAGGACAAGGGGCCACAACTGGACCTGCAAAAAGTGTAATACAGCCCATTATACAGTTTTGGAAAATGTAAAGAAGAGCATAAATGTTGAACTTTTACCTGTATTTACGTAAGTTTTACAGTTTTTCCTAATAATAATTCCCTGTGGCCATTTATACTAAAGTAATAGATTAACATTTAAATGACAGAAAAGTTCCTGTTTTTTCACTATTGACTATAGAAATGTTTCTTTTAACTGTTTTGGTTTTACAATGGCTCAAGAGTTTAAGAAAAAGCACATTTTTAGTGACTTAACAAAACTTTCTACTTATAATTACAGGCCAGTCTGGGCAATGAGCCAGCAGAACGTTTTCCATAATCTTGCACATTTATTCCTTACACTTCAAGTCATGCTGATGGATTTCTTTCATTTTCAATACAGCAAAAAACCTGTACGTACTGTTAAAATTGCACTTCTTCTTCCTAAAAATAAATGTGTAGTTCAACGTCTTTACACTGACAGAAAGGGAATTTTTTCTTCAGATCAATGTGAGCTGTATCTGATCCTTGATGGAAAATGAGTTTGACATCCATGCTCTCGATTCACGGGGTTTTCTGTGCGTATAAGGAATATAAATATGCCCACAGTATGAAATGGTTAAGTCATTCAAGTGTCTGATATTATCAGTATATTACGTTAGTGTGCAGATACAGTATTCAAATTACACATTCTATAGGAAGCCATGCGGAAACTGTTGTTTAATTTTAGAATCCAAGACCATTTGTTTCTTTTTTATTTCTCATTTCTTGTGACAATCCATTTCTTGGCAAACCCCGACCCGTCGGTGCAAATATAAATTTATTCCGATCTGGATGCAATCAATCTTTGGCTTTTACAAGTGGCTTCTATCCATTTAGAGCCCTCCTTAAACTCCAGCCTGCAGCCAAATGTGTGCATCTTAGCCCAGAATAAAACCAGTAATAGTTTAGCTGAATTCTCACTCCATCCTTGACAGCTACTGACTAAGGCTCGACTGTATCGATCAGAGCTAAGCTGTTCAGTCCCACAAAACACACGAGAAAAAAAACGCATACAACAGCAACATGGATAGAAGTAATTGATATGCACAAACACATGCGCATGCACAAAATATCCCACACAAGCACACGCATTTAATTATCAGCATACAGGAATGAATTTGTGGAGTTGCAAACACACAATAATACGCGCTTACGCAAACACACACACGCGCACATAGATCGATGCGTTCTCTGTTGCTATACTTAGGCTGTCTACTGGAAGTAGATTAACAGTGGCAAAGGACAAGCAGTTTCATCACAGCTGAAAACAGCACAGGACACTGCACTCCTCTTTGACTGCACTCCTCACTGCAAACCACTGAGCTAACACTTCCTGCACTCGTGTAGTTCTGTACCCGTAACTGAGAATATGTGAGTGTTTTTAATTTGTATGGGACCCAAAAGTCCCTGTGCTGCACAGTAAGCTGAAATGTAATCTTTACTCTGACTATAAACTAAAAGAGCTTAGATGAGCACGTGTGTTGGGTCTGTACCTGGATGGTGATTCTCCTGTCGTGACGGGACATGTTAATACTATGTGGCTGTCCATTGGCCAGGTTACGCTGGTCCACATCTATGGTGAACGGCTCCCTCAGACCACCCAGGTTATACCGCACCTGCAGCGAACCTGAAGACGTACAGATACAGCAGTTTAAAATCTCAGACACTAGATGGCGCCGTCAGTTTTTTAGGCCTTATATATCATCAAAGCAGTTTTCTGTCAGCTGCTGCTCAGTGGTTGGTCGTTGACTAAGGAGGATCTTTGGAGATTAAACCAATGTGTGCTGCAAGGAAGACGTTTATATGTTGTCTGCAATGGTGAGCAACAATTTAATGTGTGTGTGTGTGTGTGTGCTGTGTGTCAGCCTTACCATTCTGTCTTAACACCACGGCAAGATAGTCCTGCGTCTTGGAGCTCACATACATCAGAACAGCTGGAGCACTGGATGTGCTGAAACTAAAGGCCACATCCTCCTTTGTTAGATTCACCTCATGTGGCGTGAGCTGGTGCGTCAACACCTTGGTGTCCTTACTGGCTCCCGCAACTGCTTCAGGCAGGAAGTTGTACTTTACCAGCGTCCCTGCCTCAAAGAAACCTCCAACATCTGGGCGAGATGATGGAAGAAGGAACAAAATGTAAGAACAAAATAAAGCTCTCACGCAAAACGTTGCTTCATCTGCAACTGAATGTGCGCTTAAAACACAAGCAAGAAAGAAACCAAGAAAGAAAGAGAATTTTCCATCAAAAACAAGCCACAGGGAGCCACTCACAAGCTCATAGATGCAAAGACACAACAGGGTAGACATATTATATAGCCAGAGGGGAATAAACACACACATAAATAAGGCTGTGTTCAGATGATGTAGTAAAGCGGGTGTTAAATTGCTGTAGTCCAGCATCTGAAACCAAACAATGCACCGTTTACCAGTACATTAACAAACCTAATGGCATATTTCAACCATACCAGGAGGCTTATTGATTCTCATAATCAAATATCGAGAAGACGAGACCTTATTTTTCTATAGCCCATTTCTGTTACACTCCTTGTTTGTGTTCATGTGTGTACGTGTACTCATTCGCCATGTCTGCGAGTCAGTTAAAAAGGAGATAAAGGCATAATACGTGTGAAATTAAAGAGAATGGTTGCAGGGAAAGCAGAGAGAATAGGGTTGAGTGCGTATGTGTGTGTGTGTGTATGTGTGCAAATGCCACGCAATATGCCTCAACATGTTCGCCTTCCCTCTGCAGCCACGGTGAAATGTAAAATTACAGCCCTTACGGGTCCAGAATTCCAAGCGAACACATTTATGCATCTTTTTTAAAGCTTCACTTCACCCATCAGCTCCCACCAGACACAGTACAATAAATACTTCAAGCTACATTACTTTAATTTAATAGAACGCTTATTACTCGAAAATGGGTAAGTTCTCTGAATAGTATTGCCACAGAAGCAAAATCTCAGCTCTATTCAGGTTACCTACCAATTTTATCCTTTATTTAGCTTTGCAATCATATAGTTTCAAGCCCCAGAAGTCTGGAGAGACCCATTTTAGCAATCTTTTTGTAATAACTGAACTTTATTGTTATGGGTAAGCTCAGATATTCCATATTAGAAGGTGCTATCCTCCCTAAATGTGTCAAACTAATTTTAAATTTGACAAAATTAACTTAAAAAAAGATGTGTTTAGGCAAATGTAAACCTAGCTTAAACATGGTTAGGAAGAATTAACCATAGTAAATAAGAATAATTAATTTATTTCATTTAAATATACATAGAGCAGCCATTCCCAAAGTCAAGAAGGCATACCCTATCTATTCCTATTTTCACTCTAATAAAAAAAACAAAACATTTCCTTGAAAATCTTTATTTGAAAACATAAACAGCACAGGTTGTTGGCTATAAATCGCTAATCCTACCATTAGCGATTTGCCATTAGAAATTGGCAATGTTGGCCAATGTGTGACCACCTGTGACTCGGACACAAACTTCAATGTAAGAGCAGCTTATTACCTGTTTTGATCAACATTTTATATAAATGAATGAATTAAATGTAAATGCTTTTAAATAAACTTCAAACCGAATTTCTGTTATTACTCAAGCTTACCTGCAGTATCTTTGCAGCCCTCCAGGGGGCCCTAGCCAACCCTTTGAGAATCACCAACATAGAGTATTTTAGAGTTAGCGGCTTTCACGTACACGAGCAAGCAGAAACTTAAGTTAGGTCATTGCTGGGTTTTTTTGTTAACATTGACAATTCTATTCTATTTGATGCCACTAAATGGCAACAGCTGTGGTTGCAAAAAGACTCCTATAGATGTCTATGAGAAAATATTTGTCTTGACCTCTGTAAACAATAGTTATGATGTGTTTGTGGGCTCAGTTCTGATCTTACTGAATAAATAATAAATTCTAATTAAAATTAATTCATGAATCATTAGCAAATAAGTGTCCAGCTGTACAGTCAGACCCACCACTCCACATCACATCCTTTCTTTTATGCAACCACATTGGCAGAAATGCTCATTTACTCATTTCAAGGTAGTTACTTACATCTTTTATACTGTCTATGATGACAAGGTGAGTTTTTCTGCTACTGTCAGCAACAAGTACTAACAATCATTGTAGTCTGTTAAGTATAATGAGCTGTGTGTGTGACGACACCTGTTAGATCTATTTAGCGATGTGTTCATGTTATATAGAGTATACACTAGAAACAAACTCATGTAAGTCATGGAGAGCATTCTCAATTTTAAAATACTCTCACAGTAAGTTTTTTCTCTTTCCTGCTGGGGAAAGAAGGAAAGAAAGTACTCCAACTTGTTACCCAGAGCTTCAGTAGCAACACACAAAATTGTCTGGAACCTTAATGGGGTATGAGCAATGCTGCAGAGCTGGAGCTTTCATGTGTGTGTGTGTGTACTTCATGTCAGTATGCGAAACAGTTTCAGATGGGGATTATGAGCAGTGCAAATCTCAACAGGTACATGTGCAATTGCATTTCTGCAAGTTTTAGCGTGCATGCGTGTGTTCATACGCATATACATGTGCACACCGGCTCCACGCGAGACCCTCAAGGGCAGAAAAGCAAAAGAATGAGAGTGTATAATAACAATACTGCAGGGTCCCCTGAGCAGTGTGTAAATATGGATACAATGGAAATGCACTATGCAATTATGGCTGACTTCATGCATTTTTCACTAGCTGGGAGGATGGGGAGAGAGCGGTACATTAAAGAGAGGGAAGGGGAGAAATTTGGGAAAGGGCAGAAAACTGAGAAACCAGGAGAGGGGCAATTGAGAGAGGAGTGAGAAAATAAGTGTGGCAAAGTAAAAAACGGAGGAGGAATAAGTGGAATACATATTTATGGGGAAAAGAGTAAAATAATTGTAAAGGAGTGGCAGGAGAAAAGGAAAAACAGAGCAAAATAAATGAGGGGGAAAAGTAGCAAAGAGACAAAGAGGACAGTGAGTCCGAATGAAAGGAAAAAAGAATAAGTGTAGCAGAGTGAGGGAGAAGAGGGACACAAAGGAATGAAAGGAGGAAATAGACGAAGAAGGGATAAGTCACATGTCATGCACAAAAACAAATAGACACAAGGGTGTGCTCTCTCCCTTTCTTTGCCTCTCTCTCTCTCTCTCTCTCTCTCACACACACACACACACACACACACACACACACACACACACACACACACACACACACACACACACACAAAGACAGTAATCTTTATTCTCTAAATCCTGAAATGCCTGATTGGTTATGACAGAATTCTGAGGAGTTCTTTTCATGTCTTACACTAGCATATCACCACACACTGTCACCCTCCTCCACACCACACACACGCACACAAGCCCACACCAAGACACACACTCTGCCTTTCTGTCATCTTGTCACCCCCCTGCCAAGAACACAGGGGGAAAACACCATTCGACTTTAGGAAACAAATTAATTCACATGTCGGGGATCAACTTCCTGACTGGGAGCGAGCAGAAAGCCTCTGACAGCGCCGCTGCTCTTCTCCCGAGAGAATTTCATGAAAACTTGTTTTGGGAAATAGAACTTTAATAGTGTATCTAATGAATCCCGGTGAAACAAACACGATGCTTTAGCAATATGCAACAGCGCAGAAGCAGAGTTACAGTGTGTCACTGCTTGTCTGTGATCTTCAAAGAAAACATCAGATCACTAGACACACCTCTTACTGAAGTCACTTACGCTTTGTTTCTGAGTTTGATCTCTCAGCTCTGCATTTGCACAGTATCAGCATTCAGCGAGAGCACTCTAAAGTGAGGGAGAATTGGTGGGTAAGCATAATATTACCCTCAATCGATGCCTTTTATCGCAAGCCCAAACACTTTCAAAAACGACAGCGCCAAACTGAATAGGAAGTGGGGGACGATCACAAAGCGCAGCGTCAATCACAGTGGGTTGTCGGGGAATGAAGCTCATTGAAACATAACTACTCCAGCGGTAATCCTGGTGCTGTTTGACTCTGGCTTTGTGAATAAAAGAGAAAGCGCAAATGATAACATGATCTCAGAAATATGCCTGCAAAAGTTGTCGGAGAAAATGTTAGCCGAGGGATTATTGCTCAGTGTGTCATCCTAAATTTCAGAGCAGAAAAGCAGTCCTGCAAGGCCAGGAAATGGGAAAACAAAACCTGATGTAAAAGGGAAAAAAAAGCCCTTCAAAACCCACACAGAGAAAATTTCATTTGTTTTGCACTGAAAGTTTTGAGGACAAAGAAAAGCCAGATGCACATTAAATGATTTTGTTCCATTGTCTTTAATTAGAGTCAAATTGCCTGTCTGAAAATGCCTCTTACCTCTGGTGCAGAACGGACCATCGTAGGCGGTGGCGGTGCAGTCACACAGGTACCCGTTATACCTCTCCACACACTTTCCCCCATTCCGGCAGTACATCCCAAAACTGTTACAGTGGCCTTGGCAACCGGGCTTGACCCCAGGTGTGACCTTGGCCCTCTCTTCCAGATCGAGAGTGATGCCATTCATTCGTAAGGCTCTGATACAGCCCAGGAACCCCCGCTGTCCCCCTGCAGCACCTGAGGACCAGAAGAAGGAGCAGGAAGGAGGGAACACAGAACGGGGAAGGATATGTAGCGTCAGGAGAAAAGAAAACAAAGAGAAAGAAGGGAGGACAACTGGAAGTCAGGGTCGCACAAGTCATTCTGAATGCAAGAGGCTCTATTTTAATCTGTTTTAGAAACATTAATATCCTAATGCCTGGAGGAAGCCACTGATGTCATGCTAATTGTTCTGACTGTGACGCCGTTCTTGAAACAACCTTCAACTCGTTTGATTTCTTCACTAATTACAACAGCCTAATGAACACTGTCTCTTAATGAACATCGCACTAGCATACACATGCAAATGGATGCGCGGATGCACGTAAACTACATGCTCGAGATGAACACACACGTTTTAAAAACGCCGCACAGCGCGCACCTGATTTGAATGAGTCAATATAAGCATTACTGCTTAGCCTTGGGGTGTCGATAGCCATTCTTCTAAAGTGCTTCCATCGTCATTCTGGCCTTGCACCATTACAGTCTAACTACCCATTAACTTGGACAAAGTAGGGGTGTTAAATAGATTAATGTCGACCTAAATGACCACAGCAATAAACACACTCATAAATATACACCCACAGGTATAGATTCAAAAATACACAAACACACCCACCGAGCATAAATATTCTGTATGGGTAAACACAAACGTAAGCACGCATACTTGCGCGCACTATCGGAGACGAGAGCCTAGGGTCATTTTAGTTATTACTGTAAAACATCTCAAGGGCATCCTTTGGCTTAAAGAAGAGTTTCCATTCAGGAAGACATGTAAAGGAAATGTGAACACACATTCTAGCAGGCGGGGTCGTCCCTCAACAGCTGCACTCTCACTTATGCAATTTTAGCTTGCCCACATAGGTACAATAGAGGCATAATAAGATTACTAATACATGTACTTTGATTTTCTCCAGCCGATACATTATTCACGTATTGGGATGCAGCTGAGCTTTTGCATGCTTTCTCCTATTTTCAGTCCCATGAAGAATTAGACTTTTAGTAGGCCCCTTAATTAATCTATTTTGTAGTACTGATTGGCTGGAGGTTTCTGCCACCTGTTTACCCAGGTCTGAATCAGTCTCTGATTAAATGGACAGCAGGCTCCGAAGCCTGCGGAGACCGGGGCAGGCACGTATACACACACACACGCACGCACACACACACTCAGGTGCATACGGTTTCTGTGCTACTCACAAACGCTGTGTAATAGAGCCTGACTGATTGTGACCGCAGTCAATATTGGCTTATCGCAGTTACAATCATTTAAAAAAGTAAGTACAGAAATAGAAATAATTGTTTGACACATAACCAAAATAATCGAGCTGATCTGAGCCATTGCTTGAAACAGCAATAAAGGTGATATGCTCAAAGAAATAACAAAACTGATAACTTGCAGTCACACTTTCCAATCTAAGGAGATCAGGAGATTAGGTGCAGTTTTATTGAAATCCCTGACATGTATGGTGTTGTTTGCTCTCTGCTATCAAAGTCTGTTGCGTAATTATGTCAAAAGCTCTCAAAGGCCTTAAGGAAAGAAACAAACAAAACACTGACATAATATGATATGAATGTAAGAAACCACATCTACCAGTGCCATCGATTTCAAATAGTTAGTCCAGGACTAGATATCCTAGGAAATTTAGCCCAAGCAGCATGTTTGATGTAAAAAAGAAGTCTCCAAAAACCTCTGAATTTAATCACAGGATCTGCAGGCAACTGAGTTAATGTCAAACTACAAATGTGACCTACATGGGTTGGTTTGCCAGGAAAAAAAAGCATGTGCTGCAACAATTTGCCACTGGCTTAGATAGGTCTTTTGCACTGATCTGTTCAGGACAAAGCAATCAATGATGGTGCTGTTTGGCCACATGTTTGGCACAGGATAAAGGCAGCTTTACTTGAAAAAACCCCTCCACACCAACTGTAAGGCATAGTGGAGGAATAGAGTAGTTTGGGGTTCCTTCACTGCCTCAGGGAGTGGGCAGCTTGCAGTCACTGATTCAGTAATGCAGTCTACATTTTTCCAAAGTGTGCTTGAAGAAAATGTGATGCCATCTGTCTGTAAGTTAAATTGAACCAGAAGTGAACCTCGCGCCTGAATATTTATCCTAATCCCCCCAGCAAATACAAAAGGAGGAGATGTATGGTTGTTCAATGAATAAGAAAAAAAAATCTAGTTAAATCAAAACCTGTGGGGGTAACTCAAAATAGGTGCTACATACAAGAAAAACACTGTAACACCTTTTGAGTTTTGCATTCAAGCTGTTGTCAAAGGCTGGTGAATAATTGCGCTAAATGCCAAGAAGATGTAACTTCAGCTCTGGCTACTTTTTCAACAGAAGAATATTAAAATTATTGATTTTTTTCAAAAGAAATAATTTAAAAGGCTTACATATCTAGTGGGTATCGTATAGTATATCAAGTATATCACCTTTTATGTAGGCACTGTATCAAAGAGAATTCAATGAATGCTTGTTAATATATATGTTAGAAAAACTCGCTTTTTCACATTCTTATGAATATAGGTTCAGATATTCAAACAAAAGAAGCTCTACAGAGATAACCAATACATGTTTTGCATTTTTATATGTACATAAGGCCCAAGTTTTATGTATATTAGTAAACACGTAGTTTCTGTGTATGTAATTATAGTTCTTTATAATTAATAGTTACATTTTTTTAGTATACATTTATAGAGCTTTGGTGATTAAGATAAAAATCAACAAGACTTGTCTCCTAAAATATATATACTTTACTTTTTAAAATTTTCATTACATTTATTTTTAAGGTTTTTACAAACACCTGTGTAATCAGCATATCTTTAATCTTATGTATATGTACAACATACATATGTGTTTGCTTTCTAGCCTTTTTCAGGAAATCGTCATATACTCTAAAAAAAAGTGAAAAAGAAGTACACTGCATGATTCAGTAGCTTGTAGAACTACCTTTTAGCAGAAATGACTTTACAGGTTTCATCAGAATTTTGGTCCACTTTTCTGTGCAGGTTTGCAGACATTCATTTATGGACAACTCCCACACGAACATTTCAGGTTGAAGTCTGGATTTTGACTGGGCCACTGCAGCATTGATTTTTTGCTTCACTTCTCCATCCAGTAAATTTGCTGCTGTGCTTGGGATTATTGTCCAGTTTCATGACCCAGTTTCAGCCAAACTTAAGATCACCGCCCAAATCATAACTCCTCCACCACCGTGCTTGACAGTTGGTATGAGGTGTTTGGGATGATATGCTTTAGTTTACACCAAATGTGGTGCTGTTCATCATGGCCAAACATCTTCACTTTGGTAACTTCATCTTTCCATATTGGTCTTATAGTCTCTTCAGGTGCAACTTTGCAAATCTAAGCTGTGCTACCATGTCCCTTTCTCTTGTCTCTAGGCTTTGTCATGGCTACTCTTCCAAGCAAACCATTTGTGTTCAATCTTCTAATTCTACTGCCACAAACTTCAACATTTAACTTGCTAAATGAGGCCTGTAGAGTCTGAAATGTAGCTCTTGCGTTTTTTGTTGTTTCTGTGAACATTACATGGTCTGACTTGAATTTGATAGGACGTCAAATCTTGGCCATGTGTTAATAAACACCTGAATGCTCCAGATCAGCAAACTATGAAATATCCTGCTTTTATTGAGGTGATCATACTTGCTGATGATCAATTAGGCGAGTGCATCTGATTAGCAACAACTGGCTGCTTATGCTCATAATTCCTGTGGAAATAGTAAGGCTGTACACAGTCCTATGAAAATTTTTTCACGATTGTATTAAATGGTGTAGGACTGGCGGACTTGATAATGCATAAGATAATAGCCAGGCGTAGCAATGACACTCTAGTCTACTGGTTGGTAGGTCTTGTGGATTATGTCCTCTCCAGCTCTCCTTAAGCAGACTTTGTCTGTTAGAGTTGAATCAGCTGCTTAATATTAAACAACAAAAAAATATGCCTCTATACCCTTTGTTGCAACCCAATTTCAATATCTGGCTTCACTCGGTGTGTACATGACTACCAGACTTTTCATTTTCTCAATATTAGCAGTAGGCTTACAAATCTAATATTGGTCAGGCTCTACAGTCTACATGCACATAAAATGACACACAGTCTCAGCAGCACATGACTGCAAAGAAATATTGGCATTAATACATATATTTTAACACATAAGCAGTTATTAAAGTGAAATATATATATATGGCTCAATTTATTTATGGGAGTAACGTGTGTGCCCCAAGAGGATGTTACCTTGTAATGATGTACTAATTAAGCAACATTTTATTTTCATTAGAAGACACACACACACACACACACACACACACACACAGTAGCAGGCAAATTAGAAGGAAAGCCATATGTGACCGCTTAACCTTCACTGCATGTATGGATGTATCAGTGTGAATGCTGAATTACTAAGTAAAGACTCTGCATTGAATAAACATGCAGTATGCACTTTAACGCCGTACTGACAGTATTCGCCACATGTGTACTGTTCCGTTGAGGCATATTCAGATAAATTAAATAAAATAAGAATCGGCTGCAGATTTGCTCCAATGCTTTGCTTCCATTACCATTTTAAAAGTGGTTAAGCCGAATGCTGGCATGTGCTTTTCTTTCTCTGCGAGTGTTTGCTGTTTGCAACATTGGAGATATCTTTAACTACAGTATTTAGCACACTCTGTGTTTATTAGAAGCACACTTCAGGATTCAATTTGTATTAGTTTTTGATGGGTGTTTTGATTCACTGGGTCTAAATGCCATTTCAAAAGCATTCCTAACCCACTGGCATTTCCAGAGGGGGATATTATGATAAAAAGCTCATATCAGCAGCCACATGCTTCATATCTATTGGGTTATAACACTGGTTTTTTTCAAGCATCTCTCTAAAAGGTTGATAATAACTTCGCTTTTTATAAAAGGAAGTCATATATGAGTACTGACTTAAATTGCCACCTGCTGTAATTTATAAGACATGTGCTTATCATGAGTCCACCCCCCCTTCCCCCCAAAAAAAACAGGTAATCAAAGCATGAGCAGTGAGATTTTAGAAGACTAATACTGACTTTAACAACTGTTAAAGTGAGGCTGCCATAAAATCAGAATCAACTAACAGAAGCACAGTTATTTTGAGCTGTAGGTGAGGTGAAAACTGTATCAGTGTCACAGAGACATTTCGCTGTGCTCAGTAAATGTTACCTACTGTCTTGGCAGGTGAGCGAAGCTGGTTTCCCTGTGACAGGTGTCGCATGCATGCAGCGACGAGCAAACAAGCACGATGTCGATTCACGACGGCAGAGACGGAGGAGGAGAGGGGGAAAGAAAAAAGCAGCGCACAAAAGAAAGACAAAACAATCAAGTCATGAGCAAAAACATGCAAAACCATAAAAATCAATGTGATAGTGAGCATTAATCAAGAGGGAATTCAAAAAGGAGCAGATGGTGGCCACGAAATGAATAAATTGTAGTGCGATTTATAGTTATGAACACGTATTTGGAGAGCTAAAAGTTAACAATGTGAAGTAAATGACAGCATGCTGATGGTATAACATTTACGCTCAAGGCCATTATAGCAAATGAGCCACTGTGCAGTAAACACTAAAGCAATCAAATGCTTGATGAGGAGCATATTGATTGAGAAAGAGTAAGGGAGATGATAGAGAGACAAACACACGATCATGGTAAAGCTCCATGTTGTAGATGTGGAGGATTCACTTTCTTTTTTTTTGCCTTTACAGTCAACTCTTTCAAACAAAGATGGCTGCAGTAGAATTTCAAAGTTTCACAGTTTCACAGTTTTGAAGTTTTTTGGGTTTCATTTTTTCTAGCTCAGCGCCTTTGAACAGTTGCATCAGTAATAGTCATTGACAGCCGTGCAGAGTCTTCCGTAATATGAAAGAATCAAGAGTTGAGACAAAATCTTGTTGCCTGCAGGGCTCTTCCCACTCTTTCCAAATCTCTTGATCAAACACAAAGAAGATCTCTATCTTTTCTGGATGTCGGAGGCCAAGTCTAAACTACTTCCCTTGAGTGTAGAGGGGGGTCACTTCCTGTGTATAACACTTTAACTTCTCAAAGAAATCCTCAAATCAGGATTAAGCGGGGATTAGAGATCAGATATAGGAAGGTGATGTCACCTCTGCTGGTGTTGTTACATACAGTCCATCCATTGCTCTCTCTCTCTCACTTCCTCTCTCTCTCTGTTACAGTATTTTTATTCCTTGAGATCTGGTGCCACGCGCACAGGCCTAAGCTAAAAGGCCAGAATACAGACATGCAAATTAGAGAGTGGCCGGAGATATATCTGAAAGCCATAATGTTCCCAGTTTCATAGCCACGAGTCACACAAAGACCCTTTTTGCCCCTTCCCATTTCTCTAAATGAAAGTACAAATACACTGAGAGGCAAATTGGGACATGATAAGGTGAGGATATTTCAGCAGCGCTCAAATCAGCAAAAGTGATGAGACGATGAAATTATATTATAGACGGGGATCAGGAGGTTTGAGGCTATCACATTGGGAGGCCTGATTGGAATTTGCAACAATCTCCTTTGGGCAGAACTTTTTTTCCAATGAGATAGTAGGAAGTGTGTGATCCGCCTCAGCACTTTTCCCTCTATCCGCAAAATCCCTAAAACTATTTTAGCCCTGGAGTTTGGTCTATAGCGTATTGACTGCTCAGCACAAAAGACGAAATGAGACAGAGAAGTGAAAGTGCAGGGAGAAAACTGGACAAATCTTCCATTTGAAATCCCAATGAGCTTGAGAAGCACTGTGTTGGAGAGATAGATGGTTGACCTTTTACCCAATAGCTATGCACAGCTTCTGTGATAATAAAGGCTTTGTCTATTTGATAACTGATCCATAATTAAAGGATGCAGGGACAGAGAAAATCCAATAGCTGATCCCCTCTATGCAACAGTATCTTAATGCAAAGACATTTACATGTTGATTCAGAGTATTAACATATTAAATAAATGAGCTCTGTAAGTAACATGCCCTCACACCCAATACAGAGGATCATGTTTAAATTTATTAAAAGTCCGTTCGCTCACATGGATGAGTTTCCAAGGATGTGTGTGTGATCCGCATGCCTATCATTAAGTGTAAAACCTGTGTGTGTGTGTGTGTGTGTGTTTGGATTAACTTAATTAGCAGTGGCTGTGGCTAAGCTGGACTGAAGCCTCTTAAGAGAAAACGCTGTGATTTCCAGTAAAGCTGGTACATCTTTAACTTGTGAGACAATCAGACGTTCTCACGGAGGTTGTCAGTATTTGAGGGCAGCAGCATTATTGAAAAAAAATGCAACAAAACAGACAGTACAGAAAGTTTTTTAATTAACAGTTGAATCCAATTACATTTACGTGGATGATGTGTGCTGGAGTGTTTGGTTTCCGCACTTAAGAGCTCATAATTGTTGTGTGAGTGTCCGTCCTTCGCAAAGTGGATATTAAATGTGCAAATTGCAATCAAATGTGTGTACACGAGTCGGTCTTGAACACAAGGGTTGTTTGGATGATGTGCTAGCGAGGGTGTGCGTCTTACCCACATAGAGCTGGCTGAACAGCTCGAGCCGTGTGTGTCCCTGCGCGGGAGCAAGCCTGGACGTCCTGTACGTCTGGTCCAGCTGAAGGACAGCCTCTTTCACGTTACGCTCGGCCATTACACGGTGCCACTGGTCGTCGTTGAGGGATGTAGCTGAATGCACGGTCAGCTCCACTGGTCCGTTTCCGACATCGAAGGAGAAGGAGACCACCTTAGGAGCTGCAGAAAGAAAAAAATCCAAGACATTCACAGCTTTATAAAACCCAGCACCCCCTGTTCTGCTGTAGTCCACTTTGTAGGTAGATATGCATTAAATTTCTAATCTAATGGCTCATTTATTTCAAGGCCACTCATTTGGCTTGTATAGATTTCAGCTTTGCAATACATGACTGCTCACAGCTTTTGCACAGGCCTAATCTCAACAACCGCCAGGAACGGTTGGTTTTTTGTGACATAAAGTCGTATTGCTGCAGTTTCCCTGATGTTTTTCTTTGAGACTTACTTTTGCTTGACAGTTGGAAAGACATGTCAGGAAATGTGTGTGAATAAAGAGGAACGGAAAGGTTCCACAGAAAGAAGAAAAAAAGAGCGAACAGTGCAAGACGGTGCTGTTTATCTAACAGATTAATTTTTCATTATCTTCAGCTGAGTTGATTTGATTGTGTATGTCCACGAGACAGTAGGTTGTCTTTAAGTTTTAGTGCTTTTCTGTAGTTTAATAGTCTAATTTATCTCAGTAGACCAAAAGGGGGCACCGGTTTACCTTTTATAGCCAAGATCAGGTAAAAAGTTAATTGATGCTTCTGAACCACCTTTGTGTGTGATTTACTTCAATAAATTTCAGCTTTGGCTGTTTTGCATTGTGTGTCACTGGCTGGTCCTGCTTTGAACCTGTCTGCAATGTTGCATCTGCACAATGATACTCTGTGAATATGTGTGTGACTCCACAAGTCACACATAGTAAACCTTATAGAGGAGAATGCAAAGTCTCTCTAGCTTTTAAATAAAAGACAATGTGTTAACTGAATGCCTCAGCAAAATGTTAAAGGACTCTTTTGGACTTGCTGCTGGAAAGATCATTCGGAACTTACGTATTAAAACCCAAATGGACTTTTCCTTAATGTTTGGAGACTGATGTATAAAATCTTTATATCCTGGATGGTGGCATATGGTGGGTATTGGCACCAGTGTGCTGCAGCCCGAGTGGTGATAAATAGCTTGATATGTTACCGTTCTATTATAGCTTCATTAGGCTCAGATATTAAGAGTGAATAAATTTATACTGTAGTCAATGAAGAAATGAGCTTACTTCTTTTCCTTTGTTTAATTAATGTCTCTGGCCCTTTTCTCCTTTTCATAATGCTTTCATCTAATTATCCTTTATCTTTCAGTGACTCTTCCATTCTTTGGCCTTTGGTATCATTTCTACATTAAATCTATCCATTTCCATTTATTCCTTCCTGTCCTGCTTGTTTGTACCCTCTTTTTTCTTTTATGTTTCTCTTTGCTCGCTCGGTTCAAACTTTCCCTTCATCGGTTGTTTCTTTATGCTTCTGTTTATTCTCTTGCCTTTACAGACCCACCTGTAACTTTGGCCTCCCTTATATCATTTCTTCCTCCTTTAATTTTTCCTTGAGCCCTTTCTTGTACACAACATTTAATGAAATGATCCAAGTAAAAGCCTGAATGTGCTGAGCACATTAACCTATCAGATCAATTTCATGAAAAAATAGTGCTTCATCATTTAAACACCAGCAATGCACAAACACACCAACCTCAGCAAAGACACACACAAACAGACACACAGTATAAGGCCTCTGACAGCCTTTAGTATACTGAATTAATGATGTTTGTATGCACAGAGCAGGTCCGCGGGGCAGGGAGGAGAGACATCAGTTATTTTAAATGGTGAAAGACGGCCAAACATATATCACAATACCCCAGCAGAAACAAAGCTTTAGTAATGCTGCAACAACAATGCTGAACGTCATATATGAGATGCGTGTGTGTTTGATAATTTGTGTGTTGTTTTAGTGGCACTGCAAACCAAGATGTATGCCCTACAACCTCCTGTCAACGGGCGCGAATAAAACTAAAGTGCCCTCAGAGCACAGAGCTCGCCTCATCTATTTGCATAGCCATGATGGATGTAACCTGTGTAAATGCTTGTGCGTGTGTAAATGTAATATTTGTGTTGTGACCATATACTTTGCATGTTGGCCTAAAAAAAAGAAAAGAAAAAAGCCCTGCTTAGGTTTTTATTTTTGCTATTTGTTTTTCTATTAATCTTTTAATATGGAGGCCGAAAGAGCCAAGTTTTAAATTATGCGTCAGCACAGCACAACCAAATGATGATAAATAGTGAAAGCGACTGAACGTCTTTGTGTGAAAGATCACTGCTTGTGTGGGTGTGCTTGTGCGTTTGTCTAATGTGAGGTTCAATTTTGCTGTTCTTCATCTTTTTCTTTTTTTTTTTCTTTCAGAAGGCTGGCAGTGCATTATCTCTTCGATCGCTTTTCTGTTAGACTGGCAAATTCTTTGTTCTTTCTCTCATTTGCTTTGTTAGCCTTTGGCTCTGTGGTTTTTTTTAACTCGAGGGTTTGCTGGAACGGGCTGGACCTTTTGTGTATTTTGGGGATGGAGGCTCGGTTTAAGTGCGAGCCAACTCTAAGTGGCATAGCAAACCTGCTGCTGTAGAGGCTGAAGCGAGATTTAAAGGAACTTCTTAAAGGCTGGGAAAAGAAAAAAGGCGTTTTTATCAGCAAAAAAAGGAAGTGCACGCAATACAAAGAATGCCGACTGCTTCTCAGCGTGCGCAGAGAACAGATATGGCGAGATTAAGATTAACTTTTGACTGAGCACTGAAGAAGAGGCTGAAAAAATATTCTTAGTGGTGGCAGTTTGCTTTTCTCCTAAGTAGATATTGCTTTAACAAGTCTGACATGTGACAAAAGCGGCACGGCACACTCCTATACTCCATATGTAAACCGTAAATGTCTGGTCTTCACATGAAAAACAGACAATTATACAGTTTTGGAAGGACATGTCTCCAGCTGGAAAGTACATTTCTTAGCTGGAGCCTTTAAAAATATGAAATTTGGCACATGTGTACGGTTGAGCCACAAAACATCCCAGAAGTCAATTTTTTTTTAAATTTAGGGATCTTTCCATCTGTTCTCAGTCCAGTTACGAGGCTACGATTCTGAAAAAATCTCAAATGTGCCTATGCCTATTTCTTCCTATTAAGACTAGAAAATGAATAGAGTCCACCTCGTGTCTTTGAGCCTGCTGAGGTCACAGTAATGTGTGTTTTGTCCAAGGGTTTAAAGTGTGTATCACTGAGTGTGTGTTTATGTGCTTTGGGCTCCTGGAATGGCACAACCATGCTATTCCAGCTTAATGCTAGTCATTTCATGCCCTGACTGGATTGTAGCAGATAGAGTTTTTTTGTGCCAACGAGAGGGCAAAGATTATGTGTGTGTTTATGTGTGTGTGAGTGTGCATGCGAGTAATTTCTGGATTGTGTGTCTAAACGTGTGCTGTGGGGCAAAATGCAAGATGATAGCAAGAGAGAGGAGAGAGGAAATCGATGTGGGGGCATTCTGAAAGCCTCAGGAGACACATGCACGCACACAAGCACACACACACTCGCTGCAACTGTGACAGACCAGATATTTACTGTATCTCTGTGTGTGTGTGGGTGTGTATTATGAAGTGCACATTTGGAAAAAAACAAATACCAAACCCCTTGAGCATTTTTCAGCACTCAAATGTACAGAATAGTGTCAGCACATAGATTTTTTTTTCTTTATAGATGAGTATTCGTGTGTAAGAAAGAATTGGGATAGAAAAAAGCTCACTGAGCTCTTAGACTGCAAACTAGCTGACATAATGTCATTCAGTGTAACGGCTTTAGCACTTTGGCTCAAAATTCGACTTTGTGTCTATTCACTGGTTGGCATTTTGACACAAAATGGTGGGCCAGGCACACCAGCAGGAAATGGTCAGCAAGCGCTTTTGACACCAAATGTTCAAATCCCTTTGAATCCCAATGAATCCCAATGAATGCAATTAGTCATCAATCGACCGCCACGCCGTGCCAGGAACCCGTTTCACAATGCAGCTTCGAGATTAAATAAAAGCCCTAGATTTTAAAGTTCTTGATCAGAACGGCACCACTGTGGCTGCGGGGAATTTAATTTGAGCCACTGAACATGATCACAGAAACCCGCTGCATGACACGTCAATCAAAGCTCTCAGAGCGGACTAAGAGTCTGTGAAATGAGGGTTGGGCAAAGCTGCCCCATTGATTGGTGTTTTAAATGTTTAGCTCTTCTTTGTCACAGTCTGTTTGTTCCAGCTTTGATGTTTGACAAAATGATATCTGTTTTCATATATGCACACACATGTACACACTGCTCAAAAAAATTAAAGGAAGGTTTTCATCAGATCCTAAGAAGAATGCATCAGATCTCATTGGGGGAAAAAAGATAATGCTGGATATGGATACTGATATAGACTGGCTAGTGTGTTAGGAACAATGAAAACCAGTACCAAACCAGTACCATTTTGAGTTGCTGCAGCAACTGAAAATGGTACTGGTTTCTATTGCCCTTATGTGCTTGTATGCATGCCTGACAATGTTGGTGCATCCTCCTAATGAGACAACAGATGGCGTCCTGTGGTCGCCTGTGGATGCTTCATGGTCTGGACCAGGCATCACAGAACTCCTGGACAATCTGAGGTACAACCTGACAGGTAGTATGCATTCTTCAGCCTCCAGGAGCTGCCTACTCTCGCCACATGATGCTGGGCAATGCCATGCACCAGGGGGAACCCAGAACCCACTGCACCAGTGTAGTGTCTAAGAGTGGGTCCAAGAATTTAATTCTGATACCTAATGTCAATCAGGGTGCTGTTGCTCTGATGTGTGAAAAGCACAGGGAGCTGCCAATTCTGATATTTTATGGCAAATGCCAGCCGGACTCAATGGTACTGGGCAGTGAGCACAAGGCCTACTAAAGGACAACCCGCCCTCAAGAAGTTTGTCTCTGATTGTTTGGTCATTTACACCAGTGGCCTGCTGGAGATTGCAGGGTTCTGGCAGTATTCATCGTCCTCCTGCTTGCACAAAGGAGAAGATACCCATTCCTGCTAATGGGTTAAGGACCTTATATGACCCTACACAGCTCTCTAGAGTAACTGTCTGTCTCCTGAAATCTCCTACATGGTCTTCAACCAATATTGGCTGAAAAGTTACAGCTACACTTCTGCTATACTTCTGTACAACTACTGCTAGCACAGAAAGCACCGGACAAACAGTCTTGTATATTCACCAAAGTTAGTGCTGGATTAAATTTTAACATGATTGCTTGTTTTTTTCTGTATTCTAACCAAGATTTAAAACTTTTTTTCAACCTTTGGTATCAACCTCCACTTTATCTTGTAATCCACAATAAAAGCCAGTGACAGAACTGATCTCTTGACCTGAATTTCCACCAGAGGAACCAGAATTTACACTAAATTGAGCATTGTTCAAACACAATTTGTCAAAAAGGTGCATCTTTTTCTTAGCAGTACTGCAAGCATGAAAATAGGTTTTATTTAATTAATTAAGTTATTTTAGTTTTTACTGTAAGAGATTTTATGGCTGTTTTGGTTTTCCGGCCAGGCTTTTGTTCCATTGCAGAAGACGATATTCAGGGCATTTGAAATTATATTCAGGGCTGAAATGAAGCCCCAAACCATCACACTGTGTTTTACATGTGGTTGTACCTCAGAGAGAGGTTCACCTAACTGTTGTACCTATTTGTTAAGGACATAACTGTTCATCTGGTGTAGATAGTTCTTTTCATGCCTGCCACTTCATCTTTTCTCTTCTATTTCTTCAGTCTCGTCACATTTTTTAGTACATGCTACACACCATGCTGAGATATGCCAAGTTTTTGGATAATAGCTTTTTGGGAATCACCTTGTTGTTCCAAAAATACTATTTTATGCCTGTCAAACTGTGTTATCTTTGCCAATTTTTATAGATCCAACTAAAGAAATGGGAACAAATTATGTTTTTTTTTTTGCAACAGGCTGCTAGTAACAAAGTGCCTTAGGACAGAATTTAAAATTGGTTTTCTGTTAAGTTGTCTTTTGTTTGTAGACACAACAATGGTTCATTCCTTGAGTTAGGTACTTTTTTATGCTTGAAGGATTCACAGGCCAGTCTAAAGTGACTTAACTAACAAAAAAATATTGTGCTGAAAATTGTCATGTACAAGGACTGGTCTGAAAATGAGTGAAAAAACAGCCAAGAAAACTTTTGAAAGACCTTCGGGCAGAATGGTGGCACGGAGGCATCATGGTGGTGCCCTGATTAGCACATGTGATTCACAGCAAGAAGGTCCTGAGTTTGATTCCACCACCTGGCCCAGGCCTTTCTGTGTGGAGTTTGCATCTTCTCCCCATGTTTGCATGGGTTCTCCCTGCGTACTCTGGCTTCCTCCCATAGTCCAAAGACATGCAGTTAGTAGGGTTAGATTAATTGGTAATTCTAAATTGCCTGTAGGTGTGAATGGTTGTCTGTCTCCATGTTTTAGCCCTGCGACAGACTGGCAACCTGTCCAGGGTGTACCCTGCCTCTCGCCTTATGGTAGCTTGGATAGGCTCCAGCCCCCCCGCGACCCTGACAAGGATAAGTGGAAAAGAATGGATGGATAAAGACCTTCAGGAAGCCTTGAGAACTATGGCTCAAGACCGCCTGAAAAACAAGAAAGTCTGGCTTTGAAGCAAAATATAATGAAAGTTGACTCAGAACTTTTGCACAGTATCACAGATCTCAAATTCTTAAGCTTTTGCTTTCAACCTCCAACTTTATAACAGCTAAAAATGTGTGTCTGTTTTATTTTATACACCACATATATGACTGTGTGTGTTTGTGAATGGATTCTAAAACATGAGAAAGTTATACTGGTGCAAAGCTTTTGTATCTCTGTGTGATAGTACACACTGAACACTGAAGTAAATAGAATTTGCCCATTGTAAGTGGGTGTATGATTGTGTGTGTGTTCCTGCACGCGCCTGTGTGTGTGTTTTAAAAGGCTGTAAGGTCTCTGCTTCTATTTGTGAAAAAAGTATTGAATAAAAGAGTGAGACAGACACATTGTGTTTGTGTATGTGTGTGAGAGAGCTTGTGTTGTGTCATCCCTGAAAATGGCTGATTTGGTTAAACAGAGGATCATAATGGACATAATTATTGCACACACCAATTACCTTAAATAAATGATTGCTCTCTCATGCAATCACACAAAGCGTGTGCTGTAATCAGGCAGGTAAATGACTGTTGCTCGAGTGCGCGCCTGCATTAGCCTTTGTGCCTATGTGTGTGTGTGCGTGACAGGTTACACCCGACACTATCAGACGGACTGCTGGAATAAATCTCACACTAGGGTAGAGAAAAAGGCAGGGTAAGAGAGGGAAAAAGTGAGATAAAGACAGAGGAATGGCTCTTGTGCACACACCGAATCATTCAAAAAAATCTTACATTTGAGCTCCAAGCGAATGAAGTCAGTGTTGCCCAAGTTTTCCAGAAAGACGCCATAGGCCGCGCTTGTCTTGAAATAGAAGGAGATGTCAGCGCTGGTCTCACCCTGAAAGGTGGCAAAGTGCAGGTAGGATGATGGAGTCGTGAACGATGCCGCATTCCAGTAGTTACCTGTGGAAAAAGGAAAGGAAAAGAAAAATCAAAACTCTGAACCAACCCATTCCACATATCTGCAACACCTGCTCCATTAGCACTGTAGCAAACATCATAATACATCCTCATCTGATAAGCTGTTGAATAAATCCACGGTAGAAATGACTTTGTTTCAAATAGAGCCATTTTCATTTTGTTCAGGAGCAATCAATCTGTTCTGGATAGAATATTGTTATATAGTTATCTCATGTCTATTGGCTCATTTTGATATCTTCTCAATAAAATAAATAAATAAATTCTTAACCCAAAAGTTTATTTCTGCATGTTTTGGACAGAAAGTAGACAGTAATTTCCTGCATCTTTAATCAGATGCAGCAGAAAGTTGATCATATCAAAAAAGCAGAAAGAGTTCGTTACTCCAAAACGAGAAGCTGAAAAGGGCAACAAGGGTACACGGACAAAATGTGGGATTTTTGATAACTTCACTAATGACTTTTGAATGAAGGGAGAGCAGGGCCAGCTAATGAAGACAAAGTAGCAGCACGCTAAACAGCTGCTGATGAATTATCAGACTGTGGTTGATGAAGTGACTTCTCTCCTGTCTTCTCTCCCCTCACCGTGTCTCTGTCTTGCTCCTATCACTCAAGAAGGATGAAGAGTATTGTTGGGGGGAGAGAAGAAGAAGAAGGAGGAGGAGGTGCAGCAGGAGGAGGAGGAGAAGAGGAGTGGAGAAGACAGCTGAGAAGTGGAAATCAACCAGGCATAGGTCAGAGAATGGAATATTGAAGAGGACATGGAAAAATAGGTGAGTTAAGTGAGGAAGAGGGAAGTTGACGGGAAAAAGAACAGGGCCCGGGGTGGGGGTGGGGCATATGAGGGGCAAGTGGAGGAAGTGAAGGCTAATGTGTTATCAGCTGTGTGATATCTCTTTTATGCCTCAGAGGATTGGCCTAAGACCCTTCACTCTATCGTGGGGAAATAGGAACAGCTGTGCACAGGAGAGAAACATGACAACATGCACCTGAGTATGGCTGCTACTGATGATTAATTTAACTCTTATTCTAATCTGACACTGTCTACCTCTGAGTCTTAAAGACTGTAAAAATACTGATCCCAAGATGACACCTTCAATGAAAAAAAGAAAAGACTGCACTTTTTAGATAAATTAACAGTTCCATTAATGATTTACAGTTGCCAAATTGTCAGCTTGTACCCATTTTAAGAGTCCAAGTGCATTCCCACTGTGTCTTTTGTGTCACCTGTCCATGTATGTATGCACCAACACCCGTGCATCTTTTTGCATTCGTGTCTGTCTCCTGGACAAGTGTGATAAGCATCCCTCCAATGACAGGGCTGAGGTTCTCCCTTTTTCCTCCCTGCCTTACATTCTGTCACCAGGGGCAAGGGTAGATAGCAGCGAAGCACACACATGCACACGGCCATTCACCCACATACACAGACAACCACCCGCTGATGCTGTCGTTGCGATTATTGCATTTGAAGTTGGGCTATGGTTCACTTCTCCATGGGAGGCACAGCCAATTACTGAACAGGGTTAATTCAGGACTAAACAGGGGGATTCCTGCAGAGGCAAAGGAAAGAAATAACATCGTGTTTACTGTGATGCTGAGTCATACATGAAAGACTCAAGGGCTGCAGAAGTGATTAAAAAAAATATACGATCACTGGTTTGTGGCAGTTTAAACTAGAATGAGAATCTATAGGAAATTAAAAGTGGAGCAGATTGATACACTGATACATAACAAGTACCTTCATTTTCTTTTGTTTGCGTTACATCAATAAAAACCAAACCCTTAAAGTACAAACACACACACATAAAATAACCCCGACACAAATACAAAGATAACATGACAAAGTTTCATGCCCTCTGATATTTATTGGTATGCGCTGAATGAGACCACGAGGGCTTCGAGCAAGAGAGTAAAAAAGAAGACTTGCAAGATACAGAAGCAAGAAGGACACTGGGATAAAGAAATACAGCTTGGAGGCAAGTTTTCTTTTTGAAGGAGGGAGAGGAAACAGCAGGAAAAGAGAGAAGTGGGAGGTTAGAGAAATTGTTCAAAAGGGATCCAAAGCGTGAGAACCAACAGAAGACCAAAAAAAAAAAAAAAATTAGGCGGTTGACAGAGTGTCGGAGAGAAAACAGTGTTAGAGGAATAAAGACAGAAGCCAAAGCATAAACCTCGGATTGCCCTTGTGCCAGATTCACAGATGCAACTGGTTGGCTAGGCAGTATGGCACATTTATCACTCCCATATTGAAATGTTTATCAAACAACAGCTTCACAAACTGATCCAGCAAATAAATGACTTTTCTGACGAAGACATGGCAAACACTAGACTATCCATCCGTAATGCCTGATATGCGATGTTTGAAGGCAGGGCCACATGTTTATTGATCAAGGTTCTGTCAAGGGAGTTTTAAATGAACGGCCATATGCCACAGCAAGCAGGACAACACCGGCGGGCTCAGACAGACGGGTCAGTCGTGTGTCAACTCTTGTCTGCAATCATCCGTTTTTCTTTTATCTACTGTGTGTAGAAAACCTACAGTGAGAACTGCATCAATGGAGAGTGAAGGGCGCTTCCAAGATAGGTTATTTTCAAATGGAATCTGAAGAGGTTTTCTTGACAAGAGTTTTTTTTCTGTCTAATTGGCTCTCAAGGTAATACCAAAGAAGAAATTCTCATCTTGTTCTTTCTTCTTTTCCTAGATGCCTTTGGTCATATTGTCTGGTGTATTGTGCAGAATATGGGGCTTAGTCAAGATTATCTCAGATATACTTTAAGTTTCTTTGTAGCCACTGGCCTTCTCCCTTCTGTGTTTGCTTGTGACCTCGCATTCTGGTGTGGCTAATATTAAAACACAATTAAAAAAACCTCACCATGAAAACAAGTAAACAGGACTACATATAAGACGTAAAATATTGCAGTGAAAAACAGCAGCCTGTCCATGATGAGACGAGAACCATCATCTTTAGCAGCCTGTTTAAATCCACATCCCCTCTGTGCCCACCAGCCACATACTGATCAAGGATATTCCAGTGCAGGGATGTCGAACTCATTTCACATCACCGGCGACATACAGCCCACTTTGATCTTATGTGGGCCAGACTAGTGAAACTCCCCTCTAACTATACATGTAATCAATGAGATATCTTAATATAAGAAAAAGAAGCACAATTTCCACAGTACATCTCACTTTTTGTACATAATAAAGACATGCTGCTGTAAATGAAAGAAATCTATCAGCATGACTCTTTGGGCTTAAATTGTAACAAGTAAATGTATAAAATACAGAAATTTACAACTTAATTATTTGGTGTAATATGAGTGGACATGGGAGAGGTTATTATCACTCGTAAAAGCTGTAAAACTTTTGAAAATACAGTTAAAAGTAAAAACTTTATGTCCGGGTCTTATATTTGACACTCCTGTTCTAGTGCCTTTCAATTTTCTTTTGTCAATTAATTAAAATCAGGTAAACTTTCATATATTCTACAATCATTACAGATAAAATTTTGATGATTTTGGCTTATATCATAAAAATCAGAAATATAGCTTTTAGTTTTAGATGAGATAGTGTAAAATCAACTGCAAAAAAGGATTTGCAGTACAGATTTTCTTGTCTGGTTATGTTTATTTTTTATACTAAATTCTTGGTTGGGGCTACTTTAACAAGAATTACTGGATCAATGTGGCATGGCATGGAAGTGACCACTTTGTGGCACCGCAGAGGTGTTGTTGAAGCCCAGGTTGTTTAGTAGTGGTCTTCAGCTCATCATACTCAGGTATTTCTAGTCCGTCTCTTGTGAATAACCCACAGTTTCTCTGTATTTTTCAGGTCAGGCGAGTTGGCTGGCCATTCAAGCACAGTAATGATATGGTCAGCAAACCATTTGGCGGCAGTTTTGGCTCTGTGAGCAGGTGCTAAGCTAAGTTTGTCAGCAGATGGAAGCAGGAAGTGCTCTCCTGGTTGATGTTGCATTGACTTTGGACTCACAAAAAACAGAACAAATCACCCAGCACCAACAGCAGCAGATGACATGGCATCCCGGATCATCATGAACTTTGGAAACTTCATGCTGGACCTCAAACACACTAGATTTTATGCCTCCCTACTCTTCTCCCAGACTCCAGGACTCCTCTCAGTCCTCTCAAGGCTGCATTCATTCCTGTTGCTGGTGCAACTTTTCCCTTCCAGTAAACTTTCCATTTATAAGCTTTGACACAGCACTCTGTGAACAGCCAGTGTTTTCAGCAAAAACCCTATGTTTTGAAGGTTGTCAGCAGAGATCTGCAGTTTTCCCCATGATTGTAGTTATACTTCTTTAACTGTCATACACAAAGTGAAAATAAAATACTGAGATACTGGATCGAGCTTTAAGCCATAACCATCAAATTAAAAAAAGAAGAAGCTTGAAATAAGTCATTTTACATGTAAGAAATACAGAAGTGAAAAAAACTTTAATTTAAATAAAAATTTGTGATGTACTACACAACACAATTAAATCTGATGTCTGGCTTTGCAACTTTTATGCTCTGATTTATAAAATAATTGACACATTCACTGACGGTCAGTTATGTAATCAGGTGATGTAAAAATCTTTGTTGGTAAAAAAGTGTTTTGAGGCAGACAGGCAGTCCTTGTCTCAGTCACGATAGACTAAAAATAGAACAGCAACCTTCTTGCAAATAGGAAAGCCTCTAATTCTGATTGCATGGTGGAGATTCTACTCAATTCAACCAATTACAAGTAGTTTTGGTGACTAACAAGTCCCAGAGGTTGAGTGTGCCACACCCCCAATCTCTGCTTGACCAGTTTCAATCATAAGGTAGTTGTGCCGGTCACCTGGTGGGAGTCAACCTGTCTCTGTACAATCGGGGTCCACAAGAACTATTTTGGAGTTAATTCACCATCCTGTAGTAACTGTGTCTATCTAGGCAATGATGTTCTGTACAATATTATGTAAGCTGTACCATAATTTAAGAAAAGACAGGAAGATAGACTTTTATTCTTCACAGAAGGGCTAGTGCTTGAGACAAAAGTTGGGTGTGAATCTTCAATAGTTTGCTGCTGAGCCTAATTTATGGACAGGGAGAAGCAGAATGAAAAATTCAGTTTCAAATCTATGAGGTTCTGGCTGGACTGACCGTAAGTAGTGAAAATGAATTTCTGTGTAGACGGCTACAGATTTCAAACAGACAGCAACAGATCTATGATTTTTCGAGATAACAGTTAATCACTGTATTATCACAATCAGGTTGCATATAATTGCCAAATTGACCCTTTTCAATTGGTAACAATAGCAAACTGATAGCAGTATTTTCGCTCTTTTGACAAAACAAATCGCCTGGAGGTCAGCAGCTGACTGTGCACGGTTGTACACCCGGTCTCCATCTTTGAAGCAACCATTTCAAAATCAACAGTGCTGCTAGTTTTGCAGTTCTGGTCATGCCAAAGCCTCCAACCACTGTTTTCCATAGTGTGAGAGTAGCACAAACCACTGATTCTGATTTTGGATTAAACTGTAATTTTAAACATGGTTAAAATAGTGTGTGTGTGTCTTGTGACATTTAAACTAACAACACATCTTCTTTTTTGCTGTATTTGATAGACACAGTGAAGAAAAGACATGAAAGCGGGGGAATTATGTTCGTATCAAAGAGAAACTGAGATCTGTCTGTAGGCTAAACTGTTGCTCAACATTTTCTGTTTGCATTTAATGAAACAGTTTCCCATTTAGTATGTTCATGTTGTACACTTTGATCCATATGAAGTCTTTATCTGAAATAGATAAAAGCAGCAGTTGACCTCTGCGTTAGCCCGCACGGAGAACCGTAAAAAAATCAAAGTTCACTGAGCTGTAGATGCTGACTTGATATGAGATGCAGCATAAGGTGAAGTTTGGGTCTGGAAGCCAACTAGATGATTCATCTGTCTGTGCTTGACCAGATGGGTTATATGCCAATACCAACAGATGGTAAGGATGACTGACTGCCCCGTCTCAGGTCATTAACGCGTGCACTTTCAGGCACACACACACAATCACGCGTATAAAATGCAGTACATGTACATACTCATTAGAAATACAAATAATGTACACTCACTGCTGGAGGGCAAAGCAGACAACACAGGCGACAGCACACCGCTACAGTAATAACTGGGCCTCACACGTGTCCTGCTGTATGCGTGCACACGGTGATGCTTTTCCATTGTAAATTTGTGACATTTAGGATTTCAGTACGGTGGCCCTGAGAGGCCAAACAGACTGCAACTTAAGGAAACCCCAGCAATAAGAAAAATGCTACAAAGGCTCACAAAACACAACAGAAATAGGAAAAAAGAAACCAGAAATAGGAAAAAAGAGATTTCCAAAAGCACAAGGGAAGTGTTTCTGGGGAGACAATAACCCGACAGACCAGTTGCAGGAACCAAAATATGCTAAGAATTGCACTGGGAGACACTTAAAAGAAGTGGAGGCTCTATTGGTTTTGTGAGGAAAGAAAAGATGAGAGGTAAGTGTGTTAGCCTAACTATTAGCCTAAAAGTATTATATGAATTATATGAATCATGATAAAACACACCTTGCATGTTTTGGGTTCCTGCCACTGGTCTGTCGGGTTATTGTCTCCCCAGAAACACTTCCTTTGTGCTTTTTGAAATCTCTCTTTTTTTTTTTTCCTATTTCTGTGTTTTTTTCTGTGTTTTCTGAAGTTGCAGTCCGTTTGGCCCCTCAGGGCCACCGTATTTCAGGGTACAAGCACCTTTTACTCAAGTTCTCAGAGCAAACTCATAGTTTGCCATCTAATTTAACTTTTCCACTTGCTACTTATTGCGACGTATACGTCAGGTAAAGCTGTTGAGAGATTTTTCATTAAAGGACTAAGAATAGGCTCATTTAACAAGGAAAGCAACGCCACCTATCTTCGAAGGTCACACTTCTGAGTTGTCCCTAAGGGCATGTCTAAGATATTAATGTTTAAAACACTTGAACCTATATACAGCTCTGCAGAGTGTTAAACAGTGGCACACCAAGCATATATCTCTTCATCGCTGACTTTTTTTCTCCCCCATTTCCACTGAGACCTGTATTTCATCTCATTTGTATAATTGAGCCGTCTGTGGCAAGTAATTTTATGGTCTATGTGCTGTATATTCATGCTAAATGTAGCATTTGAATCTTCAGGTAATTAGTTTGTGTCTGTCATTTGAGACCTGCAAAGCCTTTATCAATCTCACTCTGTAATTAAGTTGTTTGCCATACATTTACAGCATAAACTTTCAGTGCTCAGAGGTATATAAATGGCCAAGCAGTCTGGAGGGAGGCTGAAAATAGAATAATTTCATTCTTTGTTTTCTTCCAAATAACGTCCATAAATCATCATTCCAATGTTGTTTGTAAATTTGCTAAAACAAGAAATACATAAAGAATTCTAATGGAAGTGCTTTGGGTGCAAGAGTCCACGAACCTGGACAAAAAGCTGTAATTCTTTAATGCCTTCTAGGCTTCTTCAGGTTTACATCATCTTTTAATGAGAGACCAGAGCACAGATAACATTCTCGCCAAAAGCTCAGTCACACTCATAAATAAGACGGCAGCCTCCTTGCAAATAGGAAAAATTGGTGATTGCATTGAAATTTAGTGCGCAACACCCTCGACCTCCTGGTGATTGGCAGGAGGCAACCTGTCTTCAAACCCTGTGGTTCGACTAACACTAAGTAATCGGTCTCAGACATATTGGTGAAGGTTTGCAAATAATCGCTAATTTAGAAATGCAGACAGATTCCCAGCATGTTGCAATCTGACTTAGTCAGTGCCTCTTTGCATCTCAGCAGGTTCCCAACTTGTTACATTCTGGTTATATTTCTATATAAAAGCAAAGGTTAAACTGGCATCCTGCAGAAACTGTGGAGAAATTTCTGAATTTCTGCCAATATTTGTATGAAACCAGTAAGAAAGTCTTTTGATGTAGAGCGCAATTATAAAAATACAATTTTACTGTGCATTGATATACAGGGTTTTGCTGCTAAAGTAATAATGGGGAATGAAAGTACAGAATATCCCAGCAGTAGTGTAGACATTATGTAAGTCCATAAGTTGTGTATGAACCTTCAATAACAATTTCCTGTTGAGCTTAAGTTATGGACAAGGAGAGGCAGAAGAAAATGCTTTGGAGCTTGGAATGGGGAGGCGTATATAAAATCATATCATCTGAATAAAACAAAGTTCAAAGTGCTGACTGGGACGAATAATGTTATTTGAAATGAACTGAGAAAGTAGTTAGGCCCCTTCACTTTTTCTCAATATACTGGGCTGTGAAATGGTTTTTAATGGCTGTAAATTTGATTAAAAATTTAAAAAGTGCACCGTGCCTTGACACTCAAAATTGTTTGACTGATGGACACACATGAACAGATATTTCACTGTTTCAAATGTTGAATGGCCTCAGTTACCGATGCCCTGGCACACGAACAGTGAAGAATGGTGACGGAGCCCTTAATTAGTCTACTTGTGTAAGCTTTCATTTGTGGTCAGTCATGAGGCCAAGCGTGTCTCATAGCAGGTGCGTGAGATCATAATAGCAGAATACATATGCTGCTTTGCTTCACTTGCTATCTTTTATTTTAATTTCCATCTATTAAAATGTCCAAACCCTTTTAACATCAATAAATGGAACTAATTTCTCTCTGTCTCCCTCTGACTGTATAGGCTGCCATTAAACTAGCCGTGGAAATGGGCTTCATTAATGCCAGAGCTAACACACACACACACACACACACACACACACACACACACAAACGGAGACAGAGAGAGAGAGAGAGAGAAAGTCCACTCTAACTTGCTCCTGTGCGTACCACAAAAAAAAGAAACAAATGCACACACTAAAGTGTGTCTTTGTGCTTCCACACAGACACATAAGTACCTCCTTGCTAAAACTTTTCCTGACTGCTCAAGACATTAGTCATTTGCCTATGAAAACCCATTAAATGGCAGCCAATCATCATTGCTCTTACTGAGACATAGCTCCATGCACAGTATGAGAAGCATCAATCATATGAGCGGGACCTATTCACGTGTGAAATTTTTAATATACATTTAATATGCCTTAATGGGCCAATGTATAATGTATGCTCCATGTTCCAGTGTCTTGGCCGGCACTATGGCAAACATACCTCAAAGTCATCTTCATTGTAAAGGTTGTTAATTTGGTCACTCAATATAAAAGAAGATGTCTCACTTTGTCTTGGGCGCCCACAAAGACACATGCAGTGATAACAAGGAAGACAAAGAGACTACTGCGCCGTCCAAGTGACAGAAGAATCCATCTTTATTAATTGTGTTTGCCACACTTTCAGACCCCCACACACAAACAGATGTGATGTCATGGGTCATTAAATCATGGTTTGTTTGTATGTTGGCAGCTCGGCGATGAAGGGACATTAGTGAGTGGCAACGGGTTGTTGATGAAGGGACCATAATGGGTGTGACACCAGGGAGAAAGAAGGGCAGGTGTTCTGTCATGTTCTGCACCCTCGACAGAACCAGGCCACTTCCTGTCTGCCGGAGGACGGGCTGTTAGAGATAAAAATGACAGCGAAATATCCAGTGCATGATGTTTAACTGTGGCATACTTGATATCTGTGGTATACTTGGCTAAATTCCTTTGTAGTTTTAAATCCAGCACTATCTCTAAAGCACAGCCCACTCAGATAGCATAGCTCCATTCTTTTATTTCCTTTAGTTTGAAAAATGAGCAGTCAATAGACAGTTTATGAAGAATTATTAGTGCAATGATCATGCTGTCTTGCACTAAAGATTAAATCCATTTTTACTTTTTCTCTCTAAAGGATATTATTTCCCCCAAAACCACTTTGGTGCTTTGTTACATTACAGCACAGATACCAATATTAGTTTCCTTTCTTAGTATGTTAATGTATTTTTCCTTAGGCGACAGAAAAAAAAAACAAGAGAAGTTGGAAGTGACAGAAGCAATCTCTCAGATATAACATAATTGAGGAGTTCATTCTGTTTTGAATTGCTCAGCGGATAATACATTTAGAAAAGTGGAATGAAATTAAGGTTGCTTTTAAACTCGTAGATTGGTTCATTTGTTCTGCGCTAAAGAAAAAAAACGATAAGCTCGCTTTTTACAGTTTTCTGCTTCATGTTCAGGTCACAATACAGACCTGGGGCATATTAAAAAAACAAAATTACTCCTTGGGTTCCTCCAAAAAGGTTGTACAAGGGGCCACTAAACGGTTTTACTGGTACACATGTGACAGATTGTAGGATATGCTTTTAAAGTTGCTTTAACCTGTCAACAGGTGCTGCTGCTTTTGCAAGCTGCTTTGCAACCCCAACTTTTCCTTTCATGAAGTACCCAGCCTTATCAAAGTCAAGTGCTCTATTTGTGTTTGGCTCTTGATGCCTAACACACAGCTATGCACATGGAAGAGTGGGGGAATCGCAGAATAAAGGCACATAGCCCAAAAAAATGCACATATGCAAATAAAAATCAGTATCGTATTACAGTATGATGGTTTGAATCAAATTTATTTAGTATTTTATTTAGGCCAGTATCACAAACTGGTCACACCATAAAGATAAAATACATCAGATGTGCGTTTGTGAAATAAGGCAGTGGCAGATCTCAACAAGCTGACAAGAGGCCTCAAGCTGACTGGCAAGAAGAGCCTGCTGGCTTGCAGGGATCAAGGTGCCTAAAGCCACTGAATATCCTCTCATAATGACAGCTAAGCCTTAATGTAGTGAAAGCTTACACCATTAGAATACGATTTCCATTATCCATTTAACTTTTCTAAGTTTATCTTGAAGCCCACTATGTTACAGCACCTCTGAATTTACTGAGCAAACAGCTGCATCACAGCTATACCGCGCAGTTGATCCATGCTGATCTGACAGAAACTCGGTACACGCTACAGGACTCACATATCGCAGGTAAGATGCGGACAAAGTGAACTGGCCCAGGTTGCATGAAAAGGGAAGTGGTCAATATCATAGTTCTGCACGATCTGTGTGTATCTTCCAACTGACCCAAAGTCCCAATGAGAGCAGTGCGCCAACACTGATTAGAAGCACAGACAGGAAGAGAAACAGCAAGGATTAAAGTGTTTGTGTGTATGTGTGAGTGTTCTGCTAGATCTGACACCTGATGTTTACCTGAGAAACAACCTAAACTACCGGGAGTTGACTGAAGGGAATAAAAGGATGAGTGCTTAGATGAAAAGGCTTTGAACGGAGTTCAGATGCATTTATCTCACCACACACATACACATTAGCACAAAATGCAAGTGCGTTCACGCACAAAAACACACATATGCAGAGGCAGATAAAGAAAGATTCCAAAATAGAAAGACAATCAAGATAAAACAACAGGTTCTGTGAATGATTTGCACACTGCGAGAATAAGCAATGTGCTATTTTCAGACTCAAGTGCAAACCCAGAATGACAATGTGCTCAATTGTACTCCGCTATGCATGAAGTGTTTTCTCTTGTTCTCTCTGAAGATAGTTTTTAATTAAGACCTTATTCAAACCATCAGCAGCAAACAGTCAAAAAAGGGTTTGGTACTTTGCAAAAGTTTGACTGACAATGGATGTATTGTACAGTCAAAGACACACCGATAATGCTTAATTTCCACTGGGGTTCGGGATGAAGAAATGGCAAATATTTCTTCCACATGAGGAAGCCAAAGATAATGATGAACAAAGTGCCCTTCCTGTCATACTGATTTTTGATGTTTGTGTGAGTTACCATTCGTTTAATTTGTTATGGTTAAATAAAGCTCCCTATATACTGTGTGGCTGCACCACAGTGTCACTTTTTTTTTTTTGCTTGCTTTTAGGTGACTGTATAAACCCATTACTGACCCCTCGAATTTCTCTCAGGTTCTATCAGCCTTAAACAAATATAGCTGTTGTGCTGAACTGCAGCTCCGGTGAATTGCACACATTGCACCTGCCACTTAAAATAGCCAATTCAGGTAGTAATTTAACCGTGAGTGTATAAAGGTAGCCAGCTATCAATCTAAGTTTCCTGGCACTTTGCTCGCTACTACTACACAAACCTTTCACTTTTCCTCTCTTTCATAAAGTAAGTGAATACATCAACAGTGATGACGGCGGCTGCCACTGGCTGGCTTTTTATGAGTCATTTCCACCTATTACAGAAATTGCCACAAGAAAGGCGGGATTGAGAAAGGCTGTAGGCCACAGGGCATACCTTAAAAATGTTGCTCCACATTGTGTCAATCACCTGCCACTTCACCAGTTGCTACATGAAAATGCAATTCTCTGAAAGCTAATTCATTCACACTTGTTTGAATTTAAATGTTTCAATCTGGTTTCAGGCCGATTCAGCGGAAAAGACAAGGACAAGCGATCTTATTTGTTTTGAGTTGTTTCGTTCCATTCACCAGGCAATACCGGCGCTACCCCCTTTATCCCTGCGTTGACGTTTCTGCACATAATAGTGCAATCTGTATCTTCATTAGACAAGCTTCATCTGCTAATATCATGTACAGCCTGGTGGCATTTGTTGTAAGCACAATGGGATCTCTATAATTTGAATATGTATCTATTCCAGTGTAAGGTCTGCTGGAGTACCATTAACTGTCTATCTAAAAATGTCATACTGCTTAACATCAAATAAAGAAACAAGCACACAAACTCTTCAGAAGTTACATACAGTGTCAAAAGAGGAATTGATTCAACCTTTCATGAGCCCTTCACAAAGGTTATGCAGCCATTCTTCAGCAACCAGCTGTGAATTTTTGAGAAAATAAAATCACTTCCTTTCCGCAGTCGACCTGGAGATGGTCATTATTGCTCATATTTCTTTTTCATTTAGTCTGCTGCAACAGCCGTCCTTGTGCTTCACTCAAAGGCCCATTTTAAGCCTGCGGTGACTCCAAAAAGCTCACGCCTGCTTTCCCCATCCTGTGTAGGCTCCTCTTGAGTTTAAAGTTCATTTTACAACCTTACAGATGACTCACATGTACAGTGTGATTTAGCTCCTGGATACTCCATTGACCTTTTAGTTTCTCTGGAATCAGAGTACACCTCGGGGCCTTTGTACGGAGCCCTGCTGTCTGTTCCAAAATACTGTGGATTAGCCTGAAATTACCTACATTGTTTTCTGAATATAATAGCACAGCCTTCTTCATTATAAATCAGTAACAAATATTAAACTAAATAAAAAGTTGACTGAAACCACTTGTTGGCTGCCATATGTTTGATAAGAGCTGTAATAATTATTTCCTTTATCAATTATTTGATGAAAAATGAATTTTCTCGACAAGCTGGTGTAAAATGTGAGAAAATAGTGAAATATCAATGATATCACTGATGCATTCCCAATGTTTTTTCCCCCCATACATGTAGTTTATGGGGAGAAAACAAACTATTTACTTATTTCCAATTAATTTTCTGTGTATCTGCTTATCTGAACTCATTACCTAAACACCTTGAAGTCCCCCAGTGCCTCGCACACACAGTCCATTCAACCCCTTTTATGTCAGCAGTTATGAGTTTGATTTTTGGACCAAGTAAATACTCATTCATGATGCTGGAATGGTTTTCCGGGTGTCTGTCACTCAGACGAGTAAAGGCAGCTGTTTTGGCGCCATCCACGTGCTCCACACCAAAGTACATTAATTTTATTTTAAATGACACAACACTTACTGTCTCCTTGACAATGGAGTGGTCCAACAGTTAGCTTGGCCTCAGAGCCTGACCTGTTGGTGTCGCCCACCACGACCTGGCTGACTGGCAGGTGTTCTTGATAGACCAGGAGACCAGAATCCTCTCTCCTATTGGATGATTTGGAAAAAAATCATAGAGGTTGAGGAATTATGGTCTTTTCACCTTGCTATATCTTTTGCTGTGAAAGAAACATTTTTCTATTCAGTTCAATTTAGAGTTTATTAAGAGCACAATAAAAAAAATCAAACAATGAAATAACTGCGGAAATATCTGCCTGACACTATTCACAAATGTGTCAATATGATTTTCCATAAACAATTCCTTAGCGTTGAGGTGACACATCTCAGGTAAGTGATTTTGAGTATGAAATGAAGAGGGGAAAAGCTAAATATAAAAAGAAATCTATTCAGAAAAACATCAGGATACGGTAAATTATATAAAGTACATAATAATCTCACAAAAGGTATAGCAGTTGTTTATACACATAGGAGTATTCATATCCACAGGCATGAAGATTTTCTTTTGTTTATGCTGTTAGATGCTGTACCAGCTGTAGTACTGGTTACTACTTAAAGAATACTTTTAACTGAGCCTATTAGTAAACCTCCAACCAGTACTTTGGTCTTTTTTACATGTAGCACACATGAAATAGTCACTTTCAGATATGTTCACACCTCAGTACACGTTATGTGGTTTAGACAAGGGAGCGTAAGGGAGGCTGCATACAAGGAGTTCACTCACACAGTGTGAATTCACCAGAGAATTACCTGCTCTATTTTCACGTCGGTGCAATGAGACATCACACAGGCTTTGTGTTAGATAGCTAGCAGGTTAAACACCATTTAGGGTCTGATCCAATTACCTCTAATGAATCAAGTCTCACTTTTAATTTGAGTAGGTTTACATCAATGTAGTAACAACTGCACAGGTGTGTCGTGTTTAACACAGATCAATTTCAAGATTCACCCTTTAGACATCAATAGATGTCTTTAGATCTAGCCAGGTGATCCTCTTTGAGGACCGTCTGCAGACGCCTTCAGCTCTTTCTTCTTGTCTTTAGCCAGTCTGCTCAGTCACAATAAGGTCATGTCACCTCGGGACTTAGTTGCTGAAACTGAGCATGTCTGTATCTGTATTCACCCTGTTGCTATAGTAAAATTATCAACAAATTCAAGTGCCCTAGTTCCATTAATGCCCTGCATGTTGTGCATTAGGTTTAGCTGTTTTTCACCACATATTCTCTTTTAATTGCTTTGATAGAGGATAATCTTTCCTCTTTTCTGTTCAGTTTTTTCCGAGTGTTTTTGCAAACTGCAACCCAGCCAACCCGGCCTTTCTCTTCTTCAGGCTTCTGAGCTGTTTGCTTTTTATCCTCTAAGACTCTGCTTATGTCCTCGCGTGTTTATTGATGTGAAAATGTGCACACCTACATGTCAGACAGCACTGTGGACTTCCTGTACAATATTAGAGGGGTTTTTTTTGTAATGCTTCCTCGCCAGCAAACAGATGTGGCTGCAGGGATTATGTTTTCATGTGTTCCGTCTGTCTTTGATACCATATTTTAATTTCATTTCTGTGCTGACCAATGCATTCTGGAACTCTAATGAGAACTCTAATTAAAGACAGCGTGCAGGGACGTGTGCATCTGAGTAAGCATGTGTGGATAGACACTTGTGCATTTCTATGTGCTGCCAAAAGTATGGGTAATGAGTGCAAACAGTTGGTAAAATTTCAAAGCTAACTTAGCCAAACAATAAGACACTGATGCGTACAATATTAACAGAGAGAACAAGGCACTGTAAAATTTATTTGTAATCTCATCAGTTTTAGAGATGAGGAGGGAGACATGAAAGCAAATTAAATCTCTTCTTCTTGCTAACGCTCAGTAATTACTCTCAAAGAGGAGGCACACGCATATACACACTCACAAACAGCGATGCAACTCCTTTTAATGAGAATATCCATCAGCTGGCTAAAAGAGCTTTAAAACGCAAACTGTTGGTTCTGGATGTAAGCATCCCTCTTAAATAAACACATCACTGATAGGGGCATTCATCATTCAGTCACTTCAGCCTTTGAAGTTTGACACATCGCCAGACTGTCCAGTTAAGGCGGATTCGGCACTGTCAGCTTAATGCAAATGCTGCATTAGCATAAGTGACGAATTTAGTGCTATCAAAAATTTAATAAATAAATAAAAATGTAAATAATCCGTGGGTTTTTCATTTTTGGGTTCAGCTTATGTGGTAAGAAAAATAAAAAGAATCGACGGTCTTTCAGGTAAGACATTGTTTGTAGGAGGCCTTGTGAATGTCAACCAAAATGAAATTCTATACTACCAAACATGCACTCATTAAACATAACAAGCAGTTAATAGACAAACTGACCTTTACAATTTCATATAAACTGCAATTATTTTAGAAGCAGTTAAATGTCTGAGGTATGTCTGAGGAATTCATCAGCCCTGGTGAGAAAATCTGTGGGTGAGTTAATGGAATAACAAACACTCCTCTTCCTTACTGAAGTGCCAATGAGCGTGGTATGTATGTACATAACCCTGTGAAACTTCCTTGTTTTTATAGCAAAGACCCAGTGATAATAAGTGACAGAATCATTTTTATCTAGGTGGGCAAAAAAAAAGTCACCACTGAATTCTCCACTCATTAGTAACTGTAGCGTTAGCTTTCCACTCTACGACACATGCATTCAGCTTATTATCATAAAAGTGGTATCCTGGTTATTAGAAAGATTAAAGTAGTTTGCGGTGGGTAAAAATGAAGACTTTAGCTGCACAAGATGGTCTCCAAGAAGCTTGATGGATAAAAGCTAATGCATAATGCAGGAAAAAGGCTTTCCCATGACACATGTAGTATTCATGTAATACAAAAAAAGAGCTACTTAGTAGCTTGAAACCTACTTAGAAATGGCTCTCTAATTGCAGAACTGAAACAGTGAACTTTAAAGTCTGACTCACCATTGTTTGACATCAGCATCACAGTTGCAGTCGTACTTGGGGTCGGTGCAGTTCCTGTCGATGCCACAGGCACATTTCTGGATGCCAGGCCCCGATCCGCCCCAGTAGAAGTGTTTCTCGTTCCCTCGGCCAACCCACCACGTGTAGGGTGTCCCGTCTGGGGACAGAAGACAAACATCCAGAAAACAAGCCTATAGGTTATTTCCAAAATGGAGAACATGTCAATGTGACCCTCACAGAGAAGTGCACAAAACAGATGAAAACATCTTTTTCTAAAGGCGATTAAGTTGTGCTGCTAGAGTGCCCAAAGACACTCCCATTACAGGTGATTGACTGTTCAAAATTTTAACTGTTTGTGGCTCTTTTTTTGCATCCATGTGAATTATAGTGACAATTGGCAGCTGCGCGGTGAATGTAATTCATTTGCTCAACATGTTTTATGCAGCTGGATGGTAAATGCCTTGGAGACCGGAAGGCACACTTAGTCACACATCACACCTGTGCTTTTACAGATCTATTAAAACAGCTTCAGCGCTGTTGCGTACATTTATCTTTTCTATGTGCAAACCACTGCGTGTAATTGTTGGAGTGAGTGTCGGTACTTCAAAACCACATGTGCGGACACACAAACACCTCTTTGTGTTTGTATGTGCCCTTTCATGTGTGTGGCTTCGTGTGTGTGTGTGATTTTTAATGAGTGGATAAAAGGTGAAGGATCGCTGCTTTTCAATAAGAAATGTAATATCGTTTTCTTTTCCACGGATAATGTATTCTGGCATGGGACAGTAACTAGGCAGAGAGATAGGTGTAAATATTTCGGTGGCTGGCAATATATCACAATAACAGCAAGAGAGAATGAAACAATATTACGTTTCCCTCTTTATTCCGGGAAAATACGCCGCATTGTCAATATCATTTTGTCAAATTTCTTTAGAGACAATGAAATCTCCCGAGCCCCATTTTTTACAGAAGGGAATTGAAGCAGACTTTTGATGCAGCACAATTGCATTGAGAGGTGTGATATACTGTATTATTACACTTTTGATTTTTTTTTTTTTTTTTTTTTGGGTGGGACTAGGGGCTAAACTCCAGGAAGAAGAAACAGACGTGTTTCTATTGTGTGTCTAAATGGTTACGTGTTTGGCTTTGGTGACCTGTGGGGTTACTGCCTTCATAAAGAGAATTAACCTCATCTCTCTTCAAGCTACTGTTCAGACAAGCCATTGTCAATAGGATTAACAGTGCCTCCTCAAGAGACTTCACAATCCTCTCAATTCGTGTGTGTGTTTGTGTGTGTGTATTGTCGTATTTTTATACAATAGAGAGGCTAAGTTTGAATTTAAGTCAAAGTTAGACCTCATAGTCTCACATTAAGGTCAGTGGTTATCACAGATGGCACCCATCTAACAAACAACCCAGTACTAGTATCAAGTACTGCTTTCAGACACATTTTGTTGTTGTTGTTTTTGTTCACAGTATCAGTAACTTAAAAATTGAAACCAAAAAGAAGGTATAGTGTCATAAAAAAAAGAAAACACAAATATATATTTTTAATTGTCTAAAACCTGTTTCAAACTAAAAGTTGCACTGTTATTTATCAGGCCAATAACAAACTGAATTCACATTTTTATACCTAAATTTGAGCAGGCACACTGGACCTATCTGAGAAGTCAGAAACTGATAAAGCCTAATGTTCATCCACTACAACTTGTAACTGTAACTGTAATTTGGCATCTCAATCAAACAATAATATTGTACCTTCGTAAAACTGTTAATTTGAAAATTTGTGGATAACAGCAATAATTATATTTTATCACTAAAAACATAATTTCAGTTAAAGAGCTTGCACATGCTAGTGGATGAACCATTACACACACACACACACACACACAAATGTATTTTGGTAATTATCAGTGCTATTATTTTAGGGCAGCCAAGGCATAAACCTAAAACACATTCATTTGTGTTAAAGATTTTCTTCTGTGTAAAATAACTATCGAATTACTTTTTCTGTCATGAAATGTAACCACGATTTCCTGAACTAAGGGTCTAGGCTCAATCACTGGATCCTGAACATGTCCTAGCACCTTTGTCTCGTTATGAAACAGACCTACTATTCACAGACTTGACTCTGATAACAGCCGTACATAACGCACATAATCATTTTGGGGTCTTTGTGGTTATATTCCGACATTGTTACACCTCAGTCAGCTAGTTGTTTTATTTAATTAGACCCACTTTCAGCGTTGTTGTGTTGCTTATTATTTCTCTGAGATATCTGAATTTGCTATAAGCTCATCCTCATTCATCAACTGACTCCCCAGCAATATTTCCCCAATGGATATATTTTAGAACACAACAACGCCGGCAATAACATCAGCTCATGACGCTTCACAAAGTGCTTCTTCAGGTGATGTGTGAGTTTTTGACAAAGCATCATTTCCCCCAGGTCAGCATGTACAAACCTGTGAGGGAGTTTTGCTGTTGACAGACACATTAGCTTCTAATATGACAGGGCAGGTACTTTTTTTGTAGACCAATTGTTCTCTGTAAATAAAAACTTTCGTAATGAATATTTTGTATTTCAATTATTTCTTATTTAAGTTAAGATTTAATTTATAAAATATTTTCTGTTCTTACATTATAAGAAAATAAAATCTGGGTCTTTATAAAACTGCGTGAATTTTGTGTCCCTTTGCACATTAGCACATTACAAAACCAATTAAAATAGATAACTTGTTTTGTAAATGCACTCTCTGCTGGTTTATTTGATCTCTTTCCAGCACACACACGCCATGATAATGATTGTATTTCTTGTACAATGCATAAACAATCAACCATGGACAATCTATAGCTAATAGTGGTGGTGCTGAGGTGAGTGGTGGGTGATGGGGACGCAAATCAAAATTCTAAGGCCCCATAAAACCTTGGGCGACTACTTTAAACACATAATTAAAGACGAAGGGATGTTCCTTCTAGCTCTTGTATAACTGCGGAGTAAAAGTAGTTAAGCATTAGGAAAAACTTATGACTGCATGAACAAAGGAACTGCCTGTATTCAATAACAATGTGTTCACAATCCTCTTTCTACAGCACAAAAAAAGACATAAAAGGAGAAAAAGTATCTCGGGCCCATGCCTAATGTAGGCTTGGACTCTATAAACACAAAACATGCATAAATACACACATGTACTGGCTGCTAATTTATCACTGTAAGTAGGACTTAAAATTACTGTTATTGTGCTGATAATGGAAGGTTAGCCAGTAATTATGTCTGATTATGCACAGTATGGTTGTGCTGTGGGTGCTGCATTTAAAGCTTGGGTCAGAATAGTGATTTTTCTTTTCTGACTCGCTATTCTGCTGAGGTCCTACACACACACACGCACACACACACACACACGCACAGAGAGCAGGGAACTTGAGGTTATATTTCACTTAAGTCGATGACAAAAATGCTTCATCCACAAGTGAAATAAAAGTGACTGTAAGCGAGTAGGAGTATGTTCACAAACTCCTGTCGAACTAGCAGAACATGAACTCACAGAGATGTGTTGTTTTGTAGTAAATTGCTGTTCATTATACATCCATTTTTTTTAAAGATACTTATGCTTATAGCAAATTGTTCAGAATGAATACTGAATGCAGGCCATGGGTAGGGGTTAGAGTAGGCTGAAATGACCTGGAGTTAATGTAATTAACGAGTGATTAAATCTGACACATAGGTTAATCCATATTACTACTGGATCAGTTAATTTTTTTGCATGCTGGAGCCTACTGTTGCTTCCAGTGACGGCATGAAGATACAACCTCAGTAATAAGAAAATGATGACCTATGATGTATTCATGGTGCAGAATTACTTATAAATAAGGCACATAATAATCTGTTTTAGTTTTCTTTGCGTAGAGATTCTGATCAGGTGATCTGTGCTCCTCTTCTGATATTCACTGCTCTTTATGAATTTAGCCAGCTGAATTCAGTAAGATATAAGCAGATGCTACCCAAACAGCATAGCTGATTTCCAACCTCTACTCACTATAAAGCTAGCATAAAAGGTAGAACTCAGTGACTGAAACTAATCTGCATCATCATCTTATATATGAGCTGATGTCTGCTGCCTTTGATGTAACCTAGTAACAGTACCCTAGGTGTAACCAGTTCAGCATAGTACATCATTTTAAACATGATCAAAATACTGCAAACTGACCAGTTTTGCCTGGACTAAACAGCCCGGTATTTTCATGCAACCTGGGAAAAAGACTAAACTAATTTACCTCAATAAGTTTTGCAACAAACTTCCCTAAAAACATTATTTAGCGAGCATAATGTAAGGGAGTCCGGGGATTATAGTAATTTTTTTTTGTTTCAGCGCTTATATCTCACATAATATTTGTAAGAGTTTTTAAATTTTGACATGAAATAAAAAATAATGTTACAAAATTCCAGTTTGAGCAGTATCAGTAACAATCAAAATATAAACTTGAATAAAAAAAAGTTCTTAGTTGTGATTTTGCCATAAAATCTGAATACTTCTTCATAAAGCTCTACAACAGGGGTGGTGGGACGGTGTCCTGCAGGTTTTAGATGTGTCCTTGATCCAACACACCTGATTCAAATGGCTAAATTACCTCCTCAACATGTCTTGAAGTTCTCCAGTGACCTGGTAATGAACTAATCATTTGATTCAGGTGTGGTGACCCAGGGTGTTATATTTAAAATCTGCAGGACACAGGTCCTTGAGGCCTGGAGTTTCCCACCCATGCTCTACAATTTAGTATCAGGGAGGAAGGGGGATGTTGTTACATTTAACCCTTTGTTACATCCATCCTTGGTTCCCCCAAAACCAAACTAAGGTAAACTCTAAAACAAATGAGGACACTTAATGTAAGATTTAGGTTTAAATTATAAAATTATAATACAAAGAGCAGTGAGCAAGGTTTACCTTTTAAAAAAACTTTTGCATCTTACTAACATTTTTCTCCATTTATCAGTGTGGCATATATGTTTTTCTCTCCCTTGGAAATACAGTAGTAGCTACTAGCAGACAAACTGTGCAGAAGCAGTTTGTGTTTGGTGATGCTTGTTGCCGGGGTCGAAAAGTTGCATTTGATCACCTGTCATTTTAATAATGTTTTGTGGCTAGCTAGTGCTTAAATAGAAAGCAACTTTATGTGTGTACCATGAACTTAAGATTCAAGGTTCAAGGCTCAAAAGGGCTCACTGTCATTTTGCATGGTTTTTCAGATATAAACAGACTGCAATGGAATATTGTTTCTCACCAGGCTCTACAGTGCAATAATCAGTAAAAAGTAAAAATACAATATGACAATCAAGCAGCAGCTTGCCGAGACACTCAGCAAACTCAGGTGTAACCAATCACACTCACTGAGCTCACGAAAAGGGATGTGTTGAAGGTACAAGTGTGCCGTGGGATGTCATTATTTTCTTGTTACTGAGCATTTATCTCCATGCTGTCACCAGAAGCAACACCAGCCTCCAGCACACAAAATATTAACTCACTCGACAGTAATATATATTAACTTGCCTCTTAGATTTAATCACTTATTAACTGAAGGACCCTGGTTGTGACTGCAAACCTTTCTCAACCTCTGAGTGGTAACCTGAAATACACCTTCCTAGAAATGTAAGTACAAGTACTTCTGACACAGTCAGCAAGTATTGTGATTGGCCTGTTTACTACCATCTATTCCTCCTCCTATGGATGTCTGTCTGCTTTTTTCTCCTCAAGTTTTGAATGGCTCAGTGAGAGAATAACAGCCACAGCCTCAATATAAGGAATAATAATCATAGCATTAATCAGCTGTCAGCAAATTCCTGAAGGGAGATTGCTAAAACTATTGGAATGGATGTAAGGGAATGTACAAAGAAGTGGAAAAAGAAAGTCCAAGTCCAAAGAAAAAGTCCAAAGAACATAGTAGCTGCCATCTCATAAGAAATGTCAAGAGATGACCACAAGGCCCCTTGCATAGGTTATGTTGTAGGTGTCACAGAGGTTCACTGCAGAAGTGACAGAAACCAAACCATGCAAAGGACTGCATCCAGACACGCTTACAAGAAGTGTGTCTGAAGATAAATTCATCAGAAGGAGAAAAAGCTGCAAGCTAATGATTCATAAAATACTGTAGATACATGGATGCTATTTGCTCTTCTGCAGCTGTTAATAGTACAAAATAATTAAACATTATGGTTAATGTCAGTCTCAGAATATCACAAAACTGTGTATATTGTTGAGGCTTCTGTGTGGGCCACATATTAACAATAATGAGTTGTCCCTTAGGGAAGAGAGTGTAATACTGCCCTTTGTAGTTTAACTTTCTAGACAGCTCCTCATAGCTATGGGACAGACCTATAACTCTGTTTTTCTTGTACTCTTTTTAATCATCGTTATGTTTTTATTCCCTCACACAACATCAGTCAGTGCCTGTGTTGTCTGTAAGGAAATGTAAATAAATCCTAGGCTACACCAGGTAAACATTACCAAGCCTCCGAGTGCATTTCCTCCATCACCCGGCTAGTCCTTACACTCATTGCTGGGCCTCTCACTTTCCCTACCATATAATAACACAGGTTTTTCAAAAGGTGAGGAGAGAGCACAAAATTGCTTTCACAGAAAAAAAGTCCACTTGGCCCATTTCATAATTTGTTTTTCAGAGTATGTCGAGAAAAGGAGAAGACAGGAGAAGATGTGTAGGAGTAACAGCAGGGCATCAGGTGAAATGAGAGCTATGTATTGTGCCAGTTAAACTCTCCTGTGTGATTCACTTGCCCGTGCCAAAACAAACAACTCAGGAGCGGAGAACGAAAGGAAGAGGGCGGAGGGGGAGATGAGAGCACGACAGCATGGATGGATGAAGATGTGAGGGAGGAGAGATAGAATCGTACTGGCAGGGAGTTCATACGGAGATCCGCAGAGAGAGAGGGCACTGCCAAGATGAGGCTCAGCAGCATGTTTGTGTGTGCAAGAGCATGTCTGTGAGTATATGAAGAACAGAGACCATGTGTTTGCATCTACAAAAGTCCTGGGTTTAAAAAGCAGGTGCAAACTATCACAATTCCAACATAAATATGATTAACATCAATGTGGGTATTCGAAATTCCATCTGACCGAATCAAAACATCAGGAAAGCTGCTTTGAATTTGATATAAAAGTGATTAAAAATGTGCTGCATTCTCTTAGGATTTGTAGTAGATAATCCTCTGTGTGTCATATTAAATGAAAATTTGGCTTAATTATAATTTATCGATGCAAAGAAAGGAGACCATCATTAAGCTGAAAAATCAAAGTAAACCTTTCAGCGAGATGGCAAAAACATCTGGAGTGGCCAAATTAGCAATCTGGTAAACTCAGAGAAATGAACGAATGCACCAGCCAGCTCAGAAACACTCGTCCTGGAAGACCACAGGCGACAATTAAGGCGCAGATTTTTTCCTTGGCTAAGAAAAACACATTCACAACATTAAAAAAAACACAAGAGAACAAGAGACAAAAGCGTTTATCAATCCATCTTTTTACATGCTTATCTAACCTGGAGCTTATCCCAGCTAAAAGCTTTGTGAAACATGAAAAACACCAAACAGGCCACAGGGTTAACCAATCAAACTCACATTTACACCTGTGCCAGATGATAACCCAGAAATTAGAGTTGAACTACGTCAGTGAGATCCAAGTATTGGATTAACATTAACTGAGATGATCTCCAAAATAAAATGACGAATAAATAAACACTCGCACATGCTAAAAATGTTTGTCTTTGCGTCATGATTCTCATGTCACTCCTTACAGCCGTCATCAACCCTTACTTTCTCCTTTGTTGCAAAATCTCCAACAAAAGTGCTAAATGTTCACAGGAGATGAGGAATCAGACATGACAGACTGATAAGGCCCGGGGCTGTGTTCCTCTTCTGTCCTCGGGGACAGCCACACAACAGTACTTATTGTGATGGGTTTATCTATTTGTTATCCCAAAAGCACACATAACAGGCACATAGTCACACCTACAGCCACACTCACATATATTTATCCCTGCTCTTATCCAGAGAAGCTAATGTCTTTATTTTCATCATTTCTGCTGTATTTTGTGGAGACTCATACTCCCCAAAGCAAAGACACATGAGCAGTGGACAGTAAAAGCAAAGAATGAGAGAGGAAGAGAAGAAGTAAAAGACACATAGTGGGAACTGAGATAAGAGTATTGACAGCAAGAAAAAGAAAGAAAGTGGATAAAAAAAGATCAGGAAAGTGTGAGATCCTTGTCTTACAACTATTGATCTTTTAGCAAGTAATCTGATCATTCTGAATGAGTGCCACTGAACCAAATGGGTCCATAGCAGCCTTTTAATATATTTATATTATGACTAGAACCAAACTCATATATTGTTATATCTATTTAGAAATGGCATCATCGGAGATAGTCTTGTGTCTAAAACGGTAAATGTGATGTATAACACATGAATAACAACTATTACTGCAAATAGTTGAAAGACATTTAAAATGTTGACACTGAGAAATAATATTAAAAATTCAAAAAACCTAGATCAATCTTTGCAAGCAAGGTGTAATGCTGAAAGCTATTACTAATTAAGCGCCATTAATATTGATCAATATATAGTCAGTCAGGCCTCAGTTAGCATCTGAAAAGTTCATGACAGTACAATTTGAAAAAAGCTGAACAAGTAAGGTTTGTTTGGAAGGGTTGCCAGGAGAAAGCCTTTTCTCTCTAACAAGAACATGGCAGCATGGCTTAGGTTTGCAAGGTTGCATCTGAAAAAAAATCCTGCAAAACTTCTGGAACAATGATCTTTGGACAGACAGCACCACAATGGAGATGTTGCACAGCACCACGCTTGGTGACAACTAAACACAGCATGTCAGCAAAAACACCTCACACCACCTGTCAACCATGCTGGTGGAGGGGTGATTATTTGGGCTTGTTTTGCAAGGACAGGACCTGGACATCTTGCAGTCACTGAGTTGCCCATTAACTTCTTTGTATACCAATATATTCTAGAATGTACTAGAAACTTAGCTGTTTCAGTAAGACAAAGACAAACCACAGAGCAACAATATGGCTTCAGAGTAAAAGAATCTGGGTGCTGTGGCTGCTGTATTTATTAGTCACCTAGTGATGCATTATAAAAGGAAAAAATATGCCAAAAGAGACCCCAAACTGTTAATCAGCTGAAATCCTTTATTAAACAAAAATAGGAAAATATTTCACTTTTAGTGTGAAGCAATTGGCCATTTACAGAGCAGTAAACCTGCTTTTGTTCCAACATTTCTAAAATATAAATCAAATTCTTAATATTTTGAATGTGTTTAAAAAGTTTTGTATCTGTTAGACTATTAGACTTTGCAATTATTGCCCTTTTGCAATGAAAAAAAAAAAGACAGGTGTAGTGTTTGCCTTATATAAAAGCAGAAATTTCAAGAGCCTGTGGTTTGATTGTAATGCCAGACTGGTCTGAAGTACAGAGACAACAATCATTTAAAGTCCATAACACCCATAATATCCATTAAAATTGCTCATACTAGGCACAAGTACCAGGGCCACGCTCAGTTCATATCAGGGGATCACACCCCTGCCAGTCAGACTAGAAACTGAAAGGTCAGTGGATCCAAAATGGCACTTGATATGCTCAGCTGCTCATATCCCCAGTGTAGGAGATAATGGCTTTTAAGAAAGGTGGGCAGTTTGAGTTGAAATGCCAGAATGGCATTCATAACCCTATTTGGCTTTCTCATAAACCTGTCTCAGGCGTCACCTTTTAGCTTGTGGCTTTCTGGAGTCACTGCAGCTATGAGAGCGGTCATTATCGATTTCTTCTCTGACCCCGCTGACTGACAGGTGTCTGTCAGAGAGCTGCTTCACAGTATGTACAAACTCATGCATGGATGAGAATACGCTTTTATTCTGCTGTCTACATTGATCTCTATGGGGTGTGAATGTAAATCAATATTCTTCTCTCTCCTCTAACAAGAGCAGCTTCTGTATTATTGAGAAAAAAAAAGTTAAAGGCCAGAATATGTCTTATGCACGCTGCCAAACACTTGTCTTTGAAGAAAAAGAACCACTAACAAAATCCTGCATACCCATTTACACACAAATGTGCCCCTGCTCTTACTTAAAGTGTTCTGGAGAAAGTAAACACATGCAAACACTTTTAGTTTTAAAAAGCTTTCACACTAAATCATGGATCAAATCGTCTTTGTCAGGGCATTGTTGACTTTTGCTCTTTGTTGTCCTCTTTTTTTCTGTTTTTTTTCTGGAGGAGAAGCTGTGGGGACATTAGCCATGCCCTGAGATCTCTATGGAGAATTGAATAAATGCACTGTGAGCTTCTGCGCATATCTGAGAAACAGAGAGCGTATTTGTGTGCCGTTTTCTTTGTCTTCATCCTTTCGTTTATCTGTAAAAGTGCATGCGTGTCTTTGTATTCTCTTCTTTGCTCCTATTAATGTGTTTCTGGGACTTTGCCTGGCTCCCCTGTCTCTTTCTATTGTCTCAGTTCTTCTCCTCTTTCTAACCACCTATCCATCAAAACACTACGTGAACCTCCCCAGTTTCTCCCATCTCTATTGCCCCCCAACATATTTAGGCCTCTCTACCTCACACTGCCCGCCTTTTCCTTGCTCTCTCTTATCTCCTGGTCTCAGAGGCCTCTTTTGCTTTATCTTTCTTCCTATTACGTCCCTCTACCTTCTCTTTGCGCTCTCGGATCTCTTGCTCTATCAGGGTACTCTTTTCCCCTTCTCCTCTCTCTCTCATATCTGCTTTGCACACCTTTGCCTTGCACTCTCATATCGGCTGGTCTCAGTGGCTTTTCTCTCTCTCCCTCTCTGCATGCTCTATATCTGTCCATCTATCCCATGTCTCCATAACTCTTTCCTAGCATCTACAATAATCTCTTTATGTTCTTATTAGTCCTGTTATAATCTACCCTTTAATCCATGCTAATTGCAATCTCCTCTTGCTCTGATCCTGATCTGAAGATGTATTTGAAACACGCCCCGCCCTCCCAGTCTATCCTCTTTGGTTTGATCTGCAAAGAACTACAGTGCATACCAAAATATCAAATGGCTGTGATCTGAAAGCCCTTGTAACTCTTCGTTGACTAAATCGATGGGTAAAAGGAATACACTAAGTCAACTGCCTTAATGTTTTTGACACTAGCAGAGAAATTTTATAAACTAGTGCTTGTTTTGTGAGTTAGGACATTCAAAAGCAGTTTTTCTTTCACTGACCAACAGTTGGTGGTACTGCTAGCACAAAAATGGATTTAATGAAAGTTTTTGCCCTTAAGGAGACACACAATTAGAAAAGCTAGCCATTATATTAAATATTGTGTGAGTATTGCTAATGGGTATATTCTCTCTTAAATGCAGCAGAAATGGAAAAATAAGCAAAAGCATAACAGCCTTTTTTTTAATGCTTTCTGTTGCACAAAGCGAAAAAAAAGTCTCTAAATCCCTCATTTTGGTAATGGAGAGAGGAGGTTAAAGAGAAACACTGCAGAAATGAGTTTTGTTGCTGCCTGCAGTGCAAGCAATGTCAGGAAAGACATCTCCGTTGTCTACATCAGAACACACCGCAGACACCACTGCGGAAGGATAATGAGTAATTTCAATAGTTTTTACCTGAGAGCACCCGTAAAGGGATCCACCATACTGACAGTTCTGAGGCTGAGCTGCCTTCCTGCACATACCGCTCAGCACTTTATGCTCTAGTGAATTCATCCTGCATACTCGCGGACACATCTACCTTATTCTTCACAGGTCATCAACCTGTGTATCCGTCCATTAAATGAAAATACATTGTAAAGAGTAGAGAGTGGGAGGAAGTTGAAATTAATATCAGTGGTTGTACCTCTAATTGGCTTGCCTGCTTTTCAAAGGACATGGGGCATACATAGGTATTTTTTCCAAATACAGTCCGTGCATAGACAAAAAAACATCTCCAGCAGCAACTGCAGCTGACAAAACTGTGGGCTGATGATGACTGTAAATAACCATAATCATCATTACCACAAGGTAATCTAAATCTGTGTGTGCGTTTCTGTGTGTCTGAGTGCCTGTGAGCATAAGTCACACTAAGTGTTCTCTCAAGTCAAGGTTGTTGGGCAAATAATAATAATAAAGTTTATTTATATAGCACTTTTCTTAACAAAGCTACAAAGTGCTTCATAGAAAATGTTTTTCTTTTTTCACATATCCAAGACCTTGCTATAAACATCAAAACAAAACAAAACAATACAAATAGAAAGAATAAAAGAAAAATTAAAGAGAAATAAAACCAGCAGTTGCAACCTATTATATGTTTTTTGAAGGCTTTATGATAAAAAATGTTCAAGAGCTCTAAAAGACAATAAGGAAGATGAAATTCTGATCTCAATGAGCAGAAGGTTTGTCAGTTTGTCAAAAGGTCTAAAGTATAACCAGCAGCACCCCATTCACCAATTCAAGTATTTAAGTGCCCAGGCACATTGGGGAACAAAAAGTTATTTTTATAATTCAGATCAAGGCTGTTTAATCCTTTAAAAGTCATTAGTGTAATTTGGACAACATTTCCAAAATGTAACAGCCAGCCAGTGTGAATTTGCTAGTACTGGAGTAATATGTTGACATGTTTTGGTGCCAGTTTAAATCTGAACTAACCAGAACAAATATGCAGTTGCATAAGAAGCACTGCAATAATCAAGGTGGGAATAAATAAAAACATGCAAGTCATTAGAAGATAAGAATGATCTAATTTTAGGAAGTTTTTCAAGCTGATGTTCTTTTTACTTAAGATTCCTTGACATATCTGGAATATGCTTGGCCTATTTGAGAGCTAAACACAGGCCAATAACAAAAACACTGGATTTATCCTCAGTAAACTTTACAAAGTTTAATGAAGATAATGAAGACAAAGCCAGGACTATCAAGAGAACTGTTTTGTTTGTTTGTTTTTTATAGCAGAGGGACAGATAATTGTGTGTCTTCTGTAAAACTGTGGTAAGTGATATCATTACTATCAAAAAGCATGCACACTGAAAACAAAAGTGGGCCAAGGATAGAGCCTTGAAGAATGCCATAATTAAAATGGGCAGCAGAGGAGGAAGTGTTACCTTGGGCCTCATTTGGATAAGTTGAAAGATGTAAAAGATGTAAAGCAGATTCCTTGATCCCAACTCAGGCTTCAAGATGGTGGAAGTGTGCACTTAAATCTCAGTTTACTACGACTGAGCATTCATTTAACTTCTCTTAAACCTGACAGAAAAGTGTTGAAAAAATATTTATAAAAGATATTTGCTGTGTTGGTTTCTCCATAACCTTGTTTAAAATAAAAAGTTTAGAAATGTGTTTGCAGTTATCAAGTAATTGTTGATTCAGATTAAGCTTTTTAAGTTTCTCTCATGAGAAATATGTCATGGCGAAAATGGTCTTTGTAAAGACACACTCCATTTCCACTCCCCTCTTTTACTCACACCATCCATCTCCATACATACCTGTCAGACTCGTCATATGGATGAGGATACAGTGAACAACACTCATAATTGCACAGGAGGATGTGCGGGTCGTAAACAACTCGGCAGCAAAGAGCAAGCGGGAGACAAAAAGTAAATTAGAGAGAGGGGAGGGTGATAGGAGTTTAGAAAACAAGCACAGAGGAAAAAAAATGACCCCGAAAACAGAAAGGGAAATGTCACATTACGAGGACATGACAAGTGATAAGGGAGAAGCAAAGGATCGGTGTGACAGAGATATCGTTAAGAGAGCGAAAACGGGAGCAGCTTTGCAGTCCGTCACTGACATATTGTTATATTTGAATAGAACAAGAGAACTATAGGAGTTGTGAGAAAACTCACAGCTAAGGTGTGATGATTTGTGTTATCCCCGAAGGTAAATTGTCACCCCTAAACTTCATCTCACCTCCTTAATTAGAAGCTGTTTCATCCAGAAAGAAAAAACAAATTGGGGAGGGGGGCAGCGTACGCTGTCATGTTACTTTAGCTTTGAGTAGAGAATTCATGTGGAAAAACTTCCATTGTTGCCTTGATAATTATTTAGATTTATCATCAAAAGACGTGTTCCTTCAAGTGAAAACCTCACATTTTTGTTGACATCAGTGAAAAAATTCATAATACAAATTATGTCATACGATTTGTGTGATATCAGTATGTTTGTGTTGTTCCTATAGAACTTTAGTTAATGTCACATCAGGCTAATTATTGCAACTGACTAACCAACACACAGAAACACACACTTAAAAGGAATAAAATAAATAAGTGTAGGGAAAAGATCACACTTGGGAATTCAGCTTCAGGGCTTTCAGCAATGTCAAACAGGGTTTTATCTCTGATTTGAGTGTGTAACACGGTGCCAGCGCAGACACAGCGATAACACCTTTAACACCCCTCTCTTCAAATGTTAATATTTTCTTAGTGGAATAATATTGTTTTGAAATTATTCATTAGAGCACATGACAAGATGTTTAACATTCAGCTGTGGTGTTTGCAGCTTGGTAAACACAAATTCATGGGGATTTAGGATTATGTAAAGCACAAAGATGAAATGGCATTTTTAGAGCATTTTTTTAGTGAAACAAGAGGCTCACGTGACTAGCTGATGGTATGTCTTCAAATTCAGTGTTGTTCTGATCAGTTCCTGTTTACCTTTCAGTGTAGACTTTTCATTTGGGGTTTCAGAAATAATTAATATCAAATTAATCCTCGGTTACAGGCATAATTACAACAGTGTCACTCATCACAGCTCATCATATAAACTGCGTTGCATGCATGCACTTGAACACAGAAGCTAGGACATGTGCGCGCGCACACACACACACACACTCAATATAATTCTACATTTCTTTTTTTTTTTAGCTGTGGCACAAAATAACAGAAAACTCTCTCTAGTGTCTGTCAGTTGTCAAAGAAGCTCTTGCTGGATTTTGGCTTTGTATTACTCATGAAGGGGATGTGTATCCTGCTGACAGCTGTTGTTCATCATTGCAAGACTTTGTTGTCAGAACCATGATGGATTTCAGGCTTTTATCCTTAAAGACTTTTCTTTTCTTAAATTCTGACTCTCCCCCCATTTCTTTTCCTTTAATGGTCCAGCTGTGCGGGTACCCAAACAACTGCTACTCCGTTTCCATCTTTTTTGTCTTACTCTCAAGAGGCATGATCAAACAATATACCTTTCAATTCACATGCAGGGCAAAGAAATTTATTTACCTGAAGAAAGAACTCTTTGAGAGACAGATGGAGAAATACATGTTGTCAACAATCATCAAGAAGGGCTGATTCCTGCCTAGACGTGCTTCACTCTCTTTTTTCTTCCTTTATTGCTGTCAATACTTATTTAATCACTTGCATGAGCTCGGGTGTCCGACTGAAGACCTCTAAAGGCAAAAAAACAAGCAAACAAAATATTCCGGCGTGCAAGCCGCAGGTACACACTATAGTTGTGCTCATTGGCAGGAAAGCATATTGTGTTTGGAGGATTTCTTGCTTTGAGAATTTCTTGCAGGCATGTATTATGTTCTAAGACACTGAGAGCCACAGCTTTGTGAAAAGAAGGTTGGGTGGTTTTTGACAGTGGAGACGTTTCAAAGGTATACATGGTGTCTTTCAAAGGAGAACAAAGAATAACCTCTGACATGCCTCACTCATCCAGCCGACTACATTCTTCTCCTCTGTTTCATTTCCACCCTGGTCTTTGTTTGGAGTCGATTCGCAGGTGAAGAGGCTGACCTCAGCGGGCTGGCCACTAACCCGTTGGGCTTTTCCCTGAGCACACAACGAACTGGCAACCTTCTTTATCTACTTCTACTTCTCTTACACACTCAATCTCTGTTTTCAGCTTTATCTGCTCTCTTTCTCTTTTCCCTCTTTGGTATCCCGATATCCCCATTCCCTTTTCCCTTCTTTCTCTGTCTCAATCTTAGCTGGAGTTATTGATTTCTGCAAAGGTTGACTCCAGCTGCCATTGAAGCTATCACTTTTTTTGGGGGGGGGTTCACATTGTGTTTCTTTCAGTTGCTATATTTCTTTCCAAACTTCACCTTCTCTCTGGAACAACGTCAAGCAAAAAAGTTCAGGACTCTGCAAATCTATCTAAATGTGTCAGAGAAATTACATAATTGTCAGGTTACAGCCTGGACAGGTCTTAGTTTTATCTCAGCAGCTAACGGAAGGACAGGCATGGATGGAAACAGCATATTACGCTGCTATCTAGGGTCAGTTGTATAAAAGAGTTAGATAGTTATATCTTGAATTAAAGCAAAAGCACAAAGCATGTTGTCTGACAGCCACTGATGTGGACCTCATATACATTTACTCTTAACTTTTTTATATCCGATAAGATAAGATAAGTTCTGATGAGCATGGCAACTCAGATTCAGAGTCACTTACAATGTTTCCCTTTAGATTTTGTAAAACCTTGCCACATAAATCTACATATTAATGAGAAAAAAAACCTGATATCACTAAAACCGCTGAAACAGTGACTGCTTAAAGACACGCATATTATATTAATGTCAGCAGAATGTGTGCAGACTGCAACTGAAGATAACCATAAATATTTATTATTACATTAATGGACATATGAATAAAATCAGTGATGGTAATATGGTTATGTTTAATACATCATGCTGATCACCTAAGTATGTCAGATCAGCAGAAGTGCTTCCTGGTTGAGACAGACTGTGGCTTCATGTTATTTTGCCTCACCTTTTTAGTAGCAGTGGCTGTAAATTGCTGTAAATTTTGAGTAAACAGCAAAATTGTCTATCTTTAGTATAGTGAAATTCACCTTTAGCGTCTCTTAAACATATTGCAGTCTGGCAATACAGCCATTTTAAATCACAAAAGTACACAGGAATAAAGATAGCTCACATAACTGAAGAAATGTCATATTATATAAAGTATACAGACATGTAAAAAGGATGCAACATTATATTGGTGCATATGGTTAGTAATTAACGGCTATGTTACATTTAGATGACAATTTATTTTAAGAAGCATGAGACTATATCTCATCTGTATACTAAGTGCTCCTCACCTGCCCATCATTCCCTAATAACCTGTCCGTGATGTCCTGGGAAACATGACCATATTAGTAATGAGGATGTGGCTGACAGGTGAGGCTGCACCTGGCTTCAGGAAGCTCATTACAGAGTCTTAATGATGTGCTGTGTTCCATAATTAGGAAACTTCTCAGCTGTCTGTCCAATCTCCCTATTTGGTTGCAGCGTTGGCTGGGGGCGGCATGAGTGCTTTGGTTTGGTTTGACAGCTCGAATACACAGAGTGTCTGCGAGATCTGTGGAGCACTCATTGGATGTGCCAGTCGAAGGTTGTGCAGGAGCTTTCAGGGCATATACAGGATAATAATAAGATATAAGGAGGAGTGATTTAAAGGCTGAGAGCTGGCAAGTTTGAAAATATATTTGTGGCTGATTATGTTTAATAAGTATACATCTTTTTTTCTACTTTACTAAACTTTAAATATTACTTGTAATTTGTGTAATGCTCAGTAGCCTGGACGTAGGCTGTGTGAATCATGGCTATGCAAATATTAGTTTGTATATCTGTGTGTGGCTGTACTTGTTAATATGACATGGAATAGTAATTATTTTTTTATAGTACAAAAACTGTATTTTTATCTGTATTTGAATACAGTATTTGGACAGTAGCACCAGCAGTCTTTGGGATTATTTATTCAAAACAGGATTTCAGTGTTGTTTGTTGGTTGTTAGGACTAACCACAACATCATGATGGAAATTTTGTGTGACAAGGTCAAGTCATGCAGAATGAGTGCAGCAGGCCCAGATTTCTTGCAGCAATACAGGTGAAAATGTGAAGTGGTCCGCCATTCTGAAAGTCAGTCTGACAACGGGGTGGGTTTATACAAAAATAAGTTATTCTGGTACATTGTACAGTTATCTTCATGTAGCTCTCACTGAATACATGACAAAAACTTTTGCGGCTGGCTGTTGATGGCAGACATGTCATGCAGTGCCAACTAAAGAAGGCAAACCCTCCCAAAGGAGAAAAAACAACAAACAAAGTTTAGTTGCTAATTGGAAAATTTGAAACACAATGAATCACAGCTCAAAGATGAGCCTGGTATGAAAATCTAAATTAACCCAACAATCACATATGGTATTTTAGAAAAAGAGCCACTTTTTTTTGTTTTTTGAAGATGCAGTTTATTAGTAACCATGTGGGGGAGTGCTTTTATCTGTTACTCCATGTCATAGGCATTAAATGAGTGAAGTTCTGCTATTGAAACAATGATATATCCCATGATACTGATGCTTAATGTGGGTTACAAAAATGGTTCTGAATAAAAACAAGATCTGTACTTGTTTAACATTTGATGGTATCAACGTAACATTATGAATGGTTTTATTAACTGTACTAAAGTCCATCCATCCATTTTCTCTGCTTGGTTTAGCAGCCTAAGCAGAGAAGCCCATATTTCCCATCCTAGTCACCTCCTTATCCAGCGTATCTGGTGGAACACCCACCTCCCAAGCAAGCTGAGCTCTACCCCCATTCATGAACGAGATCACGAGTTACTTAAACACATCCACTTTGGGCAGGGGAGAGTTGAACTAAAGTTATGATACAAAAAAGAGATAAAAAAATACGCTGATTCTAGGATACTGTAACAGTTATGGATGCATGCATGCATGGATGGGTAGTTTAAGTACAGTCTATATCGGGGGTGAGCAATTAATTTGTTATGGTCATACCAATAAGCTTAATTCAATTCAGCATTATAAATTTCTTTTTCCAATTTGTCACTGTTAGAAGTCACAGTTAGGCAATGAAAATAGGCACAGATTAAAAAATCATTTATCACAATTTAATCAAGATTTCTAAAAGTAATTGTGAACAAAATATGCATGCTTTTGCAAAGATTATCCAAGATTTTTAACCTTATTCAATTACTATTTTGTTTGTAGTTTAATTACTCCATCTGCAGTCTTCCTGCTCTAATAAAATTGATCAAATTTGTGTGGGAGCCTATGTCACCAAGTCTGATGGTTGTCCAAAAGTGCAACAAACACTCATGTCATCCAGTTCTCTTGCTCTGATGAAGTTAACTATTTCAGTTACAACATCAACAACAGTTTGTTTTTTTCACCACTGAACTCCGCGTGATCTCTTGGTGTTTAACACAACGCAAGCATACCACCAAGCTTTATTTTAGACATGGGCATCCCTCAGTTGTAACACCTGCCAGTTTATTTTCCATTTCATCCCAAGCATCCCAACATCCAGTTACCATAAAAAATCACTCCTTGCTGCTGTCTCTTTCAGTGAGTGCATTACTGCCCGCCCCTCTGCAATTTCAGCTTTTTCTGTTATCATATGTACAAAGACATCCAGAACCAAGGAGAAAAAGTAAAAAAAAAATGCCAGCTTTGCTTTTTTATTGAAGCTCTAGATTTCCTACAATGTTCTTGACTGCTGTGGTGAACTGGAAGAGGCACGTTCTCAGTGCTTTCTTTATTTTCAGGGCACATTAGTGTGGGAAAGCCCAGCAAACGTTCTTTAATAAGAGAGAATGGATTGCTGTTCTTTGCAATTTTGTGGGAAATTACACAAAGCTGGTTTTGACTGCTGACTTGGTTCCTGTTTCCTTGTTTCTTTTGCAGCTTTGCTAGCAAAGGTTTAGATATCCCGCTCTGCCTCAGTCAAGTTCTTGTCTTCCTTTGCGCGTCCAGACTCATAATAACAAATTAAATTGTAATCCTTAAACATGGCAATCTCCTCTTCCCAAGCTGAGCACATGGCTTACAGCCGACTTTGGCAAACAAATTCATGTCTTGTCATCTCTCATAAAAGCAATGGTATTTCCAACAAAATCACAAAAAAGAATAAGCCATGCGTGAGTTTATCAAAGTTGGAGATAATCAGGGAAACTATATGATGTATACTTATTTACACATGAATTTTCCATTGACCTCATGCAGGCAACCAAAAGCCTGGATGTATCCTGAGGTCAAAAAATGCCCAGGTCTGGTCTACATTTATCTTTTTATATGAAGCTGAAAATCATATGTGTTTATACTGGATTCATTTTTGAAACACCTAAAGTAGCAGGTATACAGTGCATTAAGTGTGAGGTGTGTGCGTTTGTGAGTGAGCGAGAGAGAGTGAAGCTGTGCCAGTTAATGAGGGCCAGAATGAGTGAGTCGAAGTTTGCAGGTCCTGCAGAGAAGAGCAAATGATGAATACACTTCAATCATTTTGAGGGGGGCCTTCATCATTTGTTGGAGCTGTCAAACAGTTATCAGGGCTCACTGTAGGCAGCTGGAGAGAAGGCCTGGTCCATAATTGAAAATTGAGTTTAGAAATGTCACATGTATCCGTCCATCTAAATTTCAAACCGAGAGATCCCTGTGGGCGCTCAGCATGTAGAGACCTGACAGTACCTATCAATCCAAAGTTCAACATTTTTGTCAATAGAGAATCACCAGTAGGAGATTTGTTCATTTTTAACAAGGGGCATGTTGGCCAGTTTCAGTATGAGAATATGCCTCAGGCTGATCTCAGTACTTCACTAAAATCTCTTTCTTTGAAAGAAAAATTGTTGCTTCTGTATTTTTTTACTTACTGTGTAATCGATTAAAAAATTAGACATGTGGCTGGCATTTTACAGAATGCTCCCTTATTTAAACCTGCTATCTTTCAAACCCTTCAGTTACTCTTTGATTGCTACTTTTAAAACCAAAAAACAAAGACTTTAACCTTTAAATCACCAGCTGAGTAACCTTTACATTCTTTGCCACAGAACAAAGCTGCCAATTTCTCCAATTTGAGACCCCAACTGAGCTTCATCAGAAACACAAAGAAATAAATCAACGATGTAGCTAGATCTAAGCTGTCTTTTCCAAAATCCGCAGTGATTTTACTCTCTGGTATGTGTTCACCTTTACGTCCAAGGTCTAACTCCTCCACAGTGGTGTCTAAGTGAGAGAAATAGAACGCTAATCTATTCTGGTGTAATCATGCTTTGACCTGGTTAATGGAGGCAGCATACCCCAGGGCAAGATGTAATCAGGAAGACAGTTAATAAAATGAACAAGACCGCTTTACTGATCTCACTAATGTCCCTGACCTTCCCCCAGGGACCACACTTACACGTATGCAAGCTCACACTTACATATACGTGCCTTAATGTTAGGTATGCATCCAATGCATCCTTAGGCATTTACGTGGCAGTTAGTTGATTAATGTAAACACAAAGACAAACAGGGACACAGCTTGCTGCAAACATAAATTCACTAACAGTTCACACTCTGAGTTCGGGGGGTTTAGGCATCATCTATTTCTGTGTATGTGTGTTTGATTCATTTAGAGCTGGAGGAGAATTGCCTTTACCTGTTGTACATATCGAGGCTACAGAATAGAGTCACGACTCCATAAAAAGCTGTCAATCACAGTCTACAATGACTAAGAAAGCAAGGAAACATGTCACTTAGGACGGGGCTATATTTACATGAATAACATTGAAACCATGCGACTATCAACACTGATCTATAGACAGAAGTGAAGCACTGACAGAAATAAGACTGCTATGTTAAGAATAAAAAACAAACAATGAAACAAAATATGTCAAAAATGTGTCTGTTTATGACCCTTTATGGAGTTTACACTGATGTAGGACTGTCATTATTTCAGTACAGGGACTTCAAAGTGTCTGTCAGCTCAGCTATAACCACCTATACATGTTCCCAATTATCTGCTCTGACTTGCTGTTTGACAGTCTTTATTTCCTGCATCTTCTTTTCTTGTTATCACACTCTCACTTTGATTTGTTGCTATTACACATCAATTCTTAGTGTGAAAGTGTTTGCTCTTTATTTTGTTGCAATGTTGTCTGTTCTTTGAAGCTACATTCATAAATTTATTATTCTCCTGAAGACACTATTCCAGTATCGACCACATGTGGAACCTTATTCAAACTTTATTTTAATTGTTTGTTGACAAAAATGGCTTTTATTAGGTTTATTGGAAATATTTTATCTGTTAAAGTCATGCTTTACTTCAAGAACGGCAATAATATTTAAAAAGAGAGTACTCTGTTACTTAAAAGTACACTCATCAGCCACTCAACAGCTGTACAATTGTTAACACATATATTGAATCAGCCAATCACATTGGAGCAATAAAACACATTTTGTAAAACAATGCAAAACATAGGCATGTAGACATTGCCAAGAAAACCCATGTAGATCAAATCAAGCATCAGAATTTAGAAAAATGGGATTTAAATGACTCTGAATGTGGCATAGTTGCTGGTGCCACTGGTTGGTCTGAGTATGTCAAAAACTGCTGATCTACTGGGATATTTTCTTTGCAACAATTTCTAGTGGTTTAAAGAAAATGGTCAATATTTTTGGCACCTTTTGGGCCCTCTCTGTACCCACTTAGCATTGTTTAAATGCCACAACCTACCTGAGTACTGTTGCAGACCATGTTCATCCCTTTACCATGAAAATGTACCCATCTTTTAATGCCTGCTTCTAGCAGAATAATGTGGCATGTCACAAAGCTCAAATCATCTCAAACTGGTTTCATGAACATAACAATGAGATCATTGCATCCATGCACCCTCCACAGTCACTAGATCTCAGTACAATAGCACCTTTGTTATGTGGTGTAACTGGGAATTCTCATCATGTATTTGCAGTTGACAAATCTGCAGAAAATCTGTGATATCAAAGTGAACTAAAATCTCAAAGTACTGTTTCCAACATCTTATTGAATGTATGCCAGGAACTATTAAGGCTATTAAGGTTTTGAAAGTAAAAAGGGCCTAACCCAGTACTAGCAGTGTAACAATAATAAAGTGTCCAGTGAGTGAATATTTTGTACTGTTGATAGGTACTTTGAAAAACATAGCTGACATGCAGTTCCATCTTTAAACTCATATGCTGAACCTCACTGTAATGATAAACCATAGTCACTCTTTAATCATGGCTTTATAGTGTTAGCAGGTTAGGGGCAGCCTCAGCACTCTCCTTGTGTGGGATGTACTTGAGCCATTTGGTGGATTACAGCAATGCATCAACACGCTTGCAGCAAAAATGAAAATGTAATTCTCTGAGTGCTTGAGGGAAATACAAGATGAGTGGAATGATCTCTCGTTGGAACATGATCACTGGCTGCTGAAAGTAAGTTCGGTCCTGTCCTGAAGCTCCGACATTCCCAAATGAAAAACCCATAGCCATAATTCCTACAGGTCATTCCAGGGATATCATTTCCACATATTACAGCTGATGAGTGATAGGTTCTATTCACTGTGCAAGTGGTCTCCTTGGAGTGTGGAAGCATTGTTGTGAAAGTAATATAACATCTTTTAATCAACGAATACATGCATGAATGCATGTACAGGCACAGCAAAATGAATGCAGGCATGATATTGACATCAGGGCACAAAGCTGACAGTGATCGAGTTAAACACTATTGGCAGTGCAAATGGCTATTGACATGAAACTACTGAGTGTCAGTGTGTGCAAAAGCTGGCAGTAATGGAGAATAAAAATGGAGTTAATTAACTAAAAAATAATTAGCCGAATGGGCTGTCCATGAATCATCAATAAACAACAGGTAACCGATATCAGTATAGTTTACTACTGGAAGCCATTGCTCTCTGGAGACATAAACGTATGCTTTTCTAAGTTTGCAGCCTAATGTACTGCATTTCTAACTGTGCTTTGCTCCAATGTTAAAAATTACTATGGGTGGAATTCAGTTGCATATTATTATGTCTATTCTCAAAAGCTATTATAAAGGTGGAGCCCAGGATTGTATATTCACAAGCATTACTTTACTTAGTTTTTATTTCAAGGCTTCTATTTTAGTCCAAGGATTGAAAGCATGATCTGGTTTACTGATTTTAACCTCTAGATAAATAAGAGTACGCTAAACACGTAACTATGTTTGAAATTTTAATTTGATTTAAATTTAGTTGCCACCTGCAAGAAAATACAGGTTTCAAAAATGGTTTCTAAAGGTTTCTAAAACCACAGTTTCAAAAATGCCTTCAAACTCACAGGGACAGGCATTTTGTCCCCATATGGGCTGTTGGTCCCCACAAGTAAAGCAACATTCCAATTTTTGGTCCCCACAAAGAAATGTAAACATGACACACACACACACACACACACACACACACACACACACACACACACACACACACATACAAATACAGTACTTGCCCCCTGATTTCTTATTTTTTCACATAGTTGTCACTGTTACATGTTTCAGATCATCAAACAAGAGTCAAAGATAACCACAGTAAAAACAAAATGTAGTTTTTCAATGATGATTTCTTTTATCATGGGAAAAAAAGTTACCTAAACATATCCAGACTTGTAACTGCCTCCTCCTTGTTAAATCACAAATTAAATGCGATTAACCACATTTCTTTTTAGAAAGCTGAGTTCAATTTCACCAGCTATACCCTGATTACTGCCACACCTGTTGAATTAAAACTGAACCGAGTGACAAAGTGATGGAGGCTAAAAGGTTTTAAAAAGCAACACATTGTGACACGATCTAAAGAAAAAGCTGAGAACCAAAGTCACTGACATCTATCAGTCTGGAAAGGGTTACAAAGCTATTTCTAAGGCTTTGTGAGTCTATGAACCATGGTGAGAGCCATTATCCACAAATGGAGAAAACATGGAACAGTGGTGAAGCTTCCCAGGAGTGGCCAACCTATTAAAATTACTCAAAGAGCACAGCAATGATTCATCCAGAACCCAGAACAACATCTAAAGAACTGCAGGCCTTACTTGTCTCAGTTAAGGTAAAAGTTCATGATTCATAAGTAAAAAAAAAAAACCCAGACTGGGCAAAAATGGCATTGAAGGTGAAAACCACTACTGACTGAAACTAAAACAATGGTTCGCCCCACATTCGCCCCCCCCCAAAAAGAAAAAGAGACATCTTTGAGTCCCATTACATCTGGTGTTCAACTAACACAGCATGTCATAAAAAGAACATCATACCAAGAGACAAACATGGTGGTGGTATTTCAATGGTTTGGGGCTGCTTTGCTGCTTCAGGACTTGGATGACTTACTGCAACCTATGGAACCATGAATTCTGCTCTACCAGAAGACCCCAACGAGAATGCCTGGCCATCAATTTGTACCCTGAAGCACACGCATATTTGAATCATGCAGCAGGACAGTGATCTGAAACACATCAGCAAATCCTCTGAATGGCTCACAAAAACAAAATGAAAGTTTTAGAGTGGCTTGAATTCGATGGAGATGCTTTGGAATGACCTTAAACAGGCTATTTGTGATCAAAAATCCTCCAATGTGGCTTAAATAACACAATTCTGCAAAAGAGAGTGTGCCAAAATTCCTCCACAGTGATGTGAATGAATCATTGCCAGTTATTGCAAATGCTTGATTCCAGTTCTTTCTGCCAAAGGTGGCACAACCAGCTATTACTGTAGGTTTAGTGGGTAATTACTTTTTCAGATATTGCCAGATTAATTTGAAAAACTGTTTCCTTTGATAAACGAAATCATTTAATAACTGCATTTTGTACTTATTCAGGTATCTTAGTAGAACATTACAATTTGTTTGGTGATCATTTAAGCACAACAAACATGCTAAAAACAAAGAAATCAGCAAGGGGGCAAATACTCTTTTCACAGCATGATACACACCTTGCTGATAAAACAGAGAAATCTTAATTTACATGCACTGAGAGTGTTTTGCAAGAGAGTGAATAGTTGCAAACAAAGGTGATGGACTGTCATGACCTTCATGAATGTTGGCAGCAAACAGTGAACAGGAATAATATAAGGGAGAGGGAAAGAGCAAAAGAGGGATAGAAAGCAAGCAGAGTGTGAGAATATATAAGGAAAAAGAAACATTAAAATAAATTATACGGCAGATTTGTTACTAATAAGGCACAGCACAACACGGAAGTGGTACGCCTTGTGTTTAGACTCTGTGGCAACTTCTTTTTGTAATCTCCACACTAATGAGGCCTTGTAATTTCAGCTGAGAGTATACTAGAAAGATTCACAGGAACAGAGGAACAAAAAACCCCCAAAACAAACAAGCTCTTAAATCTTTCAAGCGAATCCTTATTATCCAAATGTGTTGCTTGCTTTCTCCCTCTTGACCTCTATATATTCCTTTTTCTTCTTGTTTCACTGCCCTGTTTCTTTACAGGGAGTAAAGCTGATGTTTCACAATAGGGAACACCTATGAACATTAGCTTTCAGTCTTTCTGCCTCAGACTTGCTCTGTTTTCAGTATTTCTCTCCCTTTGCTTCTCAGTCTGATTAAAATTCTTAGTCTTTGTTTTTGTTTTTTTTCTATCCACAACTTCACTCCTTGTTTTCTACTATCTTTCTCGCTCCTTCATTCTATTCTCGATCTTCCTCCGCAGTCCAGCTGACAGCATGAAACATGACCTCTCGCTTTGCCTTGGTTTCTGTTAAGGAACACACACATACAAATGCACACACTCCCACACACCTTCACATACCACCCAAATCCCAAATGCTATTTCAAACTGCTTTGGAGCTGGGGGAAGACAGGGGCTTATTGAGATGAAGCATGAGGCCTTGGGGGTGACAACGTGGGCATGATTGTCTGCTCGGCTGGCATCCTCTTCCTTGAAACTCCACAGAAGCTAAACCCCACCAGAAACCAGAGCTAACCATAGGAGATAAAAAGTGAGAGTGCTATTTCAATTCTCGGCATCATGCTATTCATCACAGGCCTCTAATGACAAACTGTGCAGTTAAGCTATCGTTTCCAAGAAGAAATAGGAATTCTTCAGTCAAATCTATCCATAAAAAAAGCAAGGTCCTGGTCAACACAACTCATATCATGCCTGCATAAGGGCTCACAATACATCTGACGCCATCAAAAGCATTCTGTCCTCTCCTGCTCAGAATAAATTCTGACTGCCCTCAAATTAATGATCAGTGAAATCTGTGGAAACCATTCAGCATCGCTAAATCAAAGGGAAGGTTATGAGTATAAAATGATGAAAGCCATTCAAAGAGCTGGCTTTGATGAGGAGTTAAAAGCTTCGACTGACAGCGGTAAATGTTTCTCCGGCCTTTTTTGTACACCACAGTCTAATGTTTCCTGAAGTAGCACTGGAGGGCACTGATTGCACTCGTGACTGTGGGTGACCGATCTAACTCATGCGCGCGTGAGCGGCACGCGTTAATGTGTTTTTGTATGTACAAATGGGTGCAAGAATAACAAATTCCGGATGAGTTTCATTTAACAATCAATTGTAGAATCATAAGAGGTGACAGAAAGAAAGTAGAAACAAGATCCATCTGTCTGCATAATATTTAAACTATTATTATGACTGGTAAAATGGATATTATGCTTGACCGACGTACCAAAGTGCCCCATTAGGCCAATTAGTGCTTTTTTCCTACACAAGACAGTTCTAATTAATGTGCATGCAACTTTCTAAAAACTGATCCTTTGATGTGACCAACTGAGAATTACTAAGGTAGAAAATTATCCCCTTAACTCCAGACTACCCATGGCACCTTTAATAGCGTCCTCTAAGGTTTAAAAATTCAAACTTTTGTGAAAGTTACTCAGCTGTACCCACTGATGCGTAGGTCATATATGAAACATTTACATAAAGAGACAAGATTTAAGAACATCAGTTATTCTGAACCATAGAAAGCATTTAAAGGGAGCACGACATAGACCAAAGCTTGGCTTTTGAACAACACCCGCAAACGGAGAGAAAAGCAGATACGGCAGATACAGAAAGGCTGAGCAACAAAGTGAATTCCACCGTTGGCGTTCACAATAGTCATGCTACGTTATGTGATCCTGTTAGCTTGCCTGAGTTATTGTATTGGAAACATTGTGGGGCGGTAAGCACTGAAGAGGCAGTAGGCTTTCAGAGGCACAGGGATAGAAGGCTAAATGACAGATGATACACAGATTTAAACACCACAGGATGGCCCAAGGCAAGCTGGGAGCCACAGACAAGTACCCTTTTACGGTAACACAGACACTGCTACTGCATACTCAAACAGATAAACTCTGGAGGACTCTTATACTAGGCATGCACACAAGCTGCTGTACAAGCACACACACTCAACGTACTTGCTGTGTTTCATTTCAGGGGCTGCTTCCTTTGCAAATCTGCATTCCAAGAACAAATCAGAAAAAGGCTGACAGGGCCATGCTATTTTAAAGGCTTGTTCGCATGTAGCCTTTGTCGTCCCCCAAATCTGAAGGAAAACAAACCACCACGTCGCTTTTGTGCTACGCCTTCTTCCTTGGTTTCTGACTCAGCAAGTGAATGGAGACTGCTCTGATTAGTTCTGTCCAAACAGGAAACTTGCAATTAAGCTAAAGCAAGTCTTCATTTAGCAATGAGGTGCACTTGCGTCCTACAGTCTATGGTCCTCTCAAGGGCATCATATGTCATGTCCTTTTAAGGTGTTGACACAGAAGATGAGATTCTGCTAACATCCCATCTATATTTGCATGCACAGAGGTGCCTCAATATCATGCTGTGAATCTAATCTCAGTTTACAGCCCACCATGGTATCAGTCTTCTAGTGCACACTGAAAATGGATTATAATTCTATAAATGCCTTGGAAGGAGTAGTCTGTTGGAGTTTTGCAGAAAGATCAGTAGCCTCCCTTGCTACCTCCTGCTAAGGTGCACTGCGGGAGTTAGCAATGGAGAAATCTAATAACACATACTTCTGCGCAACCTTTCATGTTCCTTGTCTTCCCCTGTTTCCCTGTTCCGCACTTCCAATCTATCTTCACCTTCCCTTTCTTGTTTGACTCTCCCAACCGCTTTTGTCTTTGGGCGACTCTTTACAAACGCAAACAAACCCGCACGGACACAGCTAGACCCCCTTTTGAAATGGATGAAAGCTTAGTGACAACATCAAGCCCCGTTATGGTGCCCGTTGTAAGTGTGCAATGTTGCTGACAACAAGGACAATAAAAAAAGCCATGGCTTCACATCGAAGCAGAACGGATGGAGAGCGACACGGCATCTTGGAGTCTCCGGCTGTAATATTTCTCACAGTGTTGTGATGGTGTGCTATTTTCCACCCCACAAGTCACAAAAACTGCCATGCACAAAGCAATACACTCTCTTAGTGAGAAGTTGAAGGTCCCTACTCGAATTACAATAAAAGTAAAAGTAAACGCATATAAAGAAAATAACCTCACAGCCATTTTCCTCAGTTTCTTTAGTTCCTGCAGTTGTGAATGGCTGACTTTGTGCCAGGAATGGGTGCTCCAATTGTAAGGCAATGACAGAGACAATGAGGCAGTGAGACGCAAATGGAGATGGGAAAAACATATATATGTCTAAAGGGAAACATAAACAAGAGAAATCAATGGACACAGTAAGAAGAGGCTTTTATTGAAAGAAAAACTTTGTTATTGTCATTTAGTGTTTTCTATTTTACCATTAAAGGACTGAAAAATGGATAGACGTATTTGGTTAGCATTGTACTTATGAGTGCCATGTGACTAAATATACAGTAAACACTATGCAATGCCTACAATGCCTGAATACCTTGACTGAACTGTTTAGTCGCCAAATTTTGTTTTTCAAGTCAAACAAGCCCTATTGTCAAGCATGTTACAATGAATGCTTACAAAAGTGGTGACTGTTATGCTTTTCCTGATAATTTTAGGGGCTGCAGAAAATTTAGAGTTCAAGGACTGTAGAGCACCTGGGTGTGCCATGCATAAAAAGGCACTACGATGACCTGGATGACTGAGAACCTTCACAGACACATGCATAAAAAGCTGAGGTCATTAGAGGGAGCCTTTTAATTTATGACCAAACTTTGAAAGACTGTGTTTGTATTAAACCCTGTGAATTGCTTGGTATTGCATTCTCTGCTGTTTCTCTTCTCTCTGCTTGTTGAACACATTTAATGTTATGAATTCAGCTTCCACTTTGTGGTCCGACGTGGGTTCCTCTGGGTATCCTCTGAGGAAGTCATTTGGACATCAGGTGGTAAGCACTCTTGTTGGAGTCCCAATTTATGAACTGTGCTGCTCGATTTGCTTGACACAGGCCTATATATCTAAAGGAGTTCTCACAAATGACATCAAACTCTTTCCTTCTGTAATTAGTTGGGATTAGTCTGGGTTGAGAGAAGCAGCCCCAAACTGACGGAGCCTCAAACTCAATTTGCATAATTCAAAACCTCAGGGGCTTGTAAAAAGTAAGTTTGAAGGAAGAATAATGAAAGGGCCTACCTTTATTTAGTTAGGTTGAATCTAGAAAATCAACAGACAGATGAAAGCTTGATGTCATAGAGAGTCTTAGATGTTTAGCCATGGTAGAAACAGCAGCGTGGTAGTCAGGACAACTATGTCCTGCTCCCACTGATACAGGTATCCTTGTTAGTTCTCTTACTCTTCACATGATGTTTTCTCAAGTGTGTGCACACTGTTGGCTCATTATTTTTTCTGATGTAGGTGCTGACTGAAAAGTCCAGATGTGTACATGAACAAATTCTTTTTTTCCTCCTTCTTCTCTTTTGTTAGTTTTCCTCTTCTTTTGGTTGCTCCCTTCAGCGGATCATCTGCCTCACCCTATCCCTTGCATCCTCTTCTGTCACACCAACCTTCTGAATGTCCTCCTCCACCATTTCCATGAATCTTGCCTGAGGTCTTCCTCCTTCTGCCTGGCAGCTCCGTCTTGAACGTCCTTTGTCAAACCTATCCACTATCTCTCCTCAACACATGTCCAAACCATTTCAGCCTCTCTTTGTCTCCAAAATCCTTCTTGTTGTGCTTGTTTTGAATCATGTCGTTCCCGGTCACTCCCAGTGGAAATCTTAACATCTTCAGCTTTGCCACCTCCAGCTTGGCCTCCTGTCTATTGTCAGTCTTGCTGTCTTGACACCATACATCATAGCAGGTACTACTTCAATCTTGTAAACCTTCCCTTTCACTCCTGCTTCTATCTTTCTGCCACAAATCACCCCTAACACTTGTCTCCTCCCACTCCACATGCTCGACTGTCTGTTGTTTTGGATGGTTGACCCCAGGTATTTTAACTTGCTCATCTTTACTACCTCTACTCCTTTCATTTTCACTGTTACCCACTGTCTCCCTCTCATTCACACAACTGTATTCTGCTTTTTATTTTACTGACGTTAATTCCTCTTCTCTTCAGAAAATACCTCCACCCCTCCAGATTCTACAGCCTCTCTTATTTCCAAAGCTGAATTTTGTTTTGTTACTATAATCACTACAATGTTGAGGTAAATGCCTGACTTTTCCGTTTTTGAAGCTTGCCAGTAGTTTGCACCTCGTGGTTAATCCCCTGTGCATCTGCAAAATGTTTTGATCCACAAGGGAACGAGCAAACCTACTCCTGGAGAAGCTTCTTGACCTGCTGTGCTGTTATAAAAGGGTTTTTTGTTTTTGTGCCTCTCAGTCTGCCAGTTTCTTTCTCACTTTCTACTTTTCTTTAGCACTTACTACATTTTAAGCACTCTTTGGTGCATGAAATAATGTTGAAACAATACACAGCTGGATAAAAAGCTGTTTGTAGTCAAGTACTTCATGGTTAAATCCTTGTGATGCAAAATTTGTTTTAAGGCTACAGCTCACACATAATTCCTTCAGGACTGTAAACCAACCTAAATTAAATCAGATAGTGTCTTGTTATTTCAACTAGAATCTCACTATTACTACAAATGTTACGGCTCAAAGACCAATGTTACAAAGGGCCTTTTAGTGAATAGCACAGGTTTTCGGTCAGTCTGATGTAGTCTTGTAAATGTTGTAAATTCTGCAAATGCTCCACTGACACTCACACAGAATTAAAATTTAAACCCTTAGTCAATCAAATACTCTTTTAAGGTTTTTGAGGTACAGTATTACAGTTCAATAAGTAGATGTGCCATAGTTCACCAAAGAGAAAGGCAATAATTTGAGTTCATCTTACAGTCTAGTGATAAGTCTCCGAATTCCCAACCTCTGTGTGCCATTGGTGTGTGCCAGTGTGCAAGAGTGAAAGTGACACCTAGATATATGCATCTGTATCACAAAATTACTGTATGTGTGTGAATTAATAAAATGCTTTAAGTGGTGTCACTGGAAACCTTATATATTCTATTTAATCCATATTTTTCCCCTTTTTTCAACATCCCTGATGCAGTTTTTCTACTTCCAGTCAAAAAAACTGTTTGGGAGCCACTCATATACACTCACTAGCCACTTTACTTCAGGTACACCTTGCTAGTATTGGCTTAGATCTCCTTTAACCTTCATAACTGCCTTAATTCTTAATCGCATAGATTCAACAAGTTGCTGGAAACATATCTTGGAGATTTTGCCCCATATCTGAAATAATCTGAGTTTTTTGACATAGTGCGTTATCCTCCTGGAAGAAGCCATGCGAATATGGGTCACATGTACAATGGAGTTGATCAGGAACAATACACAGGTAGGCTGTAGTATTTATAGGATGCATAGATGTTACTAAGAGGTCCCGGTTGTGCTCAGAAATCTTTCTTCCCCATTCTGATGCTCAATTTGAACTTGACCAGGTTGTCTTGACAATGTCTGCATGTCTAAATGCACTGGGTTACTGCCATGTGATAGGCTGATTACAGTTGAACAGGTGTACCTAACAAAGTAGCCAGTGAGTGTATACTGATCTGCTAAAGCCAACTTTACAACTGATATCAGCACTATTACTACTAACATTACTACCACCGAAGAACTGTCTATGTATTTCAAATATGACATCCTAATTCTAATACATCCAAGATCAAATGGTTTGAATATACCTACTGGTTTTATAACTGAACATAAGGCTGTCAAATCCATTATGCGTGCTCTGCTCAAGTTCAAATAGCAGAAATACGTTTTTATCCTTTGCTAAAGTTATAACACTGCCTTAAGTCATTGGCTGTCTTAATCGTCCTTCGTCTAAGCTCTTTTAATACGATTTGGCTGCGGTGGGCAAGTCAAGGTCTGGGGAAAAGTATGTAGAGAGGACCCACTGCAATGCAACACCCTGGGACGAACAGAATGAAACTCCAAATCGAAAATGGCGCCCACCTTGGCCGGGTCAATGATCTGTGTGTTAGTGTGTGTATGTGCAAACGTGTGTGTGTTAGAGAGAGAGAGAGAGAGAGAGAGAGAGAGAGGGGGAGAGAGAGAGAGAGAGAGAGAGAGGGACAGAACTGCAAGTAGAGCACTTTCTTGAGCAATGGAGCACATCTGCATAAAAGGCAGGTTGAAATCTTGGAATCCTTTTAGTGTGTTAGACATATAAATTGCCTTTCACGGTGCTACATAAATCAGAAAGGACTATGCATGTGTGGCCTTTCTCTGCCTCTCTATCTTCTGTCTCTGCAGCCATACTCCTCTTCCTATGGTGCTGATGTGACTGTGTGTGTGCGCGTGTGCGCCTGTACGTTGCTTTCTGACAAAAGCTGCTCTTGACAAGCCAAGCCTGCCCCCTCTCAACACCCGTCTTATCCGCTAACATCGTGATCCATCATGCTGTGGTTCACTGGAACCCCCCCCCCCCCACACACACACACACACAACGATCCCCTGCTCTCATCCTCACCTCCACCCTCCAAGCTGCCACTCTGACCTGCCTCAATCCTTCCCCTTCCTCCTCCCACTCACCTTCCTCATCTCATCACGCTTTCTTATGCCCCCGCTCTGTGTGCCACACTCCCTCAATCCCACCCATCTGCACACCATTTCCTCCTCCCTCCCGCCCTGTGAGTCTCCCTTACTCCCTCTCACCCCCTCTCCTGCTTCAAGTGTTTATCTCGCTGCCTGCGCTCCAGTCATCCAAGCAGTCAGTGGAAAGAAAGAGAGCTCTCTCTCTCCTGGGTCTGTGACCCTTGTCAGGGGGACAAACTGCCCACCGCTGCTTGCCTACACAGCTGGAAAATTAAGAACTTGTGGGGGCGGGAAGGTTCACGGTGTTTGTGTGTTAATGTGTGTGCGTGACAGGGAAGGAGAGAGACGCTCATAGATCAGTCTTGAATGTGGGGAAAAAAGGGAGAGAGAGACGGTATGTGAATGTGTGTGAGACGTGTGTGTGAGTGTGTGTGTGTGTAAGTGTAAGAGAGAGATCAGGTTAAGCAGTCTTGTTTAGAGAGGAAACAAGCTGCAGATGGTTGTGGGTGTCCAGCTGTTACTCCATCTAATGGGTTAATGAGTATCACAGCACCATCCAACTTGCCTTGTCTTCCTCTTTGTCTCTCGTGTTTTCTCTCTATCCCACATTAGCCTGGCACACAACCACATGACTATTTTGTGAACAAATAGCTCAAAAGAAAACCAAAGAGACAAAAAAAAATAGAAAACTTTAGGACCGTCCCCTTCCTCCGTTAACAATCACAAACAGCAGCTTGCTGCTTGTTTTCTATGAAGGTATAAATTTCAAAGCCGCTGCCCAGGTTTCTGTTATTGTTGCATAACATTACTGGGGTTTTTTGATCTTAAACCAAATCAATTGCCCTGCGGGAGTATGGAAACACTAAAGAGTGTCGGGATTCTTTGTTTGCAGGATTTTCTCAGGGGTTTTTTTTTTGACAAAGTGCCTACTAAGGTGAAAAAAAAAGAAGCAACATAAAAAAACAAAATCCTCAAAACTACCAGCACATGTTTCAAAACCATCCGTGGGCAAGCAAACAGCGAATGAGTTTTAAAAGGCTGAAATATGAACCATTCGCAACACATTTTTTTGAGATAGAGTACCCTGAGAGAAAATGACTCCTTCTCTTTGTTTTATGTGAAAGATGTAACACAAAAACCTCAAATGGTTGCACACAACTAGACTGCAGACAGGGTTATGGATTTCTGATTTGTTTTCATAAAGTTTAGTTTCATTTTTTCCCAGGCTTGTGCGTGGGCCCACGTAAGTGAGATTCAGAACATACAAATGCTTGTGGAGACACCTCACGAGCCAAGAGACACACAGTGTTTGTTTTGATCTGTTAAAAAATGCTTTCATCGGATCAAGTGTCTCTTTAATGACCGGCCTGATTTGGGGTTTTTAACTCAAGGGACATAATTAAAACATGTAAAACAATTAGACACAAAGAAAACAAAATCGGCCGGAGCATTAAATTATATATTCAAAAAGTACCAAAGCTAAAATTATAGGGGACATATTCTGTTTGTTGTTTTTCTGAGAAAAGAAACAAAACAAATCAATCAGCCAATGCACATGCAAATCCACAAACGTACACGCCAGAAATGTGTCCCCAACTTGAAGAAAAATGTGCAGGAATGTGAATATGTAACCAAATATTTGGCTATTATGAGATATCATAGATATTATGTCTCCAAGCATCTTTAAAAGACATGACAACATGATAAACATGGATTTTAAAATATATAAAATATCATGCAGTGTTGTCTTTAGTGAAATCAAGCTGAGACTTTAGTTTATTCCATTTGGGCTTTTCTAATTTTCTTTGATAAAGCGACCTTTCTTGGCTTTCATATTCTTTTTCCATTACATTCTTATATGATAAAAACTAAAAGGATAAACAGATGGTTTTCTTTTTTCACCATAATTGTTAAGATAAAATGTCTGTTGTTCACTCACATGTGCTAATGACTGACTGCTCAATTTGTTCACACCTGCTAGCAAAGTGTAGAGCATGGATGGCCCTGAAAGCATACACACTCCTCTTAACCATGCCATACAGTTGCTGTGGCCAAATACCACCAACCTTAACTTCTCTACAGCAAAACAGGTTGTCTGGTCAAAGTTGGCTAATTTAAACTGATGGAAATGAGTTTTGATTACATTTCTATATCATTGTCGTGGTCCTGGGTCTTTGACCTCTAACTCTTTATTATCTAGATTTCTAGTTCTTGATTTTTTTGTTGTCCAGTCTGTTCTAGTCTCATCTCAGTCTCCACTGTCCTGTCCCTGTGTCTGTCTGATCTCTCTGTGTTCTGTCTCGGTGGCTGTCTGTGTTTCCCTGTCTTGTCCATCTAATACATTTGGAGTCCCTATGTTTTCTCCCTTCCTGTTCCCATGTTCATCTGTTTCATCCCTTTGCCTCTCCAGACTGTCATGTCTTCATGTCTGTTTAGCCCCAGTCCCACTGTCAAGTCCATGTGTCTCAGTCTTAGTCTGTTTCTTCCTGTTTTATTTTGATGGTCCTCTGTCTTGTGTGCGTGATGTTGAGTTTTGCTTCCTTTTTCTCGTTAGCTATGATTCAGTTCAGCTGTGTTCTCATGTGTCTCCAATTCCCCTAATCACCCTCTTGTATATATATTCTCTGCATCTCCCGGCTCTCTTATTGTGTGTCTATTCCATCTGATGACTCTTGCATCTGTGTCCACTTCCTGCTCACTATAAGATAATATCTTATGATTGTTATTAAATTATGTCAAGTTGATCAAAACGTTACTACTGACCTAGAATACTCTCTACATTTCTTTAATCGTGAAATCATTCATGCACTACTACACGTCACTTATATGGTTAACTGATGTGCAGCAGTGGTTTTAGCATTTAACATTTCTTTGACAACAAATAATTTCCTGTCCTTCATCTCCCATAAGATCCATACATAAAACTGTGAATATGTTTAGGAGGGATTCTCCTCACGATAGAAATACACCACTAAAATGGAGCTCTGGCAGATGCTGTTTTAGGTTGTCTTTGGACATTAAAATAATGTGGCAGGCGATGTAATATTTAAAAGTGCTCAAAGCTTGCCATTTCTCTCTCTTTTGAAGTGATCTAAATATCTGTGACACAACAGATGGACCCTCAACATGTCTGTGCTGCAGCTCTACTTTAGTGTCCAGTGTTGGCCAGCATCTTGTAACAGTGCTTTGCCCTCCAGGACTCTGCACCTTTTCACATGACTGAGAACTATGAATAGCCAGGAGATAATTGGTGCTCAAATACTACTGGCAAAGCTGGCTAAGTGAAATAGGGTATCTGTATTTTGGTCAAAATGTCCAAAGTGATCACTCGCAAGGTCAAGTTATATTCTCATCCACTCCGTGCACATGCCTACAGGGCTGGCTGAAAATGAACCTGTGAAGTTCAAGCTGAGCTTCATCTTAGCTTTTTCATTCACTTAAGCATTTCATGTCATGCCATATGGGTACAAAGTATAAAGCAGTGTACCTGGTCTATTTATCTAGCTACAGGACAAGACTCCATCTAGTTATTTTTCTATCATCTTCAGCCGGGAACTCCAATGTATTTCTACCTTTGTGATGATTTTTCTGTTGAAGGCAGGTCCCCACTTGTGGTAGCCAAGTTTTTTTCCAACTGGGGGAACATGCATTACTATTACTAGTGAGTATTACTACTACTCTCTTGTAGCCAGAGCAGTTCGGCAATGTAACTTTTTAGTGGTTTGGGTTGTTATTTTTATCTGTTATGACAACAGCATAGGGCGAGGAATCTTTGCTGGATACAACTCTGCAATAAAGAGCAGTAGGCAAGCAAAATATTGTTATGGTTTTTAATAAGCTCTCTCTCACACACACGCACACTCACACACAAACACAGTAATATTTTTTTAGTTTACAATGTAAGCTAAGAAAATATTACTGAATATTTTTTTTTCTAGGAAGCCAAAAGGAAGTTAAATTTCTGTCACATAAGGCAACACATCCCCAAATGGCGTTTGTTGAAGTGCTTAGTACTGCCTAAAGGCAGGAAAACCCCTGAGTAAGTAGAAGTGACAAATATGCTGTGTGGGAATAATTTTTTTTAAATGTGACTTATTGCGATTTGGTATGATACTGATGCTTTGCAGCTGCCTTTGCAGTTACTTTATGGTTTACAAAGAATCAACTCCAAAGGTATAAGACCTAATGGGTGGCTGAGGCAGTGAACTGGGGCCCAGAAGGTCAGGACGTGCCCAATCTAACTGACTATCAAATGGACCCCTCCTCTGCATTACACTAGATAATTATTTATTCACCGTGTTACAGAGGAGTGGGCACATTATAAAAGCTCAACACGTTAGCCCCACTATATGTTTCAGTCATGTTTCCATCTTGAGAACTACAGGCTAACTTTTTGTTATGCAGTATGTATTTTCCTGCAAATATTAATTCAATCGTTTTACACCACACTGATTAAAATAGCCAGAGGGGTATGCTGGGAAGAAAAAAAAACTTGTTCTTCCTAACCTTGCTCCCCCGTCAATTGTGCAAAATACCCACAAACCTATGCAACAATTTGTTTTCTGGCATGCTTCTTATAGAGTAGTGGTTGGCCTTTATATTATGTTACACAAGAAAACTAAAGTGGTGCTCAAAGGAGGAAGGAGAGAAGATAGCAAGACCTCTGACTGCAGCTGTTATCCATGGTGGTGATCAAAAGACAGAATGATACTATTTGTATAAATAATACTATATGCTATTACTTTAACACTTACACTGTGTCTGAAAGACACAGACTCTGACAAGAGACAAGCTTTGTTTGCTTTCATATAATGTGGTGGTAAGTCCACCCATCCCTTAAAGGTTTTTACACCTTTGATCAACTTAAAGTAGTGCCCAGGCTCATGACAATGAAGGAGTGCTGTAGAGTTACATCCTTTTAATGCCTTTTTTTAAAAAAAACAAAAAAACAACAACTATAAATAAATGTATAAATGCCAATTAGATCTTAATTATGCACTAATTTTGTTCAATTTCACATGACGTATATTTTTTCAGTATAATTTAAGAGATATAGTGAATGGCTTTAAATGCTTGTTTTGTTTTCAGTTGTCATATCGAGTTATGATTTGTAAAATCATTCCTTTGTCTTATGCTTTCATAGTATGAAACTAATTAAGGGTCCTACATCCATAACTGATATAATAGGACTACGTCACGCTGATCACAAAGCTGATCTGTTGATACTTAAGAAGTCAAATGCACGAGCGCTCAGGAAACAAAGGCTGAATGTGCAAATGTGCTGCCTGACATGTGAGGAATATGCGCGCAGGCACACACACAAACAGCTGAAGCTGAGTAATTACGAGAGAGTGCTGCATGGTACATCAATATTCGATAAGACAAACATCATGAATATTCATTAGTTTGTTTACTCTCCCAGAGTGACAGACAAGACAAAAACCGTTCCACTGAGATATGTCATTGGCCCAAAGTAACACACTCTGACACAGGCACGGACACACACGCTGATTCACTTACACTGATAAAAGTTTACGACGAGCAGTAAAAGGCGCACACATTCTCACACACACACAAGACTTCATCAAAAAAAAAAAATCACATGACACACAGATGGGATAGGCAATAATTTCGCTTTCCTCACACGTAAACAAACGCATCCTCCGCCCTCGCTCTACATGACAGCTGTAAAACTCTTCCCCAACTTTGTCTCTCTAACTTTCCCTGGGTTAAAATTAAAACCCCTCAAGGTCAGGTTGGATAATCAACTTTCCTGCCTGTGCTGCTTCATTAGCACCGCTGAGCGATATTTCCTCAGTTTTTTCTCCTGTTGTTTTTCCAATTGGTCTAATCTCTCTGTGCCCCAATATCCCGCTGTAATCCGAGAGCTGTGTGAAAACTGCCTCTAGTGATCGCGGCAAACACAGCCACAGATGTCAGTGCACTTCCTGGTGCAGGCACACTGCTGCATGCATAAGCACTAATGACCCTCGAAACACTTCATGGTTCATAATATAGAGGGAGAGGCAGGTAGAATGACAGTGAGATCATTAGCATGTGTATGCAAATTCCCCCCCTTTTTTTTTCAAAATGAAGCAGAATCTTCTCTCTTGTGTCATCCATCACTGAAATGGCAATGTCTGATGATCGGTTTGTGGTCGTACTCCAGAGCTCACCGGGCATCTGCTCTCCCTGGCAACCTTGTGGAGGACAAACAGAGAGTCGAGGACTGCTGCAGAAAGCTTCAAAATTGAGATTAACCCCTTAGCTCGTCACAAATGAGAAGACAATATTATAATTACTCCTCAAGTGAGCTGTTTCTGTTTTTCCATTTGCCTTTTATCTTTCCACCAGGCGGTGGCCATATGGTGCATTGTTTATGTGTATGTGCGTGTTTCGATGTTTTGGTGTGTATGTGCGCATGAGAGGGAGCAAGTATAGCTCCGAAAATCCCATTAAGGGGGATATGTATTGGTTTGCTGTGTTATTCAAAGCTTTCTGGGACATTAGTACTGACATATCTTTCAATGTCAGTGCAAACGGCAGAAAACAAACTAATCTGCTTCTCTTTTCCCCCACTTTCTCTCTTTTCCTTTTTGAAAGTTTGCTTTCATCCCTCTCTGTTGCTCTACATCAATTCTTAGCTTCTTTTTTATTTCCTTTTCCCCTCCTCTCTATGCTGCTGCAAGGTACTTCATTTTGTTTCAAACTCCTTTCTGTCTGTCCTCTTAATACCACGAAAGCTTGTACTGATAAGCTATCAGTGCACTTGGGTTTTTATTCCTTCTGGAGCTGAACTTGGTTTATAATAGTATATTTTCTACCTCTGTAAATGCAAATAAAAAAAAACATTAAAAAATATGTTCCTACAGCACTATACAGTCATAAGTTACCCCTGATTTCTTTTTATTTTGTGTCCAAGAGGTCAGATTTTCTTTTAACGTGTTTTGAAAAATAGTTCTCCAGGCTTCCTGGAGGTCTCTCAACGGTTTTCTTTGGATTTTGGCTGCTTTTTCATTTATCTTCACTCATATTCTTTTATCTGACGAATGAATGTTTTCTTTTGTTAAGCCACTTAACAGTGACCTATGATACACTAACGCATATAAAGACACCAAACTCAAAAAAACCTTTTTAAATTGTATATATAGGGACATTATTACTAGCAGCCTGTTGCAAAAACACATCACTTGTCTCCATTTCTTTGAATCTCAGATAAAATAAAATAAGCAACCTGGACAAGTGAAGGACAAAAGATGACAGGCCTTAACCTTTGACATCAAGAAGACATGGCACAATTATTCCAGGCACATCTCAGCACCCTTGTGAGTCTTCTAGTGGCCCCAAAACAATGTACATTAGACGAACAGCATCTGAAAGTAATGTCCTTAAAAAAAAAAAAAAAAAAGCAGCAAAGACTTAAGACAGGACCTGGGAGATACATTTCTCCTCTTGGTCCATCACTTGCTGAAGCCTCATCAGAAGTGATGACAGTGCAAGGCTAGCTGTCAAGGAGCCATTCTCAATGAAATGAAACAGGGTTAAAATGCTGAGGTATGCCAAATTACACAAGTACTGGGCTCAAATCAGTGGCAACAGGACTTATGGGGGGATGACCGAATCCAAATTTGAAATGTTTGGTTCAGATTGGTGTCACTATCTACACTGTGGAAGTTCTATTATGATTCGGAGCAGCATTTTAGTTAGTGGTGTTGGAGAGTTTGTCAAAATTGCTGCAATTGTGAAGACAGAAAATTACTGTCAGATTCTGATCCACCATGCAATACCATCTGGAAAGTGTCTGATTGGCAATGGCTTCATTTCTCAGCAATGATCCCAAACACTCTCCCAATGGAGCAAAACATACCTGGATAGATGAAGAAAAATGGAGCACTATCAGTCATGGTTTGGCCTCCCCACAGCCCAGACCTCGACATTACTGAAGCAGTGTGGGATCATCTTGACAGAGAACAAAACATAAAGCAGCCAACATCCAAAGAAGAGCTTTGAATGTCCTTCAGGAAGTCTCAAGAAATATTCCTGAAGACCACTTAAAGAAATTACAGGAAAGGTGGCCTAAGAAATTTCAGGTTATGTTGAAGAACTCCATGAATATTTGCACGTTTCAATGAACATCTAAAACTCAGTTATTCAACTTTGTCCAATCAAATGTAAAGAAATGAGAGGCAGCTCAAGACAGTTCTGTAGATATAGTGCTTTTATCAAAGATGCAGTAATGGCTGTGATAGAATAATTGGTATTTTTCATTTAAGCACAGAGATTTAGTATAACAATACATACTGCATGCACTATGGCAACAACATATTATTATCAACATTCCAGGATTACAGAAAATTGGATGAGTTGTTTAATACCTCTGCAGAAGTAATTATACTGATGCTGAAAGTTTTGTTGATGGTTCTAAAGTGTATAAATCTACACAGAAGGATAATTATATCTGAGTTCATCAGCAGCTCATAAAACAGCATCTGTGTTGGTGAGGCAATAATGGTCTATTTCACATGATAAGTGCCGAAAATACTGACTAATGTCCATGGTACATTGATAGGTCCAGTACATTGTCTCATCTGTTATTTTTTTGCACTCAGTTGTCTTATATTTTAACAAATGACCCAACGTACAGTGAATAAACATTTTTGTGAATATTTAATAGGAAACAATAGCATGACATGCAAAATATCTAATATATTCCTATGAGAAACACTCTCACTCCCCAGAGCTGTGAAAACGAGAATTTCCCAGAGGAGATCAATAACCTATCAGGTTCATTTTTATCATCACTCACCATGCTTATATCAGAAATCTCACCCACTTGAATGCTAACCGTGTAGAGCTTTTCCCTCAAGAGGGTTCAGTTGCTGCCACACAACAATCTCCACCCAGTAGGATCAAGAGCATGGACATCCACATCTAGATGTATCAACACTGAATCGAATGAATACATTAAAATCCTCAGTATATTTGCTGTATCACCGAGAGCGCCTGATGAAAAATGCACGTACTAAAACAGTTTAATTTATATATATATATATATGTGTATATATATATATCTATATGTGTGTGTATATATATATATATATATATATATATATATATATATATATATATATATATATATATATATATATATATATACACATACACACACATATATATATAGATATATATATATATATATATATATATATTGCACACACATATATATATATATGTGTGCACTACTTTTGTATAAGTAATGCCTAAGGCCCAGCCTTCAGCACTGAGCATTTCAGATAGGTGACGAGATAAAAGGCGAATAAATATGTGGAAGACGGGGAAGAAAATACACAACAGAAATCAAAAGAAAGGAGCCAAAGAAAGGAGACAAAAATAAACACAGAAATAAGATAAGACAAGCTTTGTGTGGATGTTTTTAATCAGACAATGCAACATCCATTCCACACAGTTACACATTTAGTTGGTGCCCTTGCACATTTCTGACCTTTCTCTTGCGTGAGTGTTTGGTATTGAGTGTTTGCTGCTGGTACATGTTTTTGAATAATAACTTGTTTCCTGTGAGTTAAGCGACAGGGTAGGCAGGTGTGCAGAACATCTATTGCAGTATGTTGCTTTTATTAGAAAGATTCCTGTTTTTAGACTTTTTTCCTTCTTGATAGCTGCAGTGTTGTGCAGGTCACAGCGCACTCCCAACAGTCACTCCCCCTTATACCTCACTGAGCATACTGTTGGTTCAATCCCATAAGGCTATTAATAAGGTTTTCTTACAAAGACTTATAATGCACACAGTAGCAATAACAAAACCATTAGCAAATTGTTCAAAGTACTGTGTGCTGAGTGGTGCCTTTTGTTTATGGATAATGGACTCCCTCATAGGCTCTTTATAATAGTGGATGTCTAATTTTGGCTGAAAAGAGCAAAGACAGAAAACAACAGACCTGCTTGCACTGTTTGAACCGGCTCTGGACAAAAAAAAAAAACAAGCTTGTCATAAGAGGTGCAGCATTTTAAAACTCAAGTATCTTTTAGGATACTTAAAAAACATTTAGGTTCTGCGTGGATTCTACTCTGCATGTCCAAAAAACTGAAAATGACATTTAAAGCAGCCATAATCATTGTGGACCCTGCAAATATAGGGGCTTTGTATTGCACAGTCATATATAGCTTTAATGCCAATAAGATAGAAACTTCAAATGCAAGTTTAATCTATGAAGGGCAAGATGGAATTAAATTGAATTAAGCTGTACCATTAATTATATTCCTAGCTCTTTTAAAAAAAAAATAAAGGATGGATTTAAAAGTAAAAGTTAACAGTGGACTTGGATAAAGAATTAGGATATATTAAAAAAAAAAGCTGCAAGACTGAGTTCTCATTCGTTGTATACTTTCAGTAACAATCCATACACCTCAACAAAATGCTTTAAACCACTTAATCACAGATGTAGCATGCAAAACTGTGCAATTAACCACACACAGTGTGAGTGACTGGAAATAATTGTTATTCCACGACATAGCAGTAGAGTAAGTGCAGGATGTTTAAAGCACCTGCAAAGGACTTGAATTGTTTCTCCCCCCTTTCTTTTTCAAGTGGTTCTGATAAGTCGATATAGTGGATGTCTCTGTTTTTATTCACAGCTCTGTGTTCGAACGTGTATCCCTGACATCTGAACGAGGTTGGAGTACGACAGCCACGGAGCCTACGCACTGTGTAATATTTTATCCAGAATCTTTTTGGTTGTCATTCTGAATTACAAATGAATAAACATGTTGCAAATAAGGACTTCAAAGGACTACCTTTACCTCTGAGTGTGAACTAGTCTGGAGCAAAACATTACCGAGAGCAGCCCATACCATTTGATCTTTGGCTGTGAAGCACAGCACTAATTTCAGCTGCCAGCAGCTGCAAGTGTCATATTGTGCTGAAGTAAGGACCCAAATGCAGAGAGGCAGAGATCAACAGAAGCGAGCTGTTTAATAGGCTGATAAAAGTCCAGAAGATTTATCCAAAATAAGAGCAAACAGAGTCCAAACCACAAAGAAATGAAATCTTAGTAACATGCAGAGGATGCAGACAACAACACAATGCGACATGAAACACAAGCAAACTGAGACGGCTTTAAATAAATACAAATAGCACAATTGGGGGAGTGGAGTCACCTGGGTAACAAAAAACAAAAGGCAAGACGTGAGAGACAACAGACTATCAAAATAAAACAGGATGTAACTGACTAACCACAGAGACTACACACTTAAATCTGACACTGAAGGACACAAGGGGCAAGGCTATGAAAATAATATGGTGAACCTTCAGCTGAATAATGTGAATAAACAGGAAGTGAAGCAAAGAATGAAGGCTCGAGATACAATGGAACAGAAAAATCAAACATAAACAATTAACAAAAACATCAAGTCTATGAAAATGTGAAAAAAGTGTTTATGAGAAAAACACAAAAATTCCCTTTAAATATCTAACATTCCCAATTAGGTCACAAAAATAGTTGTCCTGAGTAGTAAACATCCAGGTTACTTTGAAGTTTGAACCACCTCACATGACACAGCAGCCCCAACCAGTTAGAGGTGTTTGGCCCTCAGCTGTGACACTAATTCTCAGGACAGACTGGTGGTCACGGTGGATAAGTAGAGAACTGCACAGGCTCCATCAGGGAAAGGGATCAAGGTCCAATGCCATCAACAGCAGACTTGTGAAGATCTATGCCAACCAGCTCTGTGATGTACTGCAGCAGCTGTTCAACCTGAACGTGTGTCTGGAGAGAGCCCCAGACTATCTTTGCAAAGTTCCAGCTCCAAAAACAAAAACAAGATAAACACTACAGACCAGAGGCCTTAACCTTTGAAGACATGGCACAGTTTCTTCTGGCACATCTCAGCACCCTGGTGAGTCTTCTAGTGGCCATACTGCTATTTGCCTACCAGCTCTTGGTGGAGCTGATACAATCATCTACATGCTGGGGAGGCCTTGCTCCCACCCGGACAGGTCACGCAGCACTGTAAGAGTTATTCTGCAACATGTTCCAGCCTAGACTGCTAAGGAGAAAGCTGGGAGAGATGCAGGTGTGCACTCCTATGATAAGATGCATCAAAGACTACCTGCCAGGAAGACCACAGTCCCTGAGAATTCAGAACCATGAGACAGCTGTGTTCAACACTGGGGGTTACACAGGTCATATATTGTCTCCCTTCCTGTTCACAATCCACACCACTAACTTTAAGTTCAACTCTTGGTAGGTGGGAACAGAAAAGCAGGGAGCGAGGAAACAGCTTGATGAAGGGGTGTGGGATTAACCACCTTTAAATTAATGTGGCCAAGATCAATTCTAGGGACAGATATTTATAAGTGTCACAATTGATTCGGCTAATTTGTCTGGTTCCCTTAGTGATCCCTGATTTTCTGTCTGGGAAGACAGTAGATCTATACAAGCAAGCTTTTTATTATCTATGAGCCTAAACACAAACATCCACGTGTGGATGATCCTGTTTTGCTATGTGAAACTGTCAGAAAAAGAAGGCCAGCATTATTGAGAGGAACCGATAAGCATGGAGGTGTACTTTTCTTATGGACTGGTCAACAGAACTGGCTCTCAGCTGGAATCGATTCCCATTTCCCATCCCTATCCAGGGTGCTGTTTGTGGAAGGAGGCTGCAAACACTCATCTGAAATGGTCAGAGCAGACGATAACTAATAACTGAGAAGTGTGAGGATTTTCAGCATCCACTGCAGTATTCTTCACATGCTTTTGCAGTCCGTGGTAATGAGTGCATTCTTCTGTGCTGCTGGCGCTGGGGAATTAAGATGAATGCTGATCAAGTGAAGAAAGTTAATCCGGAAGCCCAACTCTGTCCTTGGTTCTCTCTCTCGGACTCTCTGCAGGTGGTGGTGAAGGAGAAAACTTCAAACTGGGAACTATGATGGATAATTGCTCTCACTACCTCCAATATAGAAGGCTGGATTTCAGTTTGAGGCTGATGTAGCTCAGATGCAACAGGGAGACTGTATTTACAGAAGTCAATATACTGTTTAACTCATCCGATATGTGACAGATCACAGTCACATTGACTATTTCTACAGCTTGGGCTGGTTTAATTGAGCTAAAACTGTAACTGTGCACATCCAGTGCACATCCAATACCAGCAAAAACTATTTTTCTTTTTACATCCATTGCTATTGCTCGCACTAGAATAAGCATATCATTAAATCAAACAAAATATATGCCGAATGAAATTTTGATGTATTGGAAAAGTATATTTCCTAATGGTTACTTATTCTTTTTGTCTATATTGCATTAAAAAGGATTTGTTCACTATTGGGAAAGCTGAAAAGTGAGTATTTGTCATGCTGGGGTAACTGCCAGTGGGCAGCAGGTTCAGAAAGATTATTTTCTGGCAATGCTAATGATAACACACACGGGGAAACACACACATACACACAGGTAATGACTGGGTAAAAAAGAAATACAGACTTTAAAGGCACACATAGACATAGACATCAGTGGCTTCATAGCCAGCTGGCATTCCCTCCACAGATCACATCAGTTACACTGCACATTTACCACAGCTACACATTTTGGTTGTCACAAAAAGATTCGACCACCCATGGGATTCTGTGAGTTTGAGAGACTGACGGAGAAAACGACAAGCACAATAAGACAGAAAGAAATATGGAAGAAGAAAAAAAAGTGCGAGAAATGAAATAAAAGACACGCTGCTCTTGCAAACACCTTATTACTCCAGCTTAATGTAGTGTAAAGTGTTAAACTATTTTCCTTTTCGACACCTGCTTGGCTATAAGCTGTAAGTGTTGGACTCAGGTAGAGAAACATGGGCGGAATAAGACGCATGACTCTGTCAACACAACATATGACAGCATTATCCCGGGCAATGACGCATTACCAAGGCAACAGCAACCAGAGAGCACACGTTATGCGATGTAAATGATCTGGGCTCCTCTGTGATGGATTGCACTTTGTTGCCGTTTCTTGTAAAGTCTCTCCCGCTAAATGCCACATAGCTACAGAAAGGCTCGGTGCTGCACGTCATCATCACACACATCTGCTGTTTCCTATTAGCAGATCTTTTACCATCACAGATGTCTTCGACTGTTTCAGGTTTTTATCAGAGAGGTGTGTGAAATCTTTCGGGGTAATTCTATCTGTTAATTTGCTGTGCTATAAAAAGCTGAACTTTTACATGTCAGCCTCAAGTGTCTCTTATCATCTGAGTGAATACACTCTCACCCCCTGCCTGCAATGGGCGCGGGGCAAAAAAAAAACTACATGCAGCCTTGAACTGAGGTAGATTCTTATCAATGCGGTGAAAGTGGGTGAAGTTAGAAATGATGGTTTAATGTTAATTAGCATCTCGTCTTCAGGGAGTAAGAAAAGCAAGGGCAGGAAGAAACTGGGGAGACATAGAGAGCAGGAGAGAGAGAGGATGCCTGAGGATCCTAGAGATAGTTCTCCTTTCTCTCCTCTTTTACTCTATTAGCTCTTGTTCTCTCTCCTTCCCTGACTTGCTTCTTGCCTCGAGTGCTTTCACAAATTAATGACACTGTAACCAGAACATTAGTCGAGTAATGAAAGACGTGGCACAATCGGGCAGAGCGTGGGCACAATAGGCTAATAAAAGGGGGTAATACAAGAAATATAAAGAGAAGTTAATAATGAAATAATCCCAAACAGTTACAATCCAAAGGCAAGGTCCCTGTTGACTATATTCATCCTTTTTTTTCCATTAGTAGTAAAACTGCTAAATAAATACATATGAGCGTGTGTTGATGTTAAAAGCCACTCTGAGGAGGGAGGCAGTAGCGTTCATTGTAAATTTGTCAAGAATTGCATATTTTCCAATAAAACATAATGAGTGACAAACTTTGAGTTCAGCTGGATGCAAGCTAGCCATTTTCTCATTTCACAGCAGTGCAACCATTATCAGGTACCTGTTATTTTTATAGGCATGTGAGCTTAAGAGGGAAGGGAGAGAGAAGGAGAAAAGAGGGAAAAAACAGCAATTGCCACTGCTGAATTTGTAAAGGTTAATGATGAACATCCAAAACCACAAACGAAAGAAAAAAACAACAACAAGTGGTTAACCAGATCCACGGAATAAAGTCATTAGGGTGTAATGCAAGACCTTCGAGAACGTGTGCGAAGACGTGCGTGGAATATGACAGTGGTTGGCTTGCTGTTACTTGTGAGGCAATAATTGAGACCAGAAGTGCCCAAGGACTGGACTGTAACAATGCCACACATACAAACAGCCTCATTATCCTGAACCCCACTCATCTCTCATCTCTATCCCACCCTGTTCCTTTTTCACCTCCTCCTGTGTCCCTGACTCTCTCCTTGCTTGTCCTTTATACCCTTTTTTGTACCAACGACCAATTTCTAACCTGCTTTTCATGCAAGGTTGTTACAAATAGGACTTTACAACAGAAGTCTGCCCAAGTAAAACCCCCAAAACCTGCAAGGTATAGTCAGTAAGGAGCACACGCTTATTAAAAGAATAATAAGGTAAACTTGATAAAATCAAATAAACACTTGTTCACATTTGGTGCTTTGAGTTGTTTTTGCCTCGACTGCCAGCCAGAGAAGCACTTTTTAATGTCCTTGTCAACACCTGAATCAGTATCCTTGCTGGCTAAAAAACAGTAATTTGGCTTGACATGTGACTGGAATGTAAACAGAGCAGGAGTGACAGACATCTCAAGTATTTCTTCAGCTTTCTTTTCTTCTTCTGTGTACCATTTTCACGGCCTATAAGTATGCTGCTAATGTGATAAAATCCCGAAATAATAGGATGTTATAATAAGAGCATGAGCTTGGCTGTAGATGTAACCAGCATTTATTCCTATAAACAAAAAAAAAGTGACTTTATCAGTGTTGCCTGCACATATTAGACATTTCTGTCTGTGAGCAACACAAAAGAGGAAGAGAAAATGGAGCATCAGAAGAGTTTCTCTGTGAGGAAACAGGCTAAATACACTATATGGACAAAAGCAGCGGGCTACCTAGACATGATACCTTAAGAAGCCGCTCAGCCATGCAAACCCATACCATGCAACCCTGCCCTGCACTGTAACTTTACATGATCTGCCACTTTGCTTCCTGAACAATGGAATTTTGCAGTAATACCACTTCCAGTTGATCGTTGAATATCTAGCAGGAAAGAAATTTGACAAACGACTTTTTGTAAAGGTGTCATCCTATTACAGTACAGTAGTTATCGCTTCAGAAACGTTTCTTTCACAAATGTTTGCAAAGGCAGATTGCATAGCCAGGTGTTTGAATTCAAGGAGGTGCTATTTTCAGTCCCACTGCCACAGGCGTATAAAATCAAAGATTAAGAGGTGCAGTGCAATATTTTATCCATGAAGTAGCTAAACAAAGCCAGGCTAAAACCCTTTAAAAAAGAGACAAAAAATGTTTTAGATTGACATTTTTTAATAAATGTTTTTCTTTTGTTATATGGAGAAATATTATTGCTTTGTCAAGGCATTTATTTTGGCTTGCATCACTCAGGTGTTGCTAGACCTATAAATTCTTCAGAGCTTACCTTTTGAAGTGTGGTAAGTTTTTCTTTTATTAAAAAAAATCTCAAGCACGTGCTTTAACTGAATAATCATACTTTGATCATACGCTTGATCATGCATTTTTATGCAAAAATATCTCCCAAGAGGTCATTTCTGCAAAGTATAAAATATTGCTACATTTATCCAGGAAATGCTTGATATCAAGAAGAGAGATTAGTGCAAATGTTACAGAAGTCTGGTCATCCTGAGTGTATCCAACCACAGAGAAATGTGTTTACACCTCTCTGCCACGTCCTCTCTTCCTTTCAAATAATAAGGAAATTCAGGGTATAGTTCAGGGAATCTCCTGAAGTAACAGATAAGCAGTCAGGCTGTCCTTGAGGTCTCCAAATAGGCACAACGGAACATGCGCAAGCCATCATGCTCCACGAAGGCCTGGCCCTTTAGACATCCCAGAAACCTCACAAAACAGAGGTCTCAATCAAAAAAAGGGAAAAAGAAAAACACAAACACTCACGATAACCTTAACCTTATCTTAACTGTGGTTGCCCTTGGAGATATTACAGAAAGGAAGAAAACTGCAAACATTTGTACTTATCTTAAAAAAAGACGCCACATTCGGTCTGATTTACAATGAATTGTTTGGCAATTGTTCTTATCAGATGTTTGAGCCAATGGGTGTAGATGACAATAAACAAGCAATCTAATACTAAATATACAAAATTTAAGATTTGCCGGGAACTGTAATGGGTTACTTCAAGGACACAAACAAGCTGATGAAGGAGCAAAGGCTCTAGAAAAACAGGGGAATGGAAATGCTTTGTAAGTTAAGGACAGCTGTGCAGCAACAACTTCAGCAAAAACGCTTTATCTAAACTCCTTTGTAGGTGTGAGGGTGTGTATCAGAGGGAATTACGGATGTGTGTTTTTATCCATGTTTGCATCTAAACAAAGGCTTGTTTGTGCGAGCCTTGCTCTATCGCTTGTTTACAGATTGTTTGCAGTGAAGGGAGTACTGATGATACTAAATCATTAGTGAAGGGTGCTAATTCTTATCTAAAAGCTGTGATTCTAACACTAATGGAAAAAGTGTTCAACGGCGTGAGTGAGAAGACCAGAGCAGAGAGGTGGGATGAGAGGAAAAGTGGTTTTAAAGAGAGAGGGAGACAATACCGTGAGGTAAAAGCGGAGGTGAAGAATGAGAAAGAGGCAAAAACGGAGACTTGAGATGTTAAATTGGAGGAGGGGGAGAACAATGAGAGAATAGGGGAGATAAGAGTGAAGGAAGAGGAGAGAATAGATAGCTAGAAATTGATAAATGTGCATGCAGAAGATTATAGGGAGCAGTGGGGAGAGGGAAAATGACATTGAAGGAGGACCGAAGGAAAGAGAAGGAAAATATTGCTTTTCTCTATGTACTTGTGTGCGCGTGTTTCTTTGTGTGTTACTGTACACATCAGCATCGAGGTCTCCCATTATTGTATCTCCCAATCGTGCCATCGAGTGAGCGTTCGAGAGCGAGAAGGAGTTTGTGGATGTTTGAGTGAGAGAGAGAGAGAGAGAGAGAGGTGATAAAAAATGATAAAAAGGACAGAATAGGTGCAGGAGGTGAGAAAGGGGTCAGGCAATTAGAACAATTACTGCCAAGGATTCAAATTAAGGGTGTCACTGGTGGCAGAATATAATTCCCATTTAACGGTTCGTTTAGCTCCAAAATGCCAGCCCTAGTCTAATAGATGAGATCTGGATGGGAAAAAAGTGGAAGTGGAAGAGTAGCAAGTGTGTATAGTGACGCGTGCCTGTGTGCTTGTGGTTCACAGTGGAAATGCTGTTGACAGTGTAATTTGATGAAAGTTGACAGCTAATTTATGAAGCATATTTTTGGGTAAATGATTTTTCCTGGTCCTGCTTTCTCTGTCATTCTAGACTAGTAATTGGATTTCCCCTAACTTGCAAGGTACTGAATTAGGAGTAAACTAGTTACTGGCTGTCTGTGTGTGGTTGTGGCAGGGTATGTGTGTACACGCCACAGAGAGCTTGAGAGTTAAAAAGAAAAAGAGGAATATTAACAAAGCATGGGTTTTTGTATGCGTGAGTATGCGGATACTATGTTTGTAGATGGAGGTGCAATCTCAGAGAGGAGTGGAAGTTAATTGCAAAGTTTTGGTCTGCTGCACTAATACCCAACTATTACTAACCACCTTTTGCTTTATTCCCACTCAGTCAATCAAGGACCATGGACACAAATATACGCATCAACACACACACACACACACACACACACACACACACACACACACACACACACACAAACATCAAATGAACTCGCCATCCTCTACTCCTATCTCAGTCTCTTTCTGTCTCGTCTCACTTTAATTGCTAGGAGTGTCTTGTCTTTATGAAGCTATTCCCTAAGGTGGGTCACGGTGCGCAAATATAAATGTGTGTGTGTGTGTGTGTGTGTGTGTGTGTGTGTGTGTGTGCATGAGTGTGGGTTGGGAAACAGAGGGAAATTCTAAATAGAAAGCTGTTCCGACAGCGACAGCAAGCTTGTAATTCTCGTAGTAAAGAAAATAAAACAAAAACAAATGCTCTGTGAACAATACTATGCACACCCACACACATGCATGAGCATGCACACACACACAGACAAACACACAAACCCAGTGAGATATTAAACTAAACACAAGCGTGCCTCTGTCACCACCAGAGGCAGCTGCACAGCTGTGAGCCCTCCTCTTGGTGCGTAGAGGCGTTTTAGCTGTTTAAGCCGTTCACACATGGCTAAACCGAACCATAACACAAATCAAATGTATCTAATCCACGACAAACCTTAAACAACCGCCAGCCTAACTAATATAAACCAAACTGACACAAAACCCTACCAGGCCTTGCTCAGGCAAACCACAGCCAAACTGACTCAGTCCAAACAAATCTAATGCAAATGTGTGTAATCCAAGTTAATCTAGTCCGAATGAGCAAAGCCAAAACACAACTCAGTTTCAGAGGTCTGCTTCAGTTGTATCGTGTGTAGTTCTGTTGGTGGCTAAAAACAAGGATGCAGGCAACGGTTCAAACATACACATGGGGAAAGCCAATGAAGGGTATCTTGCCATGGTGCTGGACAGCAACCAGCCACCAGAAAAGCTTTAAAGCTCCTTGGCATAAATACTGCAAATGTCTGGGATTCAGCCTGTGGGGCGGTAAACCATTTTTTAAAATATATTTGTAATTTCTGATTTGGTGATATTAGTAGAAAATCTGTAACAGGTCTATAATGAGACCTACCAAAGGCCATGTCATTAAATCCCCATGATTTTAACACTCAAAAAGAGCCCTAATAGAACAATCTTCAGTCTCCCTTATGCAGAATTCTCAGACAGAAGCAGACGTGTTTTTATATGTTATGAATTTTCCATCAAAGGTTGACTATGTGGTGAAAACCAAACCTCCTATCTGTGTCAGCACTGTCTACCCGTGTTTGAGTCAGCGGTGAATAAAGATGCCATCCTCAGCCTTTACCTGGAGTGTTGAGGAGTCTGGACATGCGACAGCTGTAGGCGATTTGCTGCTCACAGTATTCTGCACTGGTGGTGATGGCTGTCACCTGAAAACACAAGCAGGGATATGTATTTTCATTTTATGTTCTTCGACCAGACAGGCCCGTTTTATGTAAGAACAAATTATTGAGCTGTGAAACGAAAGAAAGAGCACTCTAAAGTTGTTTTAATTTTTGCCTTCTGTGACTCCGAGAAGCTGAAAATGGAATAAGCGGCCCCTACAAATTATGAAAGAACATAATTTGATGGATATGCTTATCAAACCATGTAATGTCATAGTCATCCTGCACATCCTACAGTCACTTCACTTTGGGGTGCCTTTAAACTTCACACACACAGTTTTCTTTTGACTGTGAGTGACAACTGCAATCTATAATCACTCACCAGAAAGATTAAGATATTGACTCTTGAGTGTGAGAACAGATTTAGGTAGTCTGAACTGTGTGTGGGTGAAGCACAGCAGGCAGGTGATGAGGGGATGATGATGGACACTTGTTATGTTAGTATATCGCAGTGTGTTTGAAAGACTGGCTGAATACGTGAAGTGCTGTAGCTCTGGCTGTATTATACTGCGATCACAAACTTAGTAACTTTGTCAAAACAGAAGAAAAACTGTGCTGCAGCATAAATGCTCACTGTGTTCTAAACCCAGGACCTCTGCTGTCAGTGTTTTGAAGCACCAGCTGCAGGAACAGCAGAGGCCGAGCGATAACAATCCTCTTAAAGAGGAACAAAATCCGCATTTGGAGGTTGGAAGTAACAGCTCTGTCAGTCAGAAGACCGTGGTTTGTCTCCCATTTTGGGGCTCAGTGTTTGTGTGACTTTGTTTTCACTTTCACTTTTTGCTTCGGTTTGTTTAGGAACCAAAAAAGTTTTAGAAGACATTTTGGTTTCATTTAAAGTATGACCCTTCACAGTATTAACCTGGCACACTGATATGATACTAACCCAGTCCTTTGACTGTCCAAAAGTAACAAGTTGGGTGCAGCTTTGAAAAAATGTATTTGATACTCTGAGCTAAGAAATGTTGAAATGTTACTGTAGTGAAAGACCATCCTGTGTGTGTGAGATCATTACAAGAACCATGCAGAAATTTCATTTCATTTCATTAGGTGGATCTGTTTAACTGCTGGCTAATGCAAACATCTAATCAGCCAATCACATGGCAGCAACTCAGTGCATTTAGGTATGACATGATCAAGACGGCCTGCTGAAGTTCAAAGTGAGCGGCAGTTCGCCTTGTTGTTGGCAGAGGTCATCTTTGAAGTAGCAGCAGAAGACCACACTGTGTATCACTGCTGTCAATCCAGGAACTGGAAACTGAGGCTACAATTCTCATGGGCTCAGGAGTTGGACAAAAGAAAGCTGGGAAAACATTGCCTGCTGTGATGATTCTGAATTTCTGCTGTGACAGAAATTTTGACAGTAGTGCCGGCATGAACGACATAAAAGCAACTGCCTCGCACTTAGGCTAGTAGTGGTATGATGATGTATGTTTTCTTGTCTGTACGTATGGTTGCCTAAGTGCTGCAGTGTCTAAGTGCCTATCTGAGTATTGTTGCTGGCCATGCCTATCTATTTATGACCACAGTGTCTTCTGATGGCTGCTTCTAACACTATGTTACATAGCTCAAATCATCTCAATCTGGTGTCTGGTTCACTGTGCTCAAATGGCCTCCACAGTTACCAGATCTCAGTACAACAGAGCACCTTGGGGGTGTGATTGAAAGGGAAATTCACATCATGGATGTGCAGCCAAAATGCAGCAGCTTTGTGATGCTATCATGTCGATATGGACCAAAATCTCTGGGGAATGTTTCCAGCAACTTATTAAATCTATGACATGAAGAAATGAAGACAGTTTTTAAGGAAAATGGGGGTCGAATGTGACACTAGGACAGTATAACCAATGAAGTGTCCTTTTAGTTTTCAATTATCATGCACTAATCACTGTATCTACTGATATGTAAAAACTCAAGCTATCCCAAATTCATGCTCTGTCTGTATGTTTACTTAACCAGAAATTACAGAGGCTGGGGAACACATTAGCTCTGGGAAAACTTCAATTTACATACAACTCGAGGCACAGCTCCACAAGCACATTCAGTATTCGCCAAGAAAATGATAAATGATTAGTTGCAATGATTGAACTATTCGGCACATATTCATTTAATAAATACAGTTTTGTGCCATGGGAAAAGAGACATGGGTTTTATAACTGCTTCACTACTTTTTAATTCACACACTGCATGCATAATGCTAATGCTAATTCAAGTCCATGTGACTTAGCCGTACAAGGAAAAATAAAGGCCTTTTTTTCAGCAAACAATACGAAGAAAATGCAGCTGCTTTCTCAAAAGCAGAGATCTCAGGGAAAACAGCCCAAAAATGAAACCCTATGGTCCTGTCAGCAACAGCAGAGTAAAGTGTGCCATCACCATATTAGGCTTGCTTTTAAAGGGTGGGATAAAATCATCTAAAACAAAACAGATGTTAGCAGTAGTCAGTAAAAAATCCTCACGGTTCTCATCGTTCATAACATGTATTAAGGGAGAAGCCCAGAGCCTGAGGGCTACAATTCAAACAAATCAAAACCCTTTTTTTCCACCTCATAATATATTCCTTTTCATTTTTAAAAAAAACATTTTTTGGCTTCTAAACCTAAGTATAATACTACTTTTGCCTTATTTGCAGACAAAACACTTTCTATGCATAACGTGTTCAAGTGCATTACCTGGTCCATTGAGGCACTGTAGTTGACCTGTAACACGGTCCGTCTGTTTCTGCTGGAGCCTGTGACTATGGTTTTGGGAGGCAGGTTGTTCATCACTGTGGTCCATACTTTGTCCTCTATGAAAAAAGACAAAACACATTCAAAATGAAAACAAGCCATAGCGCAATTTAAAGCTAGAAGACTTATTACATCGTTCATTTAATTTTACACATGCAATCGATTCGCACATGCAGACATAGCAACACATGAGTGCACAGACAAAGCGGCAGTTTAGCTGTCATGGCAGTGAAGTTCTTTCCGTGTAATCTAAGTTACAGCTATGAGACTCCGGGGTTTAATAGACACTTCTGTCCTGTTATAGTACGAACCAGTCACTCACACAGCTCCTTGTTCATTCACACTGTCAGTCAGGGAATGTGTGTGTGTGTGTGTGCGGTTCAGGTTTCTGAGGTGTGTGTGTGTGCGGGAGAGAGAGAGAGAGAGAGCGTGAAACTCTTAACATTTCAGAGGTGTGTGTGAGTGCGCTATTCAGCGTGACTAAGGGGCCAGCCAGTGGAGTGCAGTGACATTTCATTAAAAGTCTCGCCTTTGCTCTGCCTGCATGCTCTGCTGTTCCAGACTATCTACTTATTCCACTGTGTGTGTGTGTGTGTGTTCATGGATGTGTGCAGGTGTGTGTGTGACAGAAGAAGTGTCACTCAGACCCTTAGAGCACTCCTAGAGTTGCATAACAGCTTCGTTTCGTATATGTTTGTGGCGTGTGTTTTGATGTGCATGTGCATCTCAGTATGTGTGTTTGCTGCTGCTTCAGAAGTAAATGTCAGTTACTGTGAATATGTTGCCATGGAAACCACAGATATAACAGGTTAAGGCTGCTGCCTTCTGAGGTTAAGAACGCGAAGGGCTGCAGAGTTTATTTCCTTTCATAGGTCACTGGGGCTAGACAGTATGGAAGGCACACACGCAAACACACACTGGAGACACACACCTGTCATGTTGCAGTTAACTTTGAAGGGGCCAAGAGGTCCGCTGCCATCGGGGTCGATCCAGTAGGCATCGGAGGACTTGCCCAAATGCTTGTAGGCCTCACACGAAGGCTCATAGATCGCTGGAGCAGAGCAAGGGTGAAGAAAAATGAGAGCAAACATGAGCAGGTGAAGGAGGATGGGTATTAAAGGAAAAACACACGAAAATCCAGCGCACTATACATCCTCCCCAAAATTAGGCTTACAATACAAGTCTGTGTTTGACACCTACTCAGTGTGACACCACGTCATGTTGAGATATACACTGACACTGGAGAACATCCATATTTAAAGGAGCACAACTGTTGAATGGATGACAGATGAGAAACACTTTTTTCCTATTTATAAATCCTAACCAATGAGGCAAAAAAAATAAAAAAATAAAAAAAAAATAAAAAATGGCCGTGGGTGGTGGCAGTGTTAAGCTCTGGCTTTCCAGCAAAATCAGCAGTTGATTCCCCGTAAACAGAAAAGCGTTCATAGATTGACAGTTTTTTCTTTTCTTCTTTTTTTTTTTTTTTGCCCTGAGGCTGGTGCGAGAGAAGAGGCTACAGTGAGCCACTCAAAAATATACTATAGACAAATGCTAGAGTAACATTTCTGTTTTGTTATCTAATTCAGCAACTGAAGTTTCCGAATCCACGATGGACCTAAAATAGCAACTCAGTTTCCAAAGCTGCTTTCTTTCTTTTTTTCCCCCCTATTTTTATTTTCCCCTTCGTCCAAAAGGCAATTTCATATGGTTGCCTCTCTCACCGCATTGTCTCTATTCAGTGCCTGTCAAGGAGCGGCATCTTCTCCCTAACACTCGAGCAATCTAGCTGACAACATATTGATGTTGTGTTTGTGTTGACGTACACACTGACAGACAGGGACGGGGACAGCAGGAAGAATTACACATCAAAGCGAATTGCGAGCGTGACTTGAAGTGAAACTTTCTTGATTGAAGTGTGACTCCTCACAGGCTTAACAATGAGTTTAAAAAGAAAAAGAGCCTGCAATTTGTTCATAGTTCTTTCTTAGTTTGCCTACTATCACCTCCTTATTTCTGTCTGCAGTTTCTTTATTTTTCAGCCTTTTCTTTTCTATGTGTTCTCCAACTACTTAATTGATCTCAGAGTTTTGCAGGGTGGTTTTCTGATAAGAGGAGACTCTTTTTTTGTTAACCAAAACCAGTGTTGGGAGGATGTAACCGTACTGAGGAATCTCAAAGGATCAAGAGAATTGTTGAGGTTGAGGTTTCTGTTCTGGCTCAAAGCCATTGGTCAAAGGCTGTAATACAATGGTAGTTTAATAGCCAGCTTTTCTCCTAGGACTACTTCAGTGTTATGTACCACAACAGAAAGATTCAATGTGGAACAGAGAAATTCAGAGAAATTTCTCCAGAGGGAACTTAATTAGAATATTTAGTAAGTCAATACAAAAATTATGTCTGCAAATATTTACCATCAGAGTGGAATACTAGGGGGATTTGGAAAGGAGCTTATGGCAATACAATATTAAAATAAAAGCTGTAAATGCTGGTAACCACTGTGCTTATTTTTTAATGACAAAAAAATATAGTCAGAGTATTTAATTGTCATGAACTAAAATGCAGTTTTCAAAACTGTATCCTCTTTTTGTTAATTATTAACCATTCAGTTATTGTTTTTATCTCAGAATATGGTTAAAACATATTTTTTCTTCCATTAATTGACTATTAAGTACCTAATCACGAAAGGATGGGACACTACTGCACACTCCTGGGTCTTTAATTGGTGACATGTTTTAAATCATTTCATGGCGTCAAATTACACCATTGTTTTGTTTCACTCTTTATTTACGCTGCCATCGTAGTCCAGAGGTTAGCACTGCTGCCTCGATGCTAACCTCAAATTATAAGTGTAAATCTGGTGGTCATCAGGTTTGCCCTGTACCCATGTGTGCTGTCTGCAGGTACCTCAGCTTCTTTGTGCATGTTGGGTTAATAAGGTGCTTAAATGTAGAATAAAGCACTGTATGAATGCATGCTTAAATGAGCCAGTTGCTCTAAAGCACTTTGAGTGGTCAGTAAGACTGAAAAAGCACTATATAAATGCCCGTCCATTCCATTTCATCAACTTTGCCACCGACAAGCTCCACCAGAGAAACTATTTAGAGGTCCATGACAAAGAAGTGGCTCTTTAAGGAAGTGAAAAGAGTTGCTCATTCACTCTCTCTCCCCACACTTTACTGGCAGGTCTCCAGATTTGCCTCACACCTTTATAGCCGGAAACTAGAGACCTTCATTTCTAGGTTACTACTGCCTTAGGCTGTCTCTTATTAGTCCTAACTAATCTTGACAAATTTTTACAGAGGGCATGCGTGAAGTCAGCACCTTGTTTCCTCATTTGTTTCTTTCATGTATCATCACCAACAGCTGTTATTTTGGCACATATGCAGCACAATGCATCGCAGAGCACCATGTGGTTACATAGTGTTTCCATATAGCCCCAGAAACTCAGAGCTGTATGTGATACAGTAAGTGTATAGTAAATAGGGATGCAATTTTGGACACAGATTCACACATATAGAGAGATGCAGTCGCACAAAGACATTTCTTGATGTGCATCTTGCTTCATCTGTGTCTGTATTTTTTATGATCTATTCATTATTACCTACTTAGACCAACTCTGCAGTGCCTAAATTTGAAAAATGTCTTTTTCACTCACTTTATTCCTCTGGCTTTCTCTCACTTCCATTATATTAAATCTGCTCTTTTAGATTTATTTCCAGAACTTTACTTCCCCGCCTTCTCTTAAAAGAGAACAATCTTTGAGGCTTATGGGAGGAGGGATGGCATTCTCAAATTGTTAAGCATTAAAAAAAAAAAAAAAAAAATCCCGCTTTGCTCTCTCCGACTCTGTTCTCTTTGTGTTGTGGGGCTTTTTGGGTCGTATTCCTTTTTCTCTGTCGGAACAAAACACACAGTGTTGTCAGAAAAGCCTGAATCCCATGAATACTTCAAAAGTTCATCTGTCCCTCTAATGAGAATTGTGGCTTTGAGCAGGAAAAAAAAACAACAAACAGCTTAATCACTCAAAGTCGAATGGAGGAAGGCTAAATCAAACACACACACGCACACATGCACACACACACACACACACACACGGGCAGAGCAGAGTGGCCTATAGTGTTGTTCCACTGACGGGAAGACAAAGAAACAAAAAATGAATAGAACAAACAACTCTACACACAACTCACCACACACACACTTACAAGTATGACACGTTGCTCCAGTGTATCCAGTTCCATCACAAGTACAGCTGAAGCTGTCCCAGGTCTGTTTACACCGACCACCATGCTCACAATGATTGGGCATACATCTAGAGAAAGGACCACAGCAATAGCACTTTTACAGGAAATGTTTTCAACACTTGTTGCTTTAAAAACTTGCTTTATAAAGAAATACACTACCATTCAATATCTGCCACTCAGAAATGTTCTTATTTTCCAAAGGAAAGCACATCGATTTTTATAGATTTATTTTTACATTTTTAATGATACCTTGATAGCACCCATCCAACAGCACATTGTGTTACTTAATGCAATTTATGACTGTAAAAAGCTTATTGATCAGAAAACAATAAAAGCTTCAACAAAAGCTTTTCTAACTAAACATTTTGAACCGTGAGTCAGCGTGTGAATGTTAGAAAGTGTGTGCCATCGATAAAACCGCTGTATGAATGGTTCTGTGATTAGCTGAACGGGGCTTGAGCCAGAAAGCGCTTTGAGTGCTCAACTGAGTAGAAAAGCACCATGTAAGTGCCAGACCATTTATCAAATATTTTCTCAAAATGGCCCAAACTCACTAGAGTATTTTTGTTCTCCAAAACAAAAGATATTCCATTCTGATACTTAATTCTGTTCCCAGCTTTAATTGAACCGAACTATAAAAGAAAAAAAAAGAAGACATTCTAATTCGCAGCTGAGCAATGGGACAAATACACTAGAGTCTCTGACTTGGAAACAGATCTCTTACAGCAGCACCATCTGAGTCAGATGGTGCTAGGTTGTGAAGAGAGGAGTGGATTCTTTTCTAAAAAAAAACAAAAAACAAACAAACAAAACATTTTCGTTGCTTTTTGTTTTGGTAATTTGCTCCTTTTCATAGAACAACAGAATATTCTGGGCTATGGTAACATGAAGAATTAACAATTTAATGTGACAAACTTGCAATAGGAAGCTGGTGACTTCTGTATGCCCATGTAGACATCTCATTAAAAACTTGTTCATGACTCATTACCACAACAACTCTAATTAATTTTTATATTATATATTATATATATATTACTGTGCTTTTTCTTTTTTATAACAGATGAGATCAGTATATATCTAAATTTCGTGATAAACAATGTTAAGGTGCACTATATCTAACTCGTTGAAAAGGAAAGGAAATACATTAAAACAATGTTCATCTTAAAGAGGAAAACTTGCCCAAGGTGATTACTTGTAGGTTAAATGAACTGTGACCACATTGAGATTTTCTTTTGAAGTCCATTACTATAGCTAGCTACTATCTAAAGAAATACAGGCCTGACAGAAAGGCATCCCTATTCATCTGAGACTACACAGAAGATTTATAATATAATAATAAAAGAATTTGATTCTATGAGTTGAGATTAATGTAAGTTTTATGATTTCACTGACCTTAGGCCCTTGAAAACTATCACACATACCTTTGCAGGCAAAGGATACTAAATATTTATGCTGTAAAAAAAGCTGATTCAAAAGGACAAAACCAGCGATAAGATCTAAACCATTCAGTCAGTATGATGATAATTTCTAATGATTTAAAATAGAACTTAGCAAAGAACCTTCGTTCTTTGAATTTCCACATATTTTCTCCCTGTTTGGACTCTTTTCACAACCAGTGATGTCGTTATTAGCTTTATAGGTTCAATGAATCTGTCAACATTTCTATTCAAGGTGTTCACAAGAACAAAAAGAAAGCAGTAATACTTGTGGCACGGACACCCAGGTGTCAGTGAAAAAAATGCAGGAGCTACTGGTGACCTTGGTTAACTGTAAACAGTCTGGAATAACTCACAGTTTTAATCGGACCATGTGTGACTTCTGAAGTGTGTGTCTGCCTATAATAAAATAAAACGTCATTGATTATTGAGTGCACGAGGCGACTGACCTGCTAATGATGCTGAATCTCACTGTTCCATTTTAGGTTTCTTAACATACAGCATATTGTTATTGTTAAAATTTAGTCTCTATATTCACAGATGGAAGTAAACAGAGTGTGAACACAGCACTGAGCACACAGCAGTTAAGACATCACAGTTTTTCTTGTTAAAATTTGAATACCAACCCAAATCCCAAGCACATCAAAGTTCTGTGGTTTGATCTGCCTGCAGGCCTGTGGGGATGGATCCCGAGGCACGGGAGTCTTAAAGCGGGGTTTTCCACACATACAGTCACGTACGAGTTATGCGATTAGAATTTTTAAGTCTGCTTACTTGAATGTAATAAAATGATGTTAGCAGGAAAGCGAGCTGGAGGACAAACAAACACTGACTCATAAAAGCTGCAGGGGTCCTTTAAAATGCTGAGTTCTTCTCCAGCCTCACTGGGAGTCGGGCAGTTAAGCAGCACAAATATTCCACCTCTGGAGCTAGACATGATGATTACTGCTGTTGTGCACACAATACCGATGAAAGTGACATACAACTTTGGCCTTGTTCACATAACATACGATAGCTTCACCGACAGCAGAGGCAATTGTAATTGTCCCCATTTTTTGATTTCTTTGTATATTTGGACTCAGTGTACTTAGAAAATGAGGGAGACAGCATGTGCTGTAAAAAAATGAAATAAATAAAATAAATGAAAATCCTGCCTGTCTGCTAGGCTACAAATTATTTGACAAGCATTTGGCTATGTACAAAATTGACCCAGTGGCAATCTAAAAGCTGTGAAAAACAAGCTTCCTAGTGTGACACTAGTTTGCACAGCACATGGTAGCTTCTATGAACTACACTGTAAAACTAATTTCGGAGGATGTCAAATGAAACAACTAAAAGTCTTTAAAGATCTTACCTGTGTATGTTTGTTAGCATAGTATATTAGCACGTTAACGCAAATTAATCTGCTATCACGGTCAACGTGATTACAATTTTTTAATGCATTTAACGCATTTGGAGTGCAGAATGACTCAAAATCCCTGAAATGCTTCTGTCAACGCATTTCGCACCGCACTAACGCGTTGACGCCGTGCAGCCCCAAACATACATATATATATATATACAGTATATACCTATATATGCATATATGAAAGTGGGATGAATACAAATCCTGCTCACTTGACTTTAAGGTCTGCAGCCTGTATCTAATACTAAACTAAAACATAAAGTACATCACAACAGTAGATTATTGCAGTTTCATCAATGGTGCAGAGGGTATGTTGATGACTACACTAGCATTAGCGCTAAAAACAAAAAAACAATCTATGATTCAATTCCAGTTACATCTTTCAGCCTGGCTTCTTGTTATGATATTGCTAAATTTTCCTGATAATTTTCAAGACATTTCCCTGTTCCTACTTAATCTAGGCGTTTCCAGTCCAGAGGTAATGTTAGTCATTTCTTAAAAAGGTTCGTAGTGGTGTAACGGTTAGGTAGATTTTACCTATTTGAGTCGTACTTGAGTACAAATATAGAGTAGAGCACACCTAACAAATTGTGTGCTAATTGTTACATCAATTTCATTGAGTATATTTTTAAAAGTTTGTTTTTACAGTGTAACAAGGTTCAGATAAAGGGCCTTTCACAGAGTGTTGCAATTGACAATCACAAAAGACATTATGCTCAGCAAGCTGTGATCACTCAAGTATACTAACTATATATGCGGCTGGCTTTGTAGATTTTTCTTCTTTTTTTTTCCTGAAAACAAAGACATTTCGGCAAATTTATGAGCGTGTGTGGTTTTATGTTTGCCTCGGCAGTATTACAGAACAACAGTGACATTGTGGGAATTTGCATGGGCACAGCTATGTGTCCACCTGAGAGTGTGTCTGTTAGGTTGTGTGTAGTTTTTGTTTTTTCCACTATCTCACCCTAAACACAATCTCACAGTGGAACGGCATTGATCAAAGGGAGGTCAGACAGGGCTATTGAACTGCCTTCAAAGACATTCTGATTAGTTAGATGGTAACAGTGCACCCATTCATCTTCCATGGCAGAACAAGGCCCACCTCAAGTACTGCAGGGCTTATACAAAACATTTGAAGTAATAGACTTGGGCAATACTGGGAGCACAGAGAGTAGGATAGTTTCATTAAATTTGGAAACTTCAGTGTTAGTTCATGTCCAAAATAAAGTTTTTTGGCTATGGACAGTTTTTTTTCTCCACCTGTGAATGCAGAACTTTTCTGGAGAACTGTCAGCACATCTGCTATTGCATTTTCAGTATGCAGCAGCAGAAAGCCAACTTCCAGTGGTCTGTAACACTCTCGGTCACTCATCTTTGTGATCGTTCCTCCGTACAGTATAGTGTACGTCACATAGAGGCAGTTGCACAGAATTCAAAATAAACAGCTTCAGTATTCTGTTGATGTGAAATTGTAACACTGGTGTGTAACATTTGATCAAATTAAAACATCATAATAATGCAGTCTTCTGGCTGACTCAGTCAATTAGCACCTCTCAATTGGGCATTTGATTGCACAGCACAATGCAAAACAGAGTCAAACAGAGTCAAAATGCAAATTTTGACTTTGTAAGCATCTTGCTATTTACTGGATGACATTTCAAATCAAAATTATTATTATCATTCATATTAGGTATGACACACACTGTGTCATACTCTGCCTCAAAGAACCCCCTCCTCCTGACCCCCCTCCAGGTACACTGTAAGAATAAACACATTATGAACAAATACAATACGTTTCATTCATTATTAGAGGAGAGGAGAGCACAAAAAGGATTTTGTGACTAGAGTTGTAAACTAGGTGGCCTAAACTGTCACAAACACTTTAATAGAAACATTATCTGAAAATGCCAATGACAACACTGACATAAACAGGATTTTCTGATGAGTCTGCCTGTGTAAGTGTGTGCCCAAGCAGTCGTCTGAACTCAAGATTCCCAGCCAGTCAGACCACTTGTGGCGAACCTAAATTGATCACAATCAAGCAGGGGTACTTGGTGTGTTCTTCGCTCACCAAGGATATCGATGGAGGTCATTGACAAACCTCACCTGAAGACAAATCACTAAATAATACGTGACTAACACTGCTGGGGTTAAACTTGTCCTCAAAGTTTAAATGGTTTTGTACACAGGCATCCGTTTCAGTGCAGACAAATGTTGGAATAGAGCTCAAGGCATGGGTGACTGCATGTATGGCGAATCCATTCCAATGCATTTGTCTAGTCCATGACAACGAAATAAATTGAAATGTCAACAAGTTTAATGAATGCTTACAGTGAGCCAACATCGGAAATGCTGTGCAGAATTTCCATGTCTGGTATACTTGGCAATAAAACAGAACTGCATGGCTCATTTTTGATGTTTGATTAAGATTGTTCACTGTTTTCCACTGATAAAATACACACCTCCTTGCACTGTAATTTTGCCCCATCAACTATACGCATTTATCTGACAAGCAGTCTCTGGATCGGAATTCAAAGACTCCACATGGCGCTCTTGTCTACCATATGATTCTTCCCATTTAAAACCAGTTGATTTATATCAATCATTGTGTTTGTCCCCTGCCCATGCCTGACCCACTCTTACCTGTCTATGATTGCACACATGTCCAGGCTGACATTCTCAAAAGCTCCCACAGTGCCTTTCTCCACAGCATGTAGATCAGCAGGTTGGTCATCAACCAAGATTGCTTGCATGCAGCCTTGAAACGAACGCTGGGTTGGTGGAAACAGTGTTTGCAGAAAATAACCTGGAACCCATACAAGAAACAAACAAAAGAAAAGAAAGTAAAACATTGTTACATAAAAAATGGCAATTTTCTACTGACAATTACAGATAGTTGGAAGTGGAAAAAATGCTGTAACTATTTTTGAGAAGGAACAGAAACAAAGGGATGCATAAAAGCTTGTTTTAATAGTGAAATGAAAGAAGTGGGAGATTGGAGGAAGAGCATAATAGGATTCTTTCAATCTCACGATTTAAAACACACCGTGAAAAGAAGACCTTGCGAGAAAGCAGACGTCAAACAAAACAGTGACATTATCCTTGATGAGCAACAACACACCTGGCCAGTGAATGGTTATTGTCCCCTTTTTTACAGCCATGAACCTTCATCACTTGTCTTGTTTTAGAGCTTATCCGCAAGGCCCATTAGACTTAATGCTGGTGCTAAGACTGCAATAGGCTAGAGGACATACAGATTTTACTCTATACTGTACGTTTATGAGGTACAGGAGTCAATGGCCCGTCCAGAGGTTTCACTGGGCCTTGACTGAAGAGGGGACAAGGCTAGGACAAAACTATACACACAATATTATTCCTGTGTGTATTTTTGGAACATTCTTTATCTTCTACAAAACTTCACTGATATATGACAGGTTTACATGTACTCTACATGCATGTCTTCTACATGTTTAAATCTGCCTTCGTGCTTTGTGTCTAATACTTGCACAGCATACAGTATGCGAGCGTAAATCTACAGAGCACAGGCAGTCCAACAGCACACGGGTCACTCATAAAACACAACCGCTCAATGACATCTCCATCATCGTGATGATATAAGCTGTCACACTCTCCAGCATGCCTATCAGCTTCAAGGCCAAAGCATCAAAGAGACTTATTATACAAGGCGTGTGCACTGGGTGTGTGTGTGTATGTGTGTGTATACATCGACATAATTGTAGTTTATGTCCCTGACACAAAGCATATAAAACAGTAGAAAGTAAACAGTATGTATAAGGGTATGTCTGTGTGCGTTTGCTGGATTCATCCTGTTCTTCACATCTTTTGATTTTCATCTCCTCCTCCCAAAAAGTTTCTCCTGTCATCCTTGCCATCTGTCTCTTCTCCTGCCACACCTGCCTGGTGTTTTTTTTTTTTCCAGAGAGAAACACACAGAGAGAGAAAGACAGAGAGGGAGACATAGAAAAGGAAGAGAAGATGGGAAACAGAGCAGACTGCAGCTGGCTGGCAGCACTTTGTGTCCTGTGGATAGCTTATAAATGCAAAGGAAATCCAGCTATCCTGACAGTTTGGCAGAATGAGTGGCACCATGCATGAAGCTATGGGTGGATGTATGTATGTTGCTCGGCCATGAAAGCCAGCGGGAGGTTTGTTTCTCTGCTTCTCTTTTCAAGCCACCAACTGGGTGTTTTTTGCAATTAAAATTCAACACTATATCCAATTAGTTTATTAGGTGTCACTTTATAAATTACTCTTTTGATTCAAAATACTTTTTTAAGAGCAATAATTGAAATGCACCTGTATTTCTACTAAAACCGGCATGCTTCAGGTGACAGCTGACTTTGGGTTAAAAGTTAATCATCAATCAGCAAACAAAGGCAAAAATCTGATATCTAGAATACGCTAAATGAATCCAAACATCTGTAAATCACTATTTAAAAGACACAGGTGATCATTTATCCATATGAATGAGCGCTATAAATGCTCCTATTACCATATTGCATATTAAATGATTAATAGATGGATAAATAAGACTCAGAGAGTATGTACATTTTGCAGTAGTAGAGTTTTAAATAGATTTAAAGTACAGCATTTTATTTTATTGTTACTCTAAAGCCATGACCAGACATAACCAATGTTAATATATAGTTACAATTCTGTTTTAGTCTGCCTCCCTGGGAACATTTTTATTTCCCCAAGAAGCTTCAAGAAGATTAATTTTTTATGATTTTAAAATATGTATTACTGTATGAATGTAATGCAGCTATACTCACAAGAAGTTCAAGATTCAGACCGCTGTTAATAGAAAGTCCAACAAAGACAAAACAATTGCTGGAAGCAAAGCAAATGCATCACCATACATCAGATCTTCTAGTCTAAATTCTAGATAAGAATTAGCAGAACCTATTTCTCCCTGATTTCAATGTCATTCATTCCTTTAATTTGCAGTATTACTACAAACAGAAGGACTCTGTTTCTTATAACCGTTCAGAATGTGGAACAACAGCAATAATCCCCTGCAGTCTTGTTGGCACACTATCACAACCCCCCCTGTTGGGCCAAAAGAGCTCGTCTTACAATACACATTGGAAAGACCAGCACCAGCGTTCTTCTACCTGTGCACGGCTGGCTCTCAGGCTATGTTTCCAAATCCCATTACATTTAGAGGTATGTGTCTGCTTCAGGAGGAGGCAGGTTGGAAATCTGCCAATATGCTCAGAGGTAAATTATTAAACAAATATTCCAAGGATGTAACTCTAGAATATATTCAGAAGAGACAAGAACTATTGCCAAACACAATATGTAATTTCACACAAAACCAAGAATGCACTCCAGGAAAGGAAAGTGCTTATCTGCTGACCACCTGCTGCAGTTTGTCCCTTAGCAATTTCCCCTAACTGTCCAAAAAAAAGTCCTCAGAGCACCTTATAGAGCACTCTCAAACAAACGTAACGCGCATTAATGTCAAACAAAACTCAGGTCAATAAATTATTGTGTGGCGCCTTAGCTGATATGCACGAAAACAGAACTTTATGAACTTAAACAAAATGACACAAGATGCACATACAGCACATGGACTGCACTTTGATAAATGTGGTTGCCAGAGTGTCATGTCTTATTCATCACAAGCCTTGGGATGTAAAGGTAGGATGTAAAGGGAACGGCATGCAGGAAGCATGGCTGAAAATCTGCTGTTCATTACAAGTTACAGCAAAAGGAAAAATTGAAGAACTTAAGATACTAAAATGACCAAAAGAAAGCACTGGAGGACTACAATGCTCTGTTTCAAGAAGGTAAAAAAATATACTGTGTCATGGTGTACAGTCTATGTGTAGTAATGGGAAAGCAACTGTAGGACTTTTGTCATGATGAGTCATTTATTCACAAATAGAAAATGTGAAAGAAGTCATTCGATCATTTCCAAAATGATGAAAAGAAGCAATGAGCTATGAAAAGCTGTGACAATATTTGGAACGACTCAGTATTATCAAATGTATAAGAAAGTCAAGATTTCAACACTACAATAGGAAACACTACATACTCTTTTTCGCACCCCCCTACAGACAGTTATCAAATGCTAGAAAGCTTCAGAGTGGAACGTCCCATAATTGACTGCTTTCTCATTAGTGCATCAATTTTTTCCCCTCTTCCTGAATAGAAAATATGACTTCGTGTCTCCGTGTATGTGCACTTGTGTGTGATTGTGTGCGTCTCCCTGTCGTGCCTCTTGAGAAATTCAATTTATGGATGTCTTCTGCCAGTCACTTACTAATTTCTCTAAGCGTAGCGTCATGAGTGAAAAACTACTCTCCGTAAAATGGGCTTTGGGTTCAGGAGACTGCTTCTAAAAGCAGGTGCTCAATGGACAGGGGAGTGGAGATGAGAGGAGCAGGCGAGGAGTCCAGTGGGAGGCAAAGGAAGGGGTTAAAGCAAATGAAATAATGAGAAAAATGAAGACATAAGGTAGGGAGGAAATTTGAAGGAGCAAAACAGAAAGAAACCTGAAAAGAATAGAATGAAGAAAGAGGGCAGAGTAAAGGGCACGTTCAAAGGCTCAAAGCCTAGGTCTTTCTTGCCACTGACATCCTCAGTATAATATCTTATAACCTTGCAACCTTGGGAGAGGTGCCAAGTGAATTTTAATGCCACAGAAATTAAATGGCAGGGCTATTACATCACAAGGAAAATTTCTGAATGGCCGCAGAACTCAGAGATTTGCACTGTCAATTATTAAGTAATTTCAGAGGAAGCAAAGCAGTCTTATCTCAGCTGTTATTAACCGACACGCAAAAACTGCACATTGTAGACAATAAATATATATATAAAAAAGGAAATAAGGAAGAATATTCAATAAAGGGAAATATTATGTACTCAATTTGCATAGCCTTTAAACTCCTTGGGAATGGTACTTCATTTGCATGATGTTCCATCATAGTCAAAATCAAATCAAGTAAATATACATTAAAATTTACCACTGATTTAAATTAGGTAATTTATTTAGTTAATAAAAGCATGAATTAGCAAATATTTCATGTCAGTATGCATGCCTTCATATAACATATGAATAACATTAATTTTAATGTTAAAAGCAATGAAAGGCTGTTTTACGCAAAAGAAAAAAACAGTCTTTTTCATATAAGCCATTTCTATGCACACAAACTTTGCTGTGATTTGATTAAATACAGACTGACATTTATATGCCGTATTTGTGTGTGTGTGTGGGTATAAGTAAAGCATGTAAAACATGCGTTCTCAGACTTAGTGTTAGTCTTACTGTATGTACAGCCTTACTTATTAGTGACAGTCACGCCTCAATAAAACCCTAATTGGTGCTAATGTGCTTTAATGTTGCAGTTGTGGCAGAAAAAAAATATAACTGATGATTATAGAAGGAGGTAGATAGTTACACCCACTTTCCTGTAACTCCCTAGCAAAGTTAGGGTGCTATGCTATCAAAGTGAATGGAATAGTTACTCTAGACCAGTGGTGTCCAAACCCAGGCCTCGAGGACCGGTGTCCTGCAGGTTTTAGATGTTCCTTGATCCATCACAGCTGATTTAAATGTCTAAATTACCTCCTCAACATGTCTTGAAGTTCTCCAGAGAACTGGTAACTAATCATTTGATTCAGGTGTGTAGACCCAAGTTGAGATCTAAAACCTGCAGGACACCGGCCATCGAGGCCTGGAGTTGGGCAAGCCTGCTCTAGACTGACATTTCCTATTGAGCTAATTTATTTTTCATGGAGACCAAATGCTCGTGACTTAGAACAAGATCCAAGAGAGAGATGACACATCACTGTGGTTATTAATTTATATATATATGTTGTTTTTAACTTTTTTAACTAAAAAACGACTTTGTTATTATAAAAATCCCTATTCAAAATTGTTGAGTCAAAGATGGGGTTGACAACAAAGAACAGCACAGAAACAACATAAAACCAAGAGCATAAAATATATCTCTGCTATTACATAGTCGCATGGTACTTGTTTACAAAGTAGGGTTCAGTTGGTGGTCTCTGATCTACAACTGTTGCCAGCGGAAGCACAGCAGAGTGATGCCTTACAGCCATGTGATTTGAAGCAGATGGCTACCTGGATGGCTGAACCTACATAAATTACTCACAGAAATTAACTCAAGCCTTGTCCTGTATATAAAAAAACAGGGATTGCTCATAATACTGTGAGGTTTCTGCTAATTGTGGCTCACTGATAGAACAGTCTCAGTCACAGTGAAAGTGGTGATGGAATACTGTTAGAGAGCTTTAGGACAGCTTAATGGGCTTGGCCTCTTTGACTCATCAAGCCGAGCGATCAGAGAGAGTAATTGAGGGCAAGCCAAAGGCTAAACTATCTTTTGTACATTCACTATATTATTCTGTTACCTCTGAGATGGAAATTAGCCTCTGAATGTGATGAGCGGGATGGTTTCAATACATATGCTGCATATTTTATCTGAGCTAATGTAGTTCTGTGTGTATGTAGGAGACCATAGCCATGGTCACAGACATACATCTTTTCATGTGAGTTACAGACTTGCGTACTAACTTAACCGACACATATAGGATTTTCGGCTACCTCTTTGATAACAAGGAGGGAAGATATTGAATGAAAGATGTAAATTTCCATTAAAATTCACACACTTTTCCACATGGAATTTCGCTGTTTCTACAGTATTTAAATATACCAAACCTAATCACAGCAAAATGAAGAGAAAATGAAAATAACCCTAAGAGCTAAACACAAGCTGCATCAGTGCACACTGTTTTCCACGAAACAGCTCCTAAAAGTTTTTCCCTAGCCACTAAAGTGCTGGCCTAAATATCATTTTGTAGTTTTTTCCACAGTAATAATCAACAGTTTTGTATCCCCTGCAGCCTTCAAACTTGTGTTTACCACCAGGCTCCCTGCTCCTCAGCATTCATTATGTCATGTAAAATTAACGAGAAAAACCCCAGTCACAGTTCCTGCCAATTCAGCGCACTACCTCCATCAAAGGGGAGAAACGACTGAAGAACATTGCTGGGTTTTTTTCAGTTGCTGCAATGTGTATTTAGTGTTTATATGTGATTACAAACTGTATGTGCTTATATGCAAGGGAACTGCAAAGTGGTGTGGAATACATACTACATTGCACTGTACATGGTTTTTATGTATCAGGGCGATCGTGGCTCAAGAGTTTGGAGTCCGCCTTGTAATCGGAAGGTTGCCGGTTCGAGCCCCGGCTCGGGCAGTCTCGGTTGTTGTGTCCTTGGGCAAGACACTTCACCTACCGCCTACTGGTGTTGGCCAGAAGGGCCGATGGCGCGATATGGTAGCCTCGCTTCTGTCAGTCTGCCCCAGGGCAGCTGTGGCTACAACTGTAGCTTGCCTCCACCAGTGTGTGAATGGGTGGATGACTGGGTATGTAAAGCGCTTTGGGGTTTTTAGGCGGGGCTAGTAAAAGCGCTATACAAATACAGGCCATTTACCATCACCAACCAACCTATGGTGCAGTATTTTGCTCTTTTTAATTATTTTTTTCCATATAAAATTCAGTGAATCTTGAATGTGGTAATGTGGTAAATTTAACAGAATGGACATGATCTGGGAATCAAATGCCTGGCGACAGTGAATACTGTTGCAAAGCCACAAGGTCTGAGACTACCTGCACAAGTCAAGGGGCAGGATTATGTCAAGGCACAAATCTAGGATTAAACAACTGGGAGTCTTCCTGGAGCTGGCTGTCTGGCCAAACTAAGCAACTACCAGAAAACATAGTACATAGTGCTAACAAGAACCAGATAGTTCTTTTCTAAAGTGAACCAGCCATCACTACTGCTCATCATACCTGATACTATCCCAGTGGTAAGGCACGCTTATGCCACATTCATGTAGAGTTGATGTTTTCTGTATGGACTAGTTGGGCTTCAGGGAATGGTTAACAGCTAAAATAGAGACATATTCTTCAAGAAAGCTTTCTCCAAAGCACTCAGGACTGAATCAAAGTTTCACCTTTCAACTGGACATGACCATAAGCATAAAGCCCCCCCCTCAAAAAACAAACTGGAGTGGCAACTCTGTGAATGTCTTTGAGTGGCCCAACGACAACCCTGCTGTGAACTCAGTGAAATATCTCTGGAGAGACCTAAAAATGAACACTGACCATCTGCATCAAAACTGACAGAGCTTAGGAGGATCTGCAGACAAGAATGGCAGAAAATCTCCAAATCCGTGTGCAAAGTTTCTTGTGTCATACCCAATAAAATTCAAAATAAAATGCAAAAACTGCCAAATGTGCCTCAACTCAAGTACCATAGGTTAAATAAAAACATCAGGAAACTTGCTTGAAGTATTCATCACAGATTAATTGGCCTTGCCTTACTCTTTCATGTGCTAACCTTTTTTATTTACCTTATAAAACCTTCTTTCTGTATTTTGCCATTCCTGCGTGTCACTCTTTTGAACTATTTCTTCTCTTCTTTTTTGGACTTCCTTCATCTAACTGTCTCCTCTGCCCTCTTCATGGAGTAAAGACATTGCGGAGATCCTCTCCTCTCCTCTCAGCCACTATTGATTCACAACTCAGTTTACTGAAATCAATAAATCACCAATTGCATCAAGTGGAGACTAGAGGGTGAGAAGGAAAAGGAGAGAGGAGATATAAAAGACAGACAAAGACTAAAAAAAGAGAGAGCAAGTTGGGATATCAACAATGAAAAATGAAGAATTAAATTCAATGATTCTGCAACAGCCTAGATTGACAGAAGACCTTCAGAATCCTTCAGAGATGTAACAGACTCTAGACTAAAAATCCATTAGCCCATCAAGGTCTCACAGACTTTGATTTCATATATAAAAAAGTACGGAGTCATCATGGACTTGGGGGATTTACTCAAACCAGCTAAGAGTAAATTAAAATAGACAACAGAATAAAAGTACTTGGGCTGTGTTTTTGTCGGGTGCTCTGATCCTTATTGACTGGCCTGGGGAAATGATTTTGCTCGATGGAGGAGATTGTGCTCAGATAGAGAGCGGTGGGGGTGGGGGTGGGGGAGGCATGATGGAGCTATCAGAGCTGGACTATCTCTCTAAGTTACTGTAATTTCATACAGGTGCCCACACATACACACACACCCACACACACATGCACACAAGTACACTTAGATACGGACCATCTTCCAACAGACAGACAGAGGTGTCTGGCATCATTAACCTGGCGTCTTCCTAATTCTGACAGATTGAGGCTGCTGCTTGTGTTATCGCTCTTTCTATCTCTCTGTGAGTGTCTGTTTGTTATAGTTTGTGTCCCCTATATATATGGTGATGTTGCTGTGCCTGGGCTCTTGCTAAGTGAGCAACTTTCAGTTAAACTTTGATCATTTTTGCCTTAACACATACACATGTGCAAATATGGGTGATTTAGAAATATTGATTTAGATTGAAAAACTATCTGCAAATAACCACAAAACCAACAAAAGTTCTATATGAACAGCACAGATAAGTTAAATCCTAGTTGTAAAACATGAAAAATAAACATGCAGCACACCTCCTCAAACATAGGGAGCATGTGATGGAGTACACACACCCACACTGTAGAGAAATGTGATGGAAATGAATGATGTTGGTAGTAAAGGGTGTCTAGTTCTCATTAGAAATGTGGTGTTGGTGCTGGGTTGACCCTTACCTCCGAGGTGATAGGTTCCTCCCGTGGTGATGCTGAGAGGTGAGACGGAGCGCACAGCAGACACCTCCTCGCCGTCTATCGTCAACATGGCAAAGTTCTCCTTGGCAACCAAACGTATTGCATGCCACTGGCCATCATTGAGGCCTGAGCCTGGAAAAAAGCAATAAGGCAAAAGCATTTGTGTAAATCCCTGGATGTAATAATAAAACTTGCTGAGAAAAATAAAAATAAAAAAATAATAAAAAAAAATCCCACCACACAAAACTCAATACTGGTACTTTTTACCCCCATAGGTCCAAGTTATTTTTTTTAATAGGAGAATATAGAAGAATATGTAAGGCCCTGACTGGGATTTGTCAATAAGACAATTGGCTGGGTGAGAGGTGTGTGGGTGATTCATTCTGTTATGTGTGGCTATCCCTCTCTGTTTACCTTCTACTTTTATATTCAGCATATTTTTTTCTCTACAACAATGGCACTCCTGTGTGCCTGCTGAATGTGATTCCAACAGAGTTCAGTGCTATCGAGGATCATCTTCCTGCCTCTATTTCGGCTTCCCCTCACTTATGCGCACAGTCACATATGCAAGTCCGTGCTCCTCGATTCTTCTCCCCTTCTCTTTTGTTCTCTCACTCCCTCTTTCTCCTGGCTCCCTTTTGTAGTCTCAAAGCCCGTGTGACTCAACTCCATTAAGTCTCACAGAACCCTGTTTGCTGAGTATCCAAATGCATGTGTGTGTGCATTCTTTATGTGCCTGCAACTTTGAGTACTTTTTGAAAGTGCACGAGGCTCTAATGTGTTGCTCTGTCTGCATATGAGTGTTTGGTGCATGCAAGTTTCGTGCCCTCCTTTCTTCTCCCTTCTCTTGTAGCTGTGCTCCATTAAATATGAGTGATGTTTTGGAAAGGGACATTACTACTGGAGCTGAGAGAGAAGCCAGCTTCCTTTCATTGCCCTCTCCTCTATACATCACCTCTTACTGACACCAATCTCTATTCATCCTTTCCTCCTCACCTCGATCTCTATCCCAGATTCCTCTATCTCTCCGTCTTTATTTCCCTTCCTCTGTTTCTGCATTTAAAATGTCCTCTGTTTTTCTTTCTCTCTTATCTTTTCTTCTCTACTTCTCTAAGTTTGCGGCCATCTGCTGCAGTGTCTTTCTTTTTCAATTGGGCTTAGCACACTGCCTCACTGATTGTAATACATCGATAGCTGTTGAGGACACTGTAGCGAAGTTCAAGGTACGGTCATGTGTAAATCAGTCTTGGCAGAGCGCACCTACTCATGGATCTGCATGCACGTCAATACACGCACTTTTGCATAGACGGTGGGCAAGCTTATGTCGGTGCGTTTGCATTTTTGTGTGGCGGCCTCCGTGTGAGTCACCGCTGTCTGCAAGATGCACTCTCACATTGTTTACTTCTTCCCAGAATGCACTTGAAGACCCTAGCTTTCATATCAGCAGGGAGTCTGCACTAATTAATCTTCATCAGCAGGGTGGCCATGTGTGCCTGTGCTTGTATGGCTGTGTGCGATCGAGGCTGTGACCAAAGAAGTTAAGGGCCAAGATGGTCACTTGCTGAGAGTTGTGACCACAGCAGCCACGCTCAGGGCATGCAAAAATACACACTTGCATACAAGCAACATGGTACCCCTTAAAAACGTAAAACCTTTTTTTAAAAACTAGCACTAGCAGGGAGAAAAATATAATAATAAAAAATGATATTGTTAACAACGCTCTTTTGTCAAGAGGCCATGATCCCAAAAGTAATAACACAAAATCTAGAAGACAGTGTCTACGTTGTCCGAGTGATAACCACAAAAAAGTTACTTCTGGCAGAAAGCGACCTTGATAACCTCCTTCAGTGACAATCACATTTCTGCCTGTATATTGGTTTGATGTAATCACTACCAAGCTCTCTCCTCCATCCTGTCCCACTCTCTATAACCTCTTGAATGTAATGGAAAATAGATACTGTATAACCTTGTGTTCCCTCATCTGTTTTACATCACCTGCAATAGCTTTGAATGATGAGCTTATCAGTGATGGCGGTGTAACTGAACCTTCACACTCATGCACAAACAGACAAGTGCCTGCTGAAACCCTCATGCTCAAATATGTGATCCGTGTTCTCTCTCTCTGTCTCTCTGTCTTTCTTTCGCTGTCGAAAGGACCAAATACACTGGCAAAAATCATGCACATACCAGCTGTCTGTCACAGATAAAAAAAGTGAAAAAGATGAAGGAGGAGGAGAATTAGTCAGATTAAATCTGATAAAGTTGTGGCTTTCTTTGTTGTCATTCAAATGCAGGGTCTGATAACACAGTGACAAGCTGACCAGCTACTTTGCTTGGTTTGAACTTGGGGTTAATGCATGTTATATTGAATCCTATCTTTGAATACTTAGTAAATAAATGCAACTGTGGCAAAAATATCATCCAAACAGAAAATAAAATCACTACACAAAAGTGATGATTTCATGCTGTGAAACAGTGAACTTGATTGGATTGAGGTTTTGACATCATTATCATCATATCTCTAGCACCCTTACCTTGTTAGTATCTGTTGGGAAACCAACTTTTAAGGTCATGCAAAATAAATTCAACATTTTAGTTTTCATTTCCATCTGAGAAAATCTAACATTCATTATTCATGTCAACAATTGAATTAATTCAATGCACATCTTAAAGGTGTGTGTACTTTGTAACCACTGACCATCTGCATAGACAAGACACCATCTGTATAAATACGATAAACAATGTTCATGAGAAACTGTTTAATTAATGTTCTGCAATATTAGTTTGGGGTCATTTTAAAAAAAAGGGGGGGGGGGGTAAAGAAGGCATGAAAGAATGAATAAGCATGTAGAAACAGCTTTTCGACATTGCATCATGTCCATAGATTTGCAGTGGTGGGCTTATGCAACGCCAGGAGTTGCAGTTCTGGTGCTGCAGTTCTATCTGTCTGTGATGTGAACTCATGAAGAAGAGCTGAGCTGACCACAGATGAAGTGCAAGACTAGGAACGATTCCTCAGGTGAGCTGAGAGCACCGAGAGACATGTTGGTAGAGCAGAAGGTAGAACTGAGGAACACGAAACTGAAACCCAAGCCCACAGTAAAAAAGTGGTTGTTGTTATTATTCAAGTCTTTGTTATTATTATTTTAATTTGCCTCAATTTAGCCGATAAAATGCCAGAAAATACTGAAGTGTCTATTATATCTCTTTATAGTCAAAGCTGACTTTTTAATATTTGTTGTTTTGTGCAAACAAGTTTCAAACCAAAAGAAAAGCGCAGATGTTTACGACAAGAAGTGTGAGATGTTCAAGGTGCATTTTAGGCAATTTTTCTAAGCATAACTTAAATGATAAGCAAAACCACTGCACAAATATTCTCTATTAAATGGCTAATTGTTGCTCTTACTTGTCTGTTTCTGCTATAAATTAGCCTGTGTTAATTTAATACATACAACGTAAGCAAATGGAACTCAATCAATATCTAAATTTGAATAGCAACAATTTAAATACTGATCCATTAAACCTAACAAAAATCATCACTGAGAGAATACAACTTTTTTTCCCTGCAAATTACTCCCAATTCAAAATAATTCAGAAATTTCAACCAATAAACAAAGCCTGGTGCAGCTTACTGCTCGTGCTTTTCACTGAAAACCTCATCCTCTATGATGTTTCAAGATGAGCACCAGACTGACAGCCACAGAAAACAAAGTGACAGCAATTACAGCAAAGCTTCAAGCGCCTGAGACTGAACAGAAGAAGATGGTGGAGGAGGCTAAGAGACTGATTTCAGGTATGAAAATCACAGACTTGGTAATTTTAGAAAATCTTGAAAGAACTGTAGATAAATTATTAGCTTTCATGTTTCTAGTATAAGCTGCAGAACTGGCAGTCCTCAGTTCAAAAAGTGACAACCAGTGACGACGCGGTGCAGGAGCAGATCGAGACGGAGATGACAGCTCTGAGTGAAGACCTGGAGAGAAGACTGAACTGCAGCTCACCAGTAACAAAGGATAAAATATAGATGACGAATGCAGGTATTTTGATAAGACACCAGAAGACATACATACCTGAACCTCTACTTCCAAACAATAATAATCTAAATATAGAAATACCTGACAATTTTATTTACACTTCCAGAAAAACAACTTCCCTAGCAAAGTGTTTCCATTGTGTGTTTACATCTCAAAGCTTGCTTTCTGTGCTTGTAAGGCCTCTTCAAGAAGGACTGGCCCATTTGTTTCTTTAGGTTACATCTTTTCAAGAATCTGCAAGGCATATAACTCAATACCCTCTGAATATAGCGGGATCCCACTGGTCTATTGCTGTTGTTCCTAAATTCCAATTTGCAGTAATACCACTTACAGTTGCCAGTTGTTGCAACCATGGGATCTTATTACAGTATCACACTCAAATCCAGTGAACTCTTTAGAAGGACTCATTCTTTTACTAACGTTTGTACCGGCAGACTGCATGGCTAGGTGTTTGATACACCTGCTGCAATGGGATAGAAGATTAAATGGTGTGGCCCCATAATCTATGTATGTGTGGATGAACTAATACTGTAGTAAAACTATATGTAAAACTATATATTGACTATGTGTTTGGGCTTTTATGTTTTTTTGATTGTATACCAAAGCTGTTTAATGCCAAAACTATGAACTTCTTTTGCATTTTCTCCAGACAGATTCAAATGTATTCATACAAGTGCAGGCACAAATATGTAAATACACTAACTTAAATCTTTTAATAAATGGTGCTGAAGATTCTAAACTGTCTTTTAACTTTTCAAAGCCAAGACCTATTATCTTCTACTGATCATGATTGACTAAAACTGTTCCTCTTCGTTAACATAATACGTTTTGTGTTTGACAACATTCAATAGATTGACCAATACTCAGCAAAAATCTAAGAAAAAGAACAGACTGGCATTGTCCCTTCTTAGTGACAAACAATGCGCACTACATCTTCAACCATGGTAACATGAGATAACTCATACCGATGCCATGCTACATATTGAGATCAAAGTGAACCAGTTAAGTCCTTTAACTGCTGTGGCCTGACCTTGGAGCTAATGGTTGTTAAAGATTAGCTGAATGAAAAACAGTATGAATGATAATACTAACAGCTCTCCAACACTGCACAGTTTGAGTCTTTTAGAGAACTGCCTGATCATGAGAAGTCTTCCATTATCCACACAGTTAGTCTGACTGCAGTTGTGCCAGAGAGAGAGAGAGACATGCGCTCCAACAGTGAAGCGCAAAAAGAAATCTTGTAAAGCAGAAAGTCCCAAGCCAGTGCACAGACAAGTGGACAGACAAACAACACCACACAGCTGGGATAATAGTTATCACAAAGTTTCAAGAACCAATTTTGGCTAACTAACTGCAATAGCCTCCAAGCTTTAAAAGTGTGCATACTGTATTTGTGTTTGGTAATTGTGCACATATTGTATTCCTGTCAAAATACAAATATGATAAAAAAAAGAATCAGAAAATAATAATTCAGAAGTCATGTCCATGCCAGGAGTTCATGAAAATGTCTTGTACTGCTCTTTCTTTTCATAAGGGCCAAGTTGAATAAATTCTTTTTAAACTTAGCTTTTAAACTGAATGAGAAAAATAACTAAACTGCAGTGATGCACTTTGTAGCTAATGAATAGACAAGATTAATGTGTTGTGTGTAAAACTATATGCAAATGCCTACTGTCATATTTTTCTTTTTGTGTCTGCTCTTATAAGTGGGTAAATAAATTAAAAGGACACTAGCCTCTTAAATATCTAAGTTGCATTATATGTGCTGTAAAACTACGAATAGGAAGCTGAGATATATTTTAGAGGATCATAACCTGACTCAGGAAAATGGTGTTTTAAGAATGGTGCAATTCTTAAAGATAGAGATGAGCTCATGTAGAGACTGATTATACACACAACAAAGAGTAATAATAGTTATCACTGTAGACAAAAAAACATAACAAAACAAATTAATAAAAACAAAGGACAACATAATTTTATGGTTGCCTATTTATTTTTTCACGATCTTATTCATCTAGGGAAGACTTGGTGTTGGCTCTTTCTGCGGTAGAGTATCTCTTCCTGTTATAGTTGTTTTGGTGTAACTTATCTGAGCAGCCAATTTAATTAAAAACTTATAGATAATGTCTGATTTCATAGTGTAATCTCAGAAAGTGTACTTTGTCCAAAGCACACTCTCTGTTGATTCACCTGCTAATTATATTCACAGCATTCCCTCCCTTTAGGGATTTGCTAGCTTAGCTTAGCACAGCTTGTAGCCGACTCACTACCAGCATAGCCCCTTCACCTGTCCCTCACTTTCACCTGACAATGTCAGTCTGTTCTTAAAGTGTGCAAGAGTACTTTCCTGCTCTTTTTGTCAGATGTTTAGTTTGTGTCAGAAAAATCAGCAAAAAATTATGTAAATACAAAAAATCACAAAGAAAGACCAATGTTGTATCCACAACTGTAAAGAGTAAAACAGTAAAATTTGGATTATTAAACATTAGGTCTGTCACTGTCTCTGTTAGTACATGAATTAATAATTGTTCAACAAAATGATTCTGCCGGACAGAAGTCTGGTTATGGCATGACGATTATGGTTACAATAATGGATTACACAGAAGTGGGGAATAGATTTCATGACAACAGATGTCTTTCTATAACCAAGTTTAAGGATTTAATTCATCCACTGTTATCTTTTTCATTCTCTGTGCAAACACAGTGCAGCGCAGCTACCTGAACACTATTCCTACAGAACGTTGATTATCTTGTTAATATTTTTACTTCTTCACTGCTTACAACTCTAGATACTGTAGCGCCTCTGACAAAGAAAGCCTCAAATCAAAAGTACATTTGAAATTTGATTCATATCTATGTAACAGACTCCAATTTATTCCTGTAAATGGAGAGTCCTCTTCACACACTAAGGTTAATTATGGAGTTCCACAGGGTTCCATGCTAGGACCAATTGTCTTTACATTATACATGCCTTTCTTAGGCAGTATCATTAGAAAGCATAGCATACACTTTCGATGCTATGCAGATGACACCCAACTGTATCTATCCATGAAGCCAGAAAACACACACCATTTAATAAAACTGCAGGGATGTCTTAAAGACATAAAGACATGGATGACCTCCATCCATGACCTCCTCTGCTTCAAAATTCAGATGAAAGTAAGGTTATTGCACTCAGCCCTAAAAATCCTAGAAATGCAGTATTTATCCAGATGCTTACTCTGGATGGTATTACCCTGGCCTCCAGTAACACTCTGAGGAAACTTTGTGTCATTTTTGATTTGGCTAAGTCCTTTAGTATGCACATTAAACAGATATGTAGGAATGCTTTCTTCCATTTGTGTAATATCTCCAAAATTTGAAACATTCTGTCTTAGAGTGATACTGAAAAACTAGTTAATGCATTTATTACTTCTAGGCTGGACTGCTGTAAATCATTGTTGTCAGGATGGAGTTAAAACTCCCTGAAAAGCCTACAGTTGATAAAAAATCCTGCAGCAACAGACCATTCTAACAGGGACTAAAAAATGAGAGCGTATTTCTCCTATATTGACTTCTTTTCATTGGCTTACTATTAAATTCAGAATCGAATTTGAAATTGGGATAAAGGCACCCACTGTATTTTTAAGATTAAGTTTAAAACGTTCTTTTTTGAAAAAGCCTATAGTTAGGGTTGGATCAGGTGACCCCGAGTCCTCCCTTGCCTGGTTCTGCTGGACATTTCTTCCTGTTAAAAGGGGTTTTTTCCTTTCTGCTAGCGCCAAAGCGCTTGCTTACAGGAAGTAATATCACTGTTGGAGTTTTCTGTGTTTTCCGTTTTATTATTGTAGGGTCTTCACATGACAACATAAAACACCTTGATGCAACTGTTGTTGTGATTTGGCGCTTTATAAATAAAACTGAATTGAATTGAATCAAACATGCTAGGAATGTTGTGTGCAATAAATCATTTGGAGACTAGGGCAAGTCACCTACCTCCTCTCCCTACTGCGCTGCATGCTGGGAGTGTGAGTGAGTGAGTGTGTGAAGGTGGCTGATGATCGTGAGGAGCTGCTTAGTGAGAAGCTGCTGAGTTCTCGACTGTGTTTTTTTCTTCCTTTACATCTTGCCCTTGATGAAAAGGTAAGAGAAGTTTATTTCATTGATTTGTGTTGAGTGAACAAAACTTAGTTAATCGTTTGTTTTCTTTTGAGCCACAGCATACCTCCCTAGTGAGTGTTCTCCTTCCCTGTCAATTAGACATGGGGTTAGACTGATGGCTGCCCCACAGATAGGGCAGGTTCTTTTGGCTGTAGGAAAACAGGCTGGCCATGAAGACATCACTTACGACTCTCAGATGACCAAGGCTGTGGATTTTCTCAGAGAGAAGCATTTAGTCCACTTGTTTATTTAGAGAGGTATGACCTTCGATGATTTGTTGTTGGGTATCTTGCCTTTATTTATGCCTTAAACATACATCACTATGTCTAGGCAGTATGAAATGTTGGACACAAATGCTCATCCTGCCCTCACAAAGACCAGGGAGTGGACAGCCATACAGCTGAGCAATACATTCAGGCTTAAGTGAACAGCAGAGGGCTGCAGACGGCAGTGCTGTTGAGCAGGCTCCAGACGAGCAGCAGGCTGCAGGTAATGGTAAATGGACTGGCTCTTATATAGCGCTTTTCTACTTAATCTAAGCACTCAAAGCTCTTTACACAACTTATACATTCACCCATTCACACAAGCACTTTTTTTCTAAGCTGTTTCTAAGTTTCTAAGCTGTTTCTACACGCATTCATACTCCGATGGATGCATCGGAGGTTAGTATCTTGCCCAAGCCTACATACAAATATGGACATGGAGACTGCATACCCATATTTGGCATGCACACTGGAGCAGACTGGGATTGAACCACCAACCTTACTGTTAGTGGCCACCCCCCAGTTAACAACAACCCACATAAAATGCAGCACAATACGGTGAAGGTCACAATTGCTACCCCAAAAACTGATAAGCTGCACATTGAAGAAATGGTGGACAATGTCAGATAGACAAGAGAGAGAAGCAAGGAAAAATGAGGGGAAACTAATCTAAGGTAAGTTAATAAAACAGCTGACGCACAGGAGGAGGTCTTCCCTAGGAAGGGAATCCGTGTCCTCTTTCTCCCCCTATTCTTTCTGCTTTGTTTTGGTTTTAATAGTGGGAACACTGAACATCAATGAGAGTACAGGGATAGAGTAAGGCCAGAACTGCTAACTGAGCCTAGTAGAAATAAAAACATTGATGTGGTCCTTTAACAGGAAGCACACAGCTCAGTAGATAATGAAGCTGAATGGGGAATGAGTTCAAGGGGGCAGTGTTTTCTAAGTCAAGGCAGAAATCCTAGTGTGCATGTAGCAGTTTTATTTTCTCAACACCTTCATTTAACAAACATTTCAATGTGTGAAGTGGAGCAGAGTAGCTTCCAAGTAGTGGAAGCACCAATCAGGGATATATTATTTTTATTCATAAATGTTCATTCATAAATGCTCAGAGCTCTGGTACTGACTGTAAACTGTAATTTCACAAACTAAGTGACAAATGAAAGGTGTACTACAGTAGCTCAGTTGTAGTGGTACGTACAGGACTGGAATTTTACCACCTATTCTACAGCTGATAGGACTATAGAGGAAGCTCACCCACCTTCAGCCTCCCTTCTGACCACCACTAATGAAACTGAATCTAAATGGGATTACAGTACCGGTGTATAATAATGCTGGCACATTCTCAGCTTTGTCTGAACTTGCACGCTAATGTATGGCTGACCCAAAACAAAGATTTTTATCAGTCTTTCTGTGATTTCTGGAATTAACGAGACTGAGCGTTTTTTGTCAAGTTATCTCAATGATACGATGTAAACACAGACTTTTCTTTTGCAAACAATACACTACACTCATAACAGCTATTGAAAAGAATTGGTTTGCGGATGTAGAAAGGGACATTAGGGTTAAAGAAGACACAATTATTAATGGGACAGACAATGATAACAGTGCTTGGGATGGATAATAGGAGGTTTTAGGCCGGTTTCTCCAAGAAAAAGCTAAAGGGTCTTTAATTAGAACTCACATCCCTACTATAAAATAAAGTTCCAACCCATATTTTTTTAAGCTGGAGAAAAAAGTTCAATCAAATGCTGCACCTCAAGCTCTCAGATGGGTCTCTAACATCTGACTCTTGAGGGTTGAGGAAGCTCACTGCAGAGTTGTACTCAAGCTTTAGTGCTGACAACTGTGATGTGGACTGTTTGGCTAAGATATTGGGCCTTCGCCTCGAGTGGGTGAAGCAGTCTGCTTCACTGGAGACCACCATCTCTTTTGATGAAATGTCCGCAGCAGTTCAGCAGCTCAGCTGTGGTCGGTTGATGGATTTCCTGCACACATTTTTTTCTTTCTATTTACCAGGAAAAGTCATTTCATGGAGTTAATCTTTATCCTTTTTAAAAAATTAAAGTCCTTTGGTTTTAGTAAAGCTTGTACTCTCGGTATAAGTCAGTGCTTCTCAATTTTTTTCTCTTACGCCCCCCTTAGGAAGAAGAAAACATTTCTCGCCCCCCACTCTCCCCCTCTCCCACGACTATAAAAAGTATAATTTGTCTATAAAATTATAATTGTAAGTACATCTCTGCATAACATTGTATCCGTATTAACATTAAAGTCTGTAACAGAAAAGATTTAAAGTGCATTTTGTAGTACTGCAACTCTCTAAACTACTACTACTGATACATTTAAAGTGTATCAATTTCCCTGAAATTAAAAAAATAAAATAAAATCTTTATTCAAACTATAAACATTTTTTGACCGAATTGAACCAGTTGATGTTGATGCTGTAGTGGATGTGCAATTACACTTTATTCTAGTACTGCAAAAAAAGCATGTGCCCTAGGGTCACACATGCCCCCCCCCCCCTTCCAATGTGCCCCACCATTTGAGAAGGACTGGCATAAGTTGTATTAGGGGGGCAAGTGTTATACTAAAAGTAGTTGAAATCCTTAGTCGACCTGTCCCTGGTCAAAGAGGCACCAGGAAGGCATGTCTCCTTTCTGGGATGCTGTATGCTCTGGCCATTGAACTCCTCCTAAACTAAATGAAGCTTATTTGTAAGTTCAATAAGGAAGATCTGTAATCATTCCTCTACCTGCTTTGCTGGGTGTTTGGCTGTTAGTCTAATCATTACATCACTACCACTTTTCCACGCCCTCAAACTCAATGCTGTCATCATTACTCTAGTCCAGTCATCTTCTTGCCCGCCTTCTTTGTGCCAGTCAGCCTCCACTCTGTGTGGTTTCAATCTCAGTGCTCTCTGTCATTCTCCCTTTCAGGTGTGCAACCCACTTCTTTCCCATCTCCACCTTACCCAAGTGACTCAGAGCACCATCCAACCCTCCATCTTCATGTTCACCACCTTCAGCGTCTAGACTCAGGGAGGTCCTGTCCTAACTCCTATCACTGCTGGGATTCTGTTGTGCCATGATGAGTAATCGGAGTCTAATTGCCAAATACATTAAGTTCTCCATCTCAATAAATTGTATTCAGTTCCTACAAATGATCTCTTCTTATTCAACTCAGGCAAGGTCTTGCAGGGTTGACCTTTGCGAGTGAAGTAATAAGCACAGTGAGCATGTCTGCATGTGCTGCTGATGAAACTGGCACTATGGTGGTCAACTGGTCAAAATGTGACAGGCTTTTGCTTGCAGAGTGAAACAGTAAAGTACAACAAACATTCCTACAGTAGAACGGGGCGCGGATGAAATGTTTAGGTAACCTCATAACTTTAATTGATAGTAAAATAGAACCTTAAAGCTTGTCAGAAAAAAGTGATTTGATTCTTGTCCTGATTAATGCTGGTATCGACTGATATTAAAAAAAAATGTAATGAGATTTTTTTTCCAATATCACCCAGTTGGTGGCTTCAGGTCTTAAAATAAAATTTGTGTATCATAAAATAGTGTCAGACATTAAAACATATGTTTATGTTTGGGGAGTCAGTGCTGTCCTGTGCAATAAAACTGTGAAAAAAGGATTCTTAACATCATATTCCATGCAAAATAAATCATGCAACATACCATTTATGCATGCATGTATTTATTTTTGTTTATTTATTTATTTTTGTGCGTTTTGTGGGCACATGTTAAACTTCAATTTAATATTTTCTTGTTGTAAACAAAAAATTGAACCAATAAAGTATTTGTTAAGGGTCAAAGGTCTCTCCTCTCCTTTTTTTTTTTTTTTACCCTGTTTCTATTACATATTGATCCTGTATGTACACTATAAATGAATTTTGTCTGCTATAAATTTATGGGACCCTCTGGCACTCATGAATTTTAAACCCCCTCCTCCCCACTCCCACTACCACCCATCTCCTCCACTCCTAAATATTCACAGATGGCAATATACCAACCACACAAAGCTCCAGACTATGACATATTAAGCTTTGGCTATGCACACATATATACATACAAATACAAATGCATTGGGACACGGACACACACACACACACACACACACATTCTGGGGGAATGAAACAATATAACATTATAATCGGCGGGTGGCTGTACTGTGTTTTTTTTCCCTCTCAAATGTGTGCCTCAGGCCTTTCCATTATTGTAATGCTTTATGCTTCCTGTTCGGACTGTGCAAGTAACCTCATGTGTGACTGATGGCAATTCTGCATCTCAAAAGAACTGATTTTATGACTTCTTGCCGAGTTGATGGGTATGAAGCATGCATGCAAGTACATACGCACATGCAGAATTTTAAAATGGCAAAATATTTAAACTTTGATTCAAATAGTTTCTGCTGCCTCTGGCTTTGTCCAATTTTGCAGTGAGGCTTACCTCTGACAGAGAATGATTCTGTGGGAAGATATAGTTCCCTAGTTGTATAAATAATGCAAGCAAATACACTGATTTACAAAAACAATGAGGAGAAGAGTCAATAAATGAAAAAAAAAATAAGTAGGGGAAAGCAAAGCAGATGAAAAAGTTGTTTGCACAACATTAACCATTTATAAACCTGAGAAATGAAACACTGCATAAAGCATGTGCAAAAATATCTAACGCAAAAAAAAAAAAAAGTTTAAAATGCTGGACTCTGATATTACATTGGGTGATGTTAATAACTATTGCTAGAAATTTGCAAATTAGTTAGTTAGTAAATTACTTTAATTAAAGTTAATAAAACAGTACTTATATATAGGCTGTCATAAAAGTTTATTCTGGCACTAATAATACATGCTTTAAGTAGTGTTTAAACAGGCAGGTGGAGTGGCACTGGCATAAATAATCATTCAGAATTTTTCATTTTCACTAACTGGTAGGTTTTCAGCCACCTCCATAGTGTAGGGATAAATGGACTGGTACTTTTATAGCACTTCTAATCACTTTAAGAACACACTCAATACAAGCCTTGATTATTCAATTCACACACACACATTTATAGAAATGCTTTTTTTTTTTTAGTTTTTAGTTAAAGCCACTCTCTCATGCAGGTTGGAGGAGCCAGGGATGGAACCATTAACCTTGTGATTAATAGGTGATCTATGTCCTGAGCTACATTTGTTAGGCAAATGCATAGTGGTGTACACAATTGTCTAACAAAGATCCCTGGTGCAAGTCTCAAACATACGGAGGTGTGGCGACCACTTGTATATAAGTGAGGAGCTGAAAGTAGCTTTTAAAACATATATGATAACATTACTGATGATTTGCAGGCTATTAACTATTTTGGAAATGTACAAATCTACTGATAATTCTTATTATAAATAACATTTTTTGGCCTCTCCACATGCATTCATGCCTTCTTGTTACTTGTCTCAGTCTAAAGTAAAATATGGTGGTGTACAATGCAGAGAGCTATAGATAAAGTCTATAAATAGAGTCATATTTTCTTCAAGATGTAGTGGGATGTTTAATTCAATAAGATTAATTACCACTACTTTAATGTTTTGTCTTCTTTGACAGCTAAACAGGAGTATAAAATATATTTCCTCACTATGTATCACAGGAATCTCATAGGAAATTAGATTTCTTGGTCTGTGCAAAAGCAGGGGAGACAGTGAGTATTGTTTCCATGGAAACAATGCTGGTGCCTAATAATTCAATATTTAATCAAGAGGTGATCAGAGGAAAGCGTCTTCAACACATATACTCAAATACCTGCCACCTACAGGTACAAAGAGATCCTCTTTCATTGGCTTTGGTTTATTGGAAATTTTCATGGTGGGTAAATGAGAAAATAGAACTTTAATTTTAGTTTGGATATACCAAACATGCTTTGGTCCTGCTGCATGGTCATTAACACAACAATTTTCAGCTACACTCTAACAAAACTGTTATTTTGTTCCAAGAAATGAGTGATGAGACTAAAAGAAACAAAAACAGAGTTAATGAGTGAGTGGGAAAGTCATGGGAAAATCAGAGAATCGACTAGATATAAACACGCTCACAAAAACATTATTCGAAGGATTCCCACAGTCTCACCTGGAGAGTTCTCCCAAAAGCTTCATGTGCCCTTTTGTTTTACTCTTTATCTGCCTGACTGAGAGATAAATGGATGAAATGACAGACGTTTTCTCAGAGAACAGAAGAGCATGTTTTCAGTGGTCACAAACACTTTTACTGCAAGTTGTTGCTATCACACACACACACACACAAAGCAGCTACTTATCTGTACACACACACACACACACACACATCTTGAATAAGCATACTTCTCATCCACTTAGTGGATGTGTGTGTTCATAGTGGGGAAGATCTATGGTCTGGTGGATTTGGTGTGTGGGGGTGGAGACTTTAATGACCTCAGACCCACAGTGGCAAGAAAGAGGTTATGAAGATATATGATGATTTTATTCAAGCTTTCTTTGCTTCATCTGCTCTCCCTATTTCTTGTGTTCCACCTGCCCATTTAGTTTTCAGAAAAATGCGTTTAATTACCAGGTTGTGCTTAAAAGTACATTAGGCAAAAAAAGAAAAAAGTAAAAGAAAAGTGGCCACAATCACAACATCAGTGAGCCCAAACGTATTCTCCTAGATAAAGTATTATATACATGTGGAACAACTGTCTGTCATTAATGACACATTTAGAGCAAAAACAGACTGGCATGGGCCTTCTATTGGGAATCATAATATTTATCGTTATGTAAATGTCTAACATTGGTTTGCATTTTTGCTGCGGTCTGATCCAATAGCTCCTGAGGGGGGGAAGAAAATGTCTCAGTTTAACTGGCTTATTACAGACCTTCCTCTAATTCTAGCTTTCAATAACACTATCTTTACAGCATTTCATTTCATTTGATGAAACAAACTGCTTAATGGAGCTTTAAAGAATACGTTTCTGGGGGCAAAAAAGAAATGCTTGGAACGCCATATATTTTTAAGGATTTGTATGTTAAATTATACTAATATACTCCAACTTTAAAATATACACATTGGTAGCACCTGGTTGGACCCTTTTTGCCTTTAGAACTGTCTTAATTCTCTGAGGTAACAAGGTGCTGGAAACATTTCTCAGAGATTTTTATCCATATTGACATGATAGCATCACATACAGTAGTTGCTGTGAATTTGTCTGCTGCACATCTATGAATGTGAATCTCCTGTTCCACCACATCCCAAAGGAGCAGATCTAGTGACTGTGGAGGTCATTTGAGTACAGTGACTTAAATTTCATCTTTAAGAAACCTGTTTGAGATGATTTGAGCATCATGACATAGTGCAAGAGTGCCAAGAAAATATCCACTGCACAATTACAGCAGCCTGAAGTCTTAATACATGGCACAGAGGATTCAAGATTTCATGTTGTTCACACCAAATTTTGACATTGCCTTCTGAATGTTGCAGCAGATATCAGGACTCATCAGAACAGCCAGCATTACTGTCCAGCTCGCATGAACTCAGTTTTTTGTTTTTAGCTTCCAGTATTAGTCCCTGATCTGGTCTTCTGTTGCTGTAGCCCATGTGCTTCAAGGTTCGAGATGCTCTTATGCATACCTTATACGTTATAACGAGTGATTAGTTTCTGCTGCCTTCCTATCAGTTGAAGCAATCTGTCCATTCTCCTCTGACCGCTGTCATCAACAAAGCATTTCTGACCAGAGAACTCACTGGATATTTTCTCTTTTTCAGACCAGTCTCTGTCAACCCTAGAGATGGTAATGTTGGAAAATCCCAGTGGATCAGCAGTTTCTGAAATATTCAGAGCAGCCCATCTGGCACAAACAACAATGCCACATTTAAAGACACATAAATTACCCTTCTTCCCTATTGTGATAATCAATTTGAACTTCACCAGGTCAACTTGACCATGTCTACATGCCTAAATGCACTGAACCGCTGCCATCTGACTGGCTGATTAGATATTTGTGTTCATAAACAGACTTGCTGAAATCAGCTTTGTACGTTTTTTTACAGTATGTGATTCAATTCTGTTTACAGGAATTAATCACATGCCTTATTCTGATTCATGTAATGGCATATTATTTGGCCTAAACCAGGGATTTAGTAAGAAAACACTTTCTGTGATTAACCATCATTGATGAATTTGCAGTCTTAGATGGCTAAAAGGTTACTTGGGTTAAAAGCTCCAAATGAAACAATGTGTGTGCTTGTGTGTTTTTCCTTCAAGCAAACAGAGAAAATGAGAAATACTTTATTCATCTTATCTGTTTGGAAATAGGTATATGTCTGAATAAGGTGTCACTTAAATGCTCCATAAACAAATTATCCCCAGTGGGAAAAGAAAACTGGATGGCGTTGTGTCTGTAAGAAGCCTCGCTTTTCTCTCACTCTCGTTTTGCTCCTCGATGTGTGCATATCTGCACGTCTCTCCCCAGTATATTTGCCATTAAGAGGGACTAAGCATTTCATTATAAGTCTACTGAGCTCCCACTGTGTCATTGAAGCTAGAAGCCAGTTTGGCTTTCTTTTTCAGAGATACTAATAACAGAATCAAAGGAGGGAGCATGTGTTTGCGTGTGCGGGTATGTGTTTGTGTGTCTATGTACTCTGGTAATACTGATGTAATCGCAGGCTCAATCCCAATTAGCCTAGAGGGTAACTCTGTAATAATCCCTACCCCTGGGCATAATGGCCTATTAAAGCAGCAGTGGACAGAATAAATGAGTGTGTCTACAGACAGAGAGGGAGAAAGAAAGAAGGGGAAGGAAGAAACAAGAGTAAGGGAGGAAGGGGTGAGGGGCAAGAAAGGTGGTAGGAAAGGAATGAAATAAATGGAATAAAAAGAGCCACAGATGAAAGCATCATGGCTAAATTTATTTTGAACCTTATTTTGTTTCCACCTTAATAATAAATTCCAGCTTTATGTGCATCAGTTTAATGGGCACCAAGTTTGCTTATTTTCAGCTCATTATTTTTATTCTTGGAATCGACAAGAGTGGCTTTGAAAATTAGCATTTCAAAATCACGGTTAATTACCTTGTAGTAGAACTTGATGTGACCCCCCCCTCAGTTCATCCCCTGTCTCAAACTGAGCCATTTTAGTAACCTCCCATGCCCCAAGTCAACTGATATCACACAGAGCCATGAACAATAGTAATAAGCAGTTCAAAACAGAGTGCTTAGAAGAAGAAAAAGCCTGAACTTTTTGGGTAATGAGGATTACCTGCACATACATCTCATAATTGATACGAGCATATGCTTTTGGTAGATTATATGGCAGAAAATACAAGGATAACAGGTCAACTGCTGTCATCACCGGTTCGCCTGTTAGTGTTGTTGGGTTTAAAACCACACAAAGCAATTGTCAAAAAAAACAAGAGCTCAAATACTGAAATGAAATTATGAAACACCTATTGGTCTGTCTTCATGTTAGGGCTGGTTTGAATGCTCCCAATATGCAACGAAAAGTCAGATTCGCTTCTGTTCAGAATTCAATTAATCATGCACCGTGCACATTAAATTTCATGAATCAATTTTTGCTTCAGTTTTATCTTCATAGCACACCGCTCACATGCTCCTGTCCCCAAAAAGCAAAACAACAGCTGATGTGGGAAACACATGAGCCACTTCAGCTGTGAGTTGGTAGGTATATCTATACTCATCATATTACATTTTTGTTTTAGTATGCTGTAGAGAAAATAAAACCCTTTAAACCTTATTAAACCTTATTTTGTTGCAATCAGGCTTGATTATTGGTTCTATAGAGTTGTCATTTACTGTCCATTGAAAGAAAAAAAACACTGCCCAAGAAGCATAACCAATACGGCCGTTGTGTAGCAATGCTTTTTCCTAGAAGGAGTTTCCTACATGAATGTTTTTCACATGGTTCAATAGCAAATATAATGTAAGCAAACAAACGTTGTACACAAGTTGTGTGATATGTTTTTATGTAGGCAAACCCACCTGATGATAAATCTACCCGGTAGTTTTTGGCCGCTTTCGTCACATTGATGTGAACCGCAACCTTGCCCTCCTCAAGCGAGATCTCCAGAGTGCCATCATCAAGATTGCTAAAGAGGAGGAGGCCATGAGGGTTCCACGTACGAAACTGGAAGCCCACGGATACCGTGTTATGATTGGCTCGACCAGGCAACTGCAGGAAACTGGTGGCATTGAAAAAGACTGGGAAGGTGTGGGTCTCCACACAGGTGAAGGACAGGTTTCGCTGTTAGCATACAGAATTAGAAAAAAGAAAGAACAAAGATGGACAACGGGAGATTAATTAGTTTTTAAACAGAGAAATCAAAAACAGAGCTAATGCCTTTAATGGGGCTTGCCTGTGAAATAAATCCCTCAAACACTTAAGGAAATCTTGTACTTCACCACCTTTTGTTGCTTTGAATCTCGCTTCAGCGTGATTACCTTTAGATATTTGCGACTGAAGCGAGATTCAAACACTGATGAAGCTTGAACACACTCATCTTTTCCTCTAACTGAACCTGTCTTTGAAATGTAACTATTTTCATCTTATTAATCACTTTATCTAAAATTTTATCTACCTTTATTTAACATCAGCAACTATGTATAATTTAGATTCACCAATTAACCTAATATGCATGTCTCAGGACAAGCGGGAACACTTGAAGGAAACCCATCTATCAAGAAAAAGCAGAACATATAAACTAGAGTCCAGCTGACCAGAAGATCCTACCTGCTGTGAGCAATAGTAGTAACTAATGCACTGCTGTGCTGAGAAACAGGGTTAAACAGTAACCTGGGTGAATTTTATGTGCTGCAGAAAAACAAACACTATTGTGGTATTTAGGCACTAATTATCATTGAATTTCTCCAACCTTGTGCTCTTAATCTAGTCATTAGCAAGCACACAGCATTGAGCTGCCTTTCCAACTATAGATGATTCCTGATTGCATGTGTGTGTGTGTGTGTGTGTGTCTGTAAAATCTAAGAGCAGATCTGTTTTGATTAGAAATAAATGGCTGTGTGAAGTCATCAGAGAGAATTACAGGTGTGGTTTGAATGAACTTGATTAGTCCCACCATTTGTTCAATCAGTTCAACAGGGATCGAAGCAGATACACTGGCCGTCCCCTGAGAAAGGGCTTAGATTTTTCAGAAGCTAATTTTTAGGAATGCAGGGCAGTTAATGTGCTGAAGGTGCATCCTGCAGTCTGAAAAAGTAGGGTGCATTTCATGAAAAGAAACAAGGCCTTTAATCTGCCTCTTGTGCCATCGAGATATGTTGAAAACAAACTGTTGAATAGTCAATGCAGGGAAATCCTGTCTTTCCAGTGCAAGTCATGGTAAAATTGCAGCCATGATAACAACACTTGCAAAGACAGCAAGGACACACATGGAGGGGCCACTGACAGGTCAGTTGTATCTGATTAATTATGAATCTGTTCAAGCATTTTGGTTCAGTGAAAAATCTGCCCCCACAGTCGGGTCAAGTATGGAGTTAGTGTGACAATAATAAGCATGTTCAGCAGGCAGCTGCCTTTATAAGTGCTATTCCAAAACGTTTAGATTTATATTTTGCACATTTTCCTTACAAAGCTGGAGGTGTCGAGCTTCTTTCGGCGGGCCAGGTCTGTAATGTTGTCTCCATTGTAGTTGATGCTCTCCATGCAGCCTTTAAAGTTTTTCCTTCCTCCTCCCACTGGCTTCCCACTGTATGGCATCCCGCCAAAACTCAACTACAGAGAGACATCGTGCAAAGAGGTAAAAAGAGATAGAGAGTGAGAAAAAACGCATGGCAAGAATTCCTTTAATTTTTCTTTAATAAGCTTTTCAGGCTTCTCCTCCTGGTTGCTTTTTATGGATTCACAACTGTGCACACTCACATTGCAAACAAATTTCTTACCTCGATGGATTCCACAATCAATTTCCTGTTTTAGGTATTATTCCCTGAATGCTTTGCATTTCATTATCTGATGTTCATTATGTCCATTTTATGGATTAGGGTGGTGCTAGTAATTTGTTTATATTAAAAAGTCGTACATGTGGGGCATAAAGCATTCACACTTTCAGGTTGTAAAAATCAGTCAATTTAGTTTTAAATTGACGTTCGTAAAATGTCAGAATAGTCACTGATAGATATAGAAGACAGTATAAATTCCAGTACTATATTTGGGCAGTTACATGATTTTTGTTCGTCATGCTTTGTGACTAAGCATATTTGATTTGAAGGAAAATAATGAATACTACGTTAAAGTGCCAAGCCATAGCTGCACTTTGAGGTTACATCAATATTGCAAGAACTTTGTGTTAGATACGGTCCTTTAAATTGCGAGGGCTCAAAAGTAATTGGCTTGACACTTGGTTACTAAAAGTTTCTAAGGCAGTCGGTTGTCATTTCGGTGTTAGTTCATGCACAGAAGAGCTCACACATGGCTCAGAGTTAATTAAGAGTTGAGCTTTGACCTTTAGATTGACTCAGTATATAATCAGGTGACCACAGAAGTGGAAAAAATGGTAATAGTAAATGTTTATCAGAAAGATATCATATGTGGTTGATTTTCAGAGTGTTTTTTGTCTTAAGGAAATAACAGAAAAAGGCAAACAAGCTCAAGTGGATCGGAAAATCATCTGCATGGTGTAAAAACGCCCATTGTGAGTGCAATGCTTGCCAGGATGCAACTGTTTGTTTTTTCTTCTTCTCTTTTTTCAGAAATCTAAGGAGAATTTCATAAGCTTCATAACCAGAGCCTTAGAGGACTGACCACAACAGAAAAACACCTCTGTAGGACAAAGTTCTGTTGACTGATGAAACAAAAATAACCTCTAACAAAATCATGAAAAGATGAAAGTACAGGGGAAAAAAATCAACAGCATATGACCCAAAACACACTTTCAGTGCTGGGTTTGAGCATTGAAATCAGAAATTGGTTTATAATATTGATTATCATGTACAAACACAAAGCCAACACAACCAAAGAACTTTCATATACAGAGGCAGAATATCCCCCAGTTAATCAACTGATCAGCTGGGATGTTTCTAGAATGGAGGTATGACATGGCAGACCTCATGACTGTACAACTTGTGCACTCATACAATAATTGTTACTTAAGCAGGCAATCTAAATACTTTTTTCCCAATTTGAAAAACAATTATTCAACCAAAAATTATGTCTAAAACTTGTGCAGCTCCACATTTCATATAATAAATGCGTGGTAGAACACAGGGCAGCACATGAGCCTTAAAATCATGCCTAATTTTTTAAGTGTGAATTTTCTACATTAATTTTATTTCTGATTAAATATGATTTCCTGTGGGCTCCTCTGCTTTATTCTCAGTCCCTCCTGTCTCACCCCATTTAGAAAATCCTGGAAACATCCCAAGATCTCAGTCTGATGAAGCAGCAGTCCGCTTGCTGAAAGTCAGACAAAATGCAAAGAGACCCCACAGGCAAAAAAGATAAATAAACAAACAAAAACAAAGGTGACTTCAGTATAGGCCCGAGAGAGCATCACAAGGGATGATACAATATGTCCAATGACGCCTGTGGGTAAACGACTTTGGCAGTCGTTTACTGTAACACATTTTTCACTCAATATTCACACAGACATAAAATAATTACTGTGACTTCATCTGTATAGTATTTGTCCAATTAATCTGGCCCTTCAGCTTCCCCCACCACATGCCCACCATTATTATTGACTTATATTATTTGACCTACTATAAAGCTCAAATTAAAGTGGAAGCACTTGAATGTAGGAGCCATTATTTTAGTAGAGAGCCTGAATAGGGGAAAAAAGAGCTCCATGTAAAAATATTGGTCAGGAGTGAGCATAAAAATATTTTAGTTTTTCATTCATGTTACCATTAATAGATAAATAACTTTTTTACAATGACAACAAAATAAAATTACAAGCATTGTTTGAGAGACTCAAAGCTTCTCTACCTAATATGACTTTTGAAAATCCGGTGGCATTATGTTGTGTAAATATTGCAGGTCCTCTTTTAAACACCAGGTGTAGGGTGCGCATATAGAATAGGAAAGCGCAATATAAGAAGAGTAATGTTGTTACTTGTGTTATGAAGGTTCTTTAGCTATCTGTACCAGGCAAATAGAAAAACAATACTTGCTAATATAAAAAAAAAGGTTTTCTTCCTCCGCACTTCCGCTATAATCAGCTAATTTTGTCTTTGTGCGGGAGGAGGAAAATGGTAGAGCACAGATATGGACTTTATTTTTATTTTTATTGCACACAAGGATGCAATGAGCTGAGATGCAGTCTGTATCCAGGACAACAACAATTGCATTATGCTGCTAACAGAACTTTGGCTCTTTGTAAACGTCTGCTAAACAGCATGCTAACACAAAGCTAGCTAAAACCCCAGAGTGATTATAAAGCTGAGTGAATGCTGACGCCAGCGCAGCAGCCAGACCCTGAACTTCAACATATAACCAAAGCAGTAATGAGCAGTCAGGCTTGCAGCCTCCATTTCTACCTGTTCTTAAGGTAAAATCAGCATGGTTTTGAAGTCTTTTTAGGCTCTTTTTCATCTTATTTTTGTGTTGTTGGCTTTGTGTTTCTAAGTAAATACTAAAAGAAAGATTGTATGTCTGTCCTAATTAGGACAGGGATTTGTAATGATTTGTTGATTTGTGGAACTGAGAGAAAGTAACAAATTAAGCAATGTACTGCATTACTTTAAAGAAAAGTAATGAGCAATGTGTAATACATTACTTTTTATGAGTAAAGACCCAAACACTGCACATTATATATATTGTACATGAAATACAACCACTGGACTGGTAGGAGAAAGCATTAAAGGAGAAACATGGTCTTTTGGGGAGAACAGATGTGCTGAGAGGAGAATTCAGGTGTGAAGATGAGGGCTAATAAACTGGCACCTGGTGGGAAGCACTGAAGAACAGAGGACTGATAAAATGTAAACTGGGTTTGTATTTGTTCTACAGTTATACATGTGTTCATTTTTTTCCCATTTTACACACAACTCTGAGCCCTGAAGGAAGCCAAAATGATGGAGGGCAGTGTGCAATTACCAGTCGATGTGTCTGTCTGTCTGTTTGTGTGCATGTGTGTTGTTGCTTGTGCTGTGTGTGCATCTGTGGTGACGCTCCAATAGTCTTAGTAATTACTGCCAAGGGTAGACACAAATGCACCCGGATATTTAGTCTACAGCCCTAAATGGGAGCAGAGGACACACAAACAAAGATGCACACAAAATAGAGTGTGCAGACTAAATGTACTGAGTACAGTAGTACACTTGACTAAAAGCTGGTCACAAACTGTAGATAGACTTAGTCAGGCAATAACATTGGTAGAATCTATTTAAGGTTCACCACAGACACACCACACACATGCACACAAAGCCTCCTGGTACACCCTTGTTGTATAGATTTCCCTCCAGATCCCTTAATTCAACAGCTTCAGTTTTAATTGGACTGTGGTTTGTCCTGCCCCATTTCTCAGCATCCTACTTAACACTGGAATAGATCAGGCATATCAGCAATACCTAGCAAAGGTCAAACACTTACACACAACCACATCAATAAAAACACAAACACACAGACATTCACATCCTGAAAACCTCGTGCGTATTCAAAGTTGCACACATGCATGTGCACTCTCACATTACAAACAAATTTCTTACTTGTATGTATCCCATAATCAATTTCCTCTTTTAGGTATTATTAGCAGAGCGAGTTGCATTTCATTAGCTGATGTTCATTATGTCGATTTTATCGAGTAGCATGATAGCCGAGTGTAAAACCAATATCTAATTTCCTGTGTGGCTTTATTTCACTGTACTGATCACTTGTGAAGAGCAGTTTAAATGCAGTTGCAAATTAGTAAACAGCACAAGGACATAAGGCAGCAAGTAAAGAAATGAAACAAACCCAGACAAATGCAACCTTATGCTTACAATCGCTCACATTACAGCATTCTCTGCAAAATGTCACCTAAACCAGAATCATTAAGCTCCAAAATCCAAATACACACTGGCATAACTGTTAATGAATGAAACACTGCAAGGTACTTCATGCAGGCAATTCAAGTCAGTTGGCTGTATTAAATGTGAATGGGAAAATAAAGATAAGACATTATTTTACAAGTAGAGATTCAGCTTGGTATTTATAGTCTATCTACAAACATTAACATAAGTTACATATGAGACTCTTCCCTCAAACGTAAGACTGCACTGATGGCAGCAATCAAACTGGACAATCATTGTGTCTGATAGATTTTGACTTAACCTTTTGGGGGATTTTGGCAAAGTCTGTAACACTGTACAGTACAATGTGATATAGCCTGGATATTTCCAGGATGACATAAGAAATGCATTTGCATACCTTCTGACTTTGTAGCACATAAAGTTTGATCCTAATTAATAAATAGAGCTAAACTTATTTAATTAAATACTTAACTTTAGTATTGTTTCTGTAAATAATTAGCCAAACCAAGCGCACAGTTTGGTACTACACAGTGCAGTGACTATTTGGTAGATGAGCAGGATCTCTAACAGATGTTGCACTGTTACAATTAACAATCATAGCTGAAGAACTAAGAACACGTCTGTTTCTTCTTTGCCTGGTAACCAGTCATCCGTATAATAGGCAGCTGGTCTTGGCTGACATTATGTCACCATCTTAAGTTGCTTCAATACCAAGACTACCTATCAATGTTATGCTGTTGAATCATTTGGCGTTTTTTTTTTCTCTCTTAACTATTAGGTTTGCAAGCCAATCCTATGGACAGACAGAAGGAGATCAAGCATGCATTACAAATGCACATCTTCAAGTGATCTGACTGGGACTTCTAAGGAGCTTTGGGAGCAGTTTATGGCTGCTCAGACACAACCTCAAAAGCACTATCAGTCAAATTCAAATATCATATAGTTATTCATATTTATCTTGGCAGTGGCAGAACATCTTGAACTTTTCAACTTTCTCATATTTCCTTATTCTTTGTGTTATTATGTGTATTGGTTGGGATTCATGTCGACTCACCTCATAGTCCAAATCGAGGTGGTCAAACTCTCCATTAGTCCTGAAGTGCTGAGTGTGTCTGTCCAAGGTGAAGTTCACATTGCGACGGTAGCGTTCAATCACTACTGAGTGCCAGTGATTGTCATCCAATAAGCTCCCCGTGGTCACAGAGGTATGACCCAGGCTAGAGCCATACAGATAACTGCCTGTAATAAACACAGGATAAGTCTTAAAATGCAGACATGAGAACAGCGGCTAAATTTGTAAATACAAAATATGGTGTGACTTCTCTGGGAGGGATTTGTCAAACTGGCTAGGAAAATTTTTAGTCCTTCAAAAAATATCCTGATACTTCCAAACTCTGTGCTTCGCATAGGTTTCCATAACCATATACTTTAAAGTTGATTTAAATTCATAGCATATAACACGACCCATTTTGCAGTACATTACTTTCACGTGTTTGCAACCAGGTGCTGTAAAAATAAAACAAATAAGTCCCACACAAGCAAACACAATTTTTTTTACTGATTTCATTTAATTTTAAAAGTCTAACTTTCAAGGATGTCTGCAGTAAGACACCCTTGGTGTGTCAGACACACTTCTGGTTAACAGTGAATCATGATTCACAGACGTATGGATGGCTTGGGCTTTTGTTTCCTTTATGAAGGGGGGAAATTGTGCATTAGAATCTTAACTTTGCCCTTAACTAATATAATTTCAACAAACGTCCATCAGTATATCCATTGATCCCATCAAAGCACAGCAAAGTGTTATTTTTTGTATCCCAAATCATTTACATTATTTCCCAGCTGCTTTTTATAGACACACATTGATGGAGGTTTTAAAACATCCTCACATGTTTAAATATCACTGTAAAGCAAGGCATTTATTTGTTACCCACCCAGGTTTATCTGCAGCAGCAGCTTGGCCTTACGGAGCTCCAGTGTGATATAGTCTCCCTGCTGGCCTTCCCCATGGAGAATCACACCCTCACTTTCTGACGTCTTAAACCTCAGTGCGATCACGTCCTTAATGATCTTCATCTTCTTCACCTGTGTTAGCAAACACCGAACACTTTGTGTGATTGCTTGCTACACTGGTGACTCATTTTTGATTAAGTTAAAATGAAAAATTATGTAGAAAAAAACCCAACAAAAAAACCCAATACTAAACAATGAAAAGCAATCTTTTAGAAACTTTTATATTTGGTAACAAAACAAGACACTACCAGTGTTCTGTTTGCCTACATCCATTTATTTATGTGCAGCTCACATAAAAAATCCAAATTTCTCATGATACATCTGAATTTTTGATTTTATGATCTAGCTTATATAATATGCTGTGTACCAACTAACAAGACTCCAGACTCCAAGACTTATATTTAAGGGCAATAAAGGTTTCTGTCCCAAATGTTTTTCTAGTGACATTAATTTTGCAAATAACAGCTACAATACAACAAAAAGTATAGCATTTGTGGTAAAGGCATTTATATTACTTACTTCCATTTGTAAAAGTCATAATGTTTGCTCTGTCTCACAATAGCTATCAGATTTTTTGCTATTGGACGGGAGACATTTATTTCATTTTGGCTTCGTTTTGTGGTTATGGGGTGTTTTTCAGACACATAACTTACAAAGCAGGAATATTTTGCAATATTTACTCAACTAGCATTTTAAACATGTATAGGATCCCAAGACAATGACAAACAGAATACTGAAACTCTCTGTTAAGTATGTTTTTCAATGCTTATTAAAGGACTGCCATAAGTGACTAGCAAAGGAATGATCACAATATAACCAATACCCTCTACTAGCATTCATTACTGGATCTAGTCTCCATGTAGTAGAATGATTGAGTCAATATTGCTTTTTATATTCCAGTTTATTCAAAATTAGATTTTGAATATTCAATTTTAAATATTCGAATATCGAAGTAGAAATTTGGGTACCTTAAAACGATATGAGATCACGCCTTGACCATCAAAATTGATGATGTCTGCCCCTAAAGGACGAAGATGGAATTAAATGACAGGAATAGAGAGAGAGAGAAAGAGATGAATTATTATTTAAACAAACACAAACCACAAACATTCAGATACATTCAATTCAAACCTGACAGTAATATTTAAAAGAACAGGTGCGCTAATAATAGACGAACGTGTAAAAGGGCAAATTAAATGAGATATTATATTGCCAGCTCAATTTCTGACTTTATGGCTTTACATGCCACAATATGCCTTTTTCAAAGGAATATTGTGTTTTTCATTTTTACATGTCACAGTAGGAAGAACACGTCGGGTAATTAACACTGTTTTTGTTTACTGGCACACTTCCTACTAATCATGTTTCCTTTTTAATGCTATACATTAAGATTAAAAATAATTGCAATAATTAAAAAAATGATATGCCTTTTTTACACATTTAAAAACTGCCACACAGATACACCTATGCAGACTGAGCTGAGAGCTGCAACTTATCCCAGATTCAGTGTAAGCCGAGGTTTAATCAAGGAGAACTCAAGCCATGATTGTCATGTTAAACAAAGTTAAAGTCCAAAGATGTGCTCTGTGTGTATACTATATGTATAAGTGACAGAGCTCAAAAAGAGACAAGCAGTGGAATGAGGATGATTTTCAGATCTTGAGCTCAGTTATAAAGAGCAGTGCTTGAGGCATCTCTACAGTCTTGCTGTCATCATCACAAGTGTTCGAGTGGTTAGTGGAGAACACATATGTGGCAAGATTGGTTGGAGAATTTAGAGAAGAGAGTACAGGAAGTGATGGGATAACATAACTAGGGAAAGATCAGCTCATCGTATATACAGGGATAATGATGCGCAGTCACACTGCCCCTCAATCTTATATGATTTCTTGGGTTTTCACTTATATAAAACACAGAAATACACAAGTATACTGAGGATGCCTTTCCTGATAAATAGTTGAGGGGAGGTAGAAGGAACTTACATCTGTTCCCTTTGTTCCAACTTCTGAAATGATCCCATGCTGTCTCGCTTTCAGTATTTTTTGCTGCTTCACTCTCACCCCACTCTAGTCACTCTCTTTCCAATTTCATCTTTCTCCATTACTCTCCTCTCTGCTCCACTTGTTATTTATTTTGGTTCTGTCTTTAGTTTCCACTCTTTCTTCAGTCATTTCACTTTGACTTTTGTTCCGTCACATTTATGGTACAGGCAGTGGTGGTATTTCAGTGTCCAACAGTTTTATATGTTGGCATATATGGATATGGATCAACATGGATAAAATAATCAAATAAATAAAAATGACAAGTATGCATGCATGCACACACAAAAAATGCAAATACAAATGTTTTATGGTTGCTCATAATTATGCTAATGCCCCCAAAAAATTCTGACATTTTAAACTACAAAATGAAGTTTGACATTGAAATGTTAAGTTATAACTACATAATGCATTTTTAAACTGCTTAAACACTAGCTTCAGTTCTCTAAAACTATCTGTCAGTGGCCTGAACACATAAATTTAATTAACTTGTAAATATCCTGCTACAGTAATGTTTGGTTTTTGATTTTAATGGTCGGGTTGTTGTTAGTCAACATGACAATTATCATAATATAGCATACATAATTAAAGTTTTGTGGATATAAATGCGATGTTACTGTCAATAAATTAAAATTATACAGGTGCTTAAACAGTGTAAATTAGTCATTTTAGCTGCTGGTAGGTGGTTGCTTTACAACATTTTGATGAAATAATAGATTGCGCATAATTCGTGTTCTCTGGCTACAGAATCTTGCAAAACTAAAATGATAAAATGCTTTTCTAAGGTTTTACAGGTGCAAAGGTGCATCCTTGCCCATTGTTAAATGGTCGCCAGGGAACATGATCACATCATAATATACCATGCATTAACCATTAATGCTGTGAAATTCAAATTATATGATGGGTATTATGAGTGCATAGATGTTACATAGGGGTTATTATCGCCCATTGGTAGGTGGCCGCTAGGCAAAATGATGATGTCATAACATATGGTTCTATAGATAAGAACCTTAAAGGGGTCTAAGATGTTCCTGTGTGCCAAGTCTGGTTGCTCAACTCCAGACTGTGGGTGGAAAGGCATTTGAATTTAAGCCTACTTAAAGTACTATTTTTTTTTATCCTATTTATTGTTTTTGCAAAACATTTACTCCATTCTAACGGATTAAAACATATTTTTTAAGGTGAAGCTATCGTGATGAATCAGAGTAACCATAAACCAAACTAGGAACCGCAAGCCTCACTTTGATAGTATAAAATGTTTCTTGGTCTAATGTATCCATACGAGAAAACTTGTTTCAGGTGTTGCTGGGAGGAGCCAGAGACTATAGTTTCTATTGGCACTCTGGACTATGTGAGATTTTCTCTCCTGGTAACCACAAACTGACTTCCCTTTCATAACACTGAAAACTAATTCACATTTTAAATCACATATCTGTGTTGGTTTGAATACTATACTTGAGATGTAACTTTCTCCTTTCGTCAAATAAAGATAATTGTTTCAGACTGTTTATCTGTCATGAAAGCAAGTTTTATTTGCAGCACCATACATGCAGTTCCCATGCTTACTCTAATGTAATATTGAGCCTGAGAGCCAGAATGATGCTGTTTAAGCTGTTTATATGTTTGCACTGATGCTTACTCTAGAATTAGATACTATTCAGAAGAAAATCTCCATAAGTACATTTCTTAGCCTTGACAGATTATGATGGCGATACATCATACTGACAACAGATTTGGGCTTTTGGCATTAAAAAAAAAAGCCATGGGTTGAAGTCAGCTGTGAAAGAGATTGCATTTGTATGGAAAATTAAATTTGTACTCTCTGTTTCTGTCTGATTCCCCTTTCTCTCACATACTGGTTCTACTATTTACTGACTCATCTATGAAGTAATTGATTTGCTGTTGATCCTATGTTAATCAAAATGGAAATGAGCATGTAAATTCCACAGCACGGTGAATCATGACTCCTTTACAGCTTGCACCTCTGGCACAGCCACATCCACACACATGCATACAGATACTGCCTTTCATTGGATAGTCCTAGATGAGTCATAATATGGCATTGCATTTAATTATCATACATTTTCAGAACCCAGAATTATCATCTACAACCAACATATTTGGTGATTATGCTGGAAACATAACATCTATATTTATCTGCCTCTTTTTCCTCCCACTACTTCTCTTTTGTGCTTTCTGCTTTCATCCTCTTTTCTCTGCCATTGCCCAACACTGTACTTCTCCCTACTTTCATCTTCCGGCTGGGAAGCGGGAAAAACATTTACAAGAAGCTGATTCTAGGGGAACTGCAGAGTCAGGGAGTGAAGGATGGCTAGATGAACAGACAAATGTATGAGTTCTCATTTTCTGACTGAATGCTGAAGAAAGAAGCAGTGACAGCATAATCATGAGGAACCACTGCAGGCTTCAAAACAAAGATGACAGACAACTCTGAAAGATGATGCACCTGACCAGAGGGAGTGTGTGTGTGTGTAGTTGTAGCTGTGTTTCTCTCTTTCTGTGTTTCTGCTGATACTTGAGTTGTAAGCATGTGTTTTCCTTATTTTGCATTTATTATACATCTCAAAACAGATGTCACTGACTGGTGGACAACATTCATATCTGTCAGAAACACAAACTCTCTGAGCTTATTTGGGCCTAGAGACAAGCAAGTTTCTTTTTTTGTTTTGTTTTTTATTTTTGTTTTCCTTCCTTGTCTTCTTTTTTATTTTAGTGCTATTTAGTGAAAGCCTCAATCAGATTAGAAATAAAAATAAGACTGTAAAGTCTATATGTGACCAAGAAAAACTGGTGGTTTGGAAGTGATCCCACTGATTTTTTTGTCCTGTGTGGGATCAATTGCAAGTAGTTGCTGTGAACAACTGGTCCTCAGAGGTTTACCATGCAGCACCCGTCTTTGGGTGACCGCTTTTGGTCTGAAGGCATCTGGTGGGAGGCAACCTTCCTTGGCCCAACTCGGCTGGAGTGAGCACCTTAACTCTCAAACAGATTGGCAAAGGTTTGAAATTAATTGCCATCTTATTTATAAATGCATAGAGATTGTGTTGATGTGTGCAATTGTCTGCTTCACCAAACAATGATGCAAACACACAAACCTGAGTCGATCAGGTTCAGCCAGGCAATTTACTACAAATTGCACCAAATTTAACACAGAAAAACATGTCTTAATTTATGCCGGCTACGTAGTTGGCACTATAAGTGTTTATTTATTTGAAATGAGAGGAGGAAATGTTATAAGAACTCTCTTCTGGATAAATCCTGCACTCAGTCTCAGTCCTCAGGTCCAATTTCTAATAGAAGAGTTCACCCTTATTCCATAAATATATAAACATATTTTTAAGCCTCCCCTCGTGTATTTGAGCTGCCATGCTGTTTTCAGAGAGAAACACGTGCACTACCTTTTAAAAAAGCTAATGCACTATGTATTATTTTGTTACTTGCTTCCTCATTTTTGAGCCTCAAAAGTATGCTTATGGTTGTAAGTTGGTTGCTAATGAAATGAAATAACTATGTTTGTGTTCATTTATACATTTATAAATTATAAATTTGCCCTGTCTGGTTCAGGCTATGGCTCAGAGAGCCGTACCTGATGTCTGGATTCTGTCCTGCACTTCAACGCTGTTCAGTTGAAAAATGACTCCAGACTGTCTTGTTAGTGCTTTATTCCTGTTTTTATTTTATTGCTTTCTCAATTGAGCAAAGCTGAAAGACAGCAACTAACTGCAAGTGATCTCACACCTGGTCTTTAACTTCAAAATTTCAAGGGTAGAGAAATTGGAGACACTCATTGTCATGTTTAAGAAACCAGTTTGAGATGATTTTAGTTTTGAGATGTGCTTTGGAAGCAACCATCAGAAGATGGGTGCACTGTGGTCACAAAGGATGGATATGGTCAGCAATGATACTCAAGTAGGTGATTAAATGATGCTCAGTTGGCACCGAGAGCCCTAAAGTCTGCCACCAACAGCAGCCTGAGCCTTGAAAGAAAGCAGGATGGATCCATGTTTTCATGTTATTTATATTAAATTCTGATCCTGTTATCTGAATGGTCCACCTGTTGGTCTCCTGTTATCCAGTTTTGGTAAGTCTGTGCAAATTGTAATATCAGTTTCTTATTCTTAGCTCCTATTCGTAGCTCTTTGTGTAGTCCTCTGATGCTGTAGCCATCTGCTTCATGGTTCAACATGTTGTGGGATGCTATTCTGCATACCTTGTCTGTAATGAGTGGTTATTCGAGATATTGCTGCCTTCCTATCAGCTCAAAGCAGTCTGACCATTCGCCTCTGCCCCTCACACAGAGAATTGCCAATGCCAATGTGAAACAGTGAGCTTGGATCAAGCCCAATTTACCAACTTTTTCTGCTGTCTAAAGTAAAGTGGTAACCTCTTTCTCAAAGTGCTTGCGGGTATAGACTGCATAAGGTATGTTTCACATCCTGCTCAAAAACTCCAGAACCACTGGTGCTTGACAGCATGCCCAATGTTATGTAAGTTATTGATTGTTCCTACATTTCTTTTGCTAAATTTGAGAAATATATCTTGCTGAGTGTTACTGGAATACTATGACTTTTTCCAAATTTGGAAAACTACATCCAGATATTGTTCCAATTCTATCATGTTTTAAAGCTAGCTCTTTCACCAGATCTGTTTAAAATACATTAACTAAGCCCCAGCAATTCCATATATGGATCACTAACACCATTGATGTGTGAGAAAATAGGCAGTCAAATGACAATACAAAGTGTGATTATAAATGTGTGGGGAGAAGTAATGTGTATAAACTTGAAATGAATTGAATGGCTGTGTTATTCATGCTAGGGGTGCCTATGCATGCATGTGTGCGTCTGTATGTGTTAAGTGTATGTGCAGCACATCTCGTGGTCCTTATCATCACTGTCTTGCTTTTCTTTTGACATGGGAAGGAAATGAAACAAGGGAAATATAATCAATGAACCGAGGACTGACTGGAATACAACGCATGCCCTTGCATTTACGCACACAAACGCACACGCGCACACCCCCTCCCTCACAAACATATCCACGCATAGTGCAATCACATCTCCCGAATGAAAGATGTATGTGTGTCACTTATAACAGTAATTTATGCAGAGCCTTAATTGAAAATTGTTATCAGAATCAATTTGGCAGCCTTTAATAGGATGAGGGCAAAGAGGCTGCAAGAGAGCCAGTTCCCTGGATGATGCATTTGTTAGAAAGCGAGAGACAGTGGATGAGTGTTTGTGTATCTGTACATGTTTGCGAGTTTGCAGCCGTGCTCTGCATATTGCTGCAAATTGATTTTATTTGTGCATGTATGTATCCTGGCAGGCTTTCATGCTGGGTTTGTGTTTAATTCACATGCAGAAATAGCTCCATTGTGCCTTGATTGGAGCTGACAAACCATCATTAGGTTCTCCACATGGATCCACAATTCGAAATGCTAAGTGCTAGGCTGCACATGTTTAAAGCCTGTGAGGCTACTAGAAGTATATTTACTTAGGAGTGGAATCTATCTGGTTTCTTTAAACGGCTGTTGTATCTGAGTGTTGCGATACGGCTGATTCCAGACCGACCAAGTGATTGTAAAGCAATTAATATGCAAATTAATGCCTCCACCTTTGATTATTGTTCTGTCTAATAATGTGTGAAGATTCAAGGTGTTACAGGTGTTAGATTAGCCGTGTGTGTAAGAGAAATATAAAAGAGGCAGAAAGAAGAGACGTTGCAGGTGTTCTCCAAACCTGAGTGTGTGTGTCTTTGTGTGTGCGTGTGTGTGTGTTTATCGCCACTCACAGTAGGAGCATCCGTAAACTTCTATTCGCAGACCAATCCGTCCCTCCTCGCTCCAGTCTAACGGGATCAGCCTAAGGAAGCGAGCCACGATTCCCTGCTGGAGCTCATGGCGAACTGCACTCTCTGAGTTGGAGTTCCCAGAGAAAGCCTATGAATATAATCATTCATATACACACAGACATAGAGAGAAACACACACACACAAATTAAATACATCAAAGCCACAAGCCTGAAGACAAACAAGCAGCTTCAGGACTTCAGAACAAGAGTATTTGTTCCACTCACCACATCCTACCCTGAAGGTGCTCACTCACAAAACATACAAAATAATTATGAGTCTACATATCTAATATGCCCACCATAGGACAGTCTAACCGTAGGGGATGTTAGGAGGAAATTGCATATTGTATTAAGCTCTGTATGCATTAAGAAACTCCCTGCTCACATCAATTTATATCTAGACTGATTTATGTGTCCCAACAAGTAATAGAGGCTTGTAACTGATGAGGTTTACAGTTCTTTGCTATATTAGCACTTTGTTCCACACAGCTGGTATACTGTCTAAAAACTCATCTTTTGGAAAAAAAAACCCAAACCAGTGTTCAAATTACTGAAGACCCCACAGAAGCTTGAGGCATCTCGAAAAGCAAATAATGCCTAATTAACATTTCTAACATTGCAGTGATGCCTAATTAAAATGTCTTATTTATCTGCAATTTTAAATGTCTTTGCACAGCCCCAGTGTGGCTCCAGTTCCATGACTGAACATGTGCTGGTTGTTTTGTACACATCATGGCTTGACAGCATGAGCTGCTCTCCAATGTTTTGCTGTAAGCATAATTATTTGATGTCAGATTTCAATGACAGGCTACTGAAGTACATCTCCTGACAGTGCATTTCCCTCCCTTGCTGTTTTGATTTAAATGTGACTGACTGGAGTCTTTACCACCCACTAAAAAAAAAAAAATTGTATTTACATGGAAAAGAGAAATGAGACAAGGATGGCATTCACTTCACCAAATACTACAGAATCCCACTGGACGAGTAAAAGAGGCACTCGTTAAAATGATCTCCTCTTCTCACTGCATCATTCTTGTTTTCTTTCCTCCTACTTAGTTTCTCTTCCTTCACTTGACCTGATACATGATGGGGAGAACCTCTAACCGCCCACTAATCCACCTCACCACAGTCCCTGAACTATTTTCACTTCTGTGCATTCTCCTCTGCTCTCTGAAATAAACACACAACACAACCCCGTTCCCCCATGCATTACTTTCGACACACACATGCACAGAACAGTTGGCACACACCACTGGGGAGAAGCCTCATTAATAGCCTAGCAGGTAACTAGAAGAGAGCAAGACACTAGACAGCCATGTGTTATTTCAGATAAGACATGGAGTGGGCAGGGCAGAGCATGAGTGTATGGGAAAAAAATAACTTGCACAGACAGTCCGCTTTAAGCTGACTCTTCAGTGACCCAAGAATGTACCCCTGAAGATATGCTATCTGCAAAAGGAGAAAATGGTCAAGAGTTCACACTTAGCTCAGAGCTACAGAACTTCAACTGTAGTGAGGGAGTGGACAGTACTTCTATTGTCAATGAATTCCTCTCAGTTTCATATTTAATCTTTATTTATTCCATAAAGGTTAACTGAAAGCTTTTGTGTCCTGCTTCAGATTCACACAGATCCACATGAGTCATCAGGGAACCCTTCTGTATATTCTGACTGCAGTTTCTATGCACTGCAGGAGTGCAGGTCCTCCACATCTAGGTTAAGTGACTTGCTCAAGAGCAGTTATGCCTTTTGAAAGAGAAGGCTGCAGCGTAGTATTGTATGTATGTCACCAATAAATAAGTAAATAAATAAATAAAAACAGCAAGCACATTAATAGTTATGCTCCTGACATAGCTAGAGTTATGGCTTTTATACCCAAAGTCATAAAATCTCGCAAATGCATTTGTCGTGGTTCTGCAGGAAGTTAAGGACACATCCATCAGTGGCTAGGCAAAAGATCAAGCAGCAGCTCTGACCTTGTGAAAGACAATACTGTTGAACTTGTGCAACAACTGGTAACTGATGATTCAGCAATGCAAACCTTTAAGTTACATTAAATTTGCTTTTTAAAGCAAGTTAACTGGAAACAGCATTTTGTCTCTTCTTTTAAATCATAGCAATTAAGTGGAAGTTGCCAGGTGTAATTGCTGCTTATATTGGTACTTTTTAAAGTAGCTTCCACACTATTTAAAAAAAGTACTGGGGTACCTACAGATTACATGGACAGTAGCTGCTAGGTGATGAAAACCCATGCCACGAAGCTCCTGTCACCTAGTTTTTGTGCTGATGTTAATACCAGAGCAGGTTTTTGAGTCAGCACAGCACTGGTAACTTTGAGCACTTGGGGAGCCTGTTATGACTTCAAACAATGTGTGCTGAGCTCAATTCATAGTTGCATGCCGCATCATCAAAACACTGGAAGTCTGAAATGTCTCCATAACTGAGATATTCCTTTATTCACCTGGGCTAGCGCTACTCTTTGGAGCTGTTTGTGCAATTCTACAATAGCTTTTTCCCCTCTAACCCTTATCTTTTTCTTTTGCTGTTAAATCTTCTCAAGCTTTCTTCTCCTGTGCTCTCTATTGCATGTTTGTCCTTCAGTATTCTGTTTCCAAACTGGCTGTGGTGTTGGCTTATGATATGAAGCACAATGACAGTTATATCTACAATCTGCATAAACACACACAAGCATTCATGCACACATACAGATACAGACTGCCAATGCATCACCTTGCCATTTAGGCAATTATGAAATGTTAAAACCTGATGTCACTGTTAAGATCGCCTCATCGGTGGGTATAAAATAATGAAAGAGGAAAAAATCTTCCGACAATTTTTCTGGCTGCATGCAGATGACTTCAGTTCTTTTTTGTCCAGCTGTCACCTTCCTCTCCTTGCCCTTGTCAAGGTATACCGGAGAAAGAAAAAGAAAAAAGAAAAAGAGAGAGAACAAAACCATTTTTTTCTTCACCCAAAAGCTCCATCCCCCCATCCTCTTTTTTCTTTCTCTATTTCCCTATTGTGTTCATCCCGCTTTCTACACTTATCTGTGCTTGGCTGAATGAACAGCTCAATTCAAAGGCATTACTATGCAGAGCGGGGGGCAGAAGGCAGGATAGGGAAGAGAGGAGGAGGATGAAGATGAGGAAAAAGCTGTGGATGCTGAACACCTTGCAAAAGTCTGCCTAGTGAACCATTTAATTCCCTCTACTCCAAAGTCAAATCATTAAGCGGCAAACCAATGAGTAATTGGAAATATATGTGTGTGACTGCATACAGTGTGCCTGTGTGACAGTTTATGTTGAGGTGTGTGCATGTGTGCGTGTTTTATAAGCAACTTTAGAGCTTAGACACTTTGACGTTTTGTTTAATCAAGAACTGAGGTAATTTACGGCAACAAAGGCCACAAAGTGCCTGAAGCAAATTTCAGAGTTTACTCACTAGCTGCTATGTGCATGCGTGCATGGTTGGACATACTTCTGAGGATCTGCATGATTCTGCCTACTATGTACGTCTGTGATGTGTACAGTTCTGTGAGGATGCACATACTATTTTGGAATACTTAAAACAGTGCAAGTTAGTAAAGGAGACTTTGAATACAGAATTGCAGAACTGTCGCATGGTTTCAGCAATCCATGAGATCAGTGGGAGAAAAGCAATGAAAGAAATCTTGACTTGGAAAAGAAAATAATGAGGGAAGCTGAGAACCAGCCAGTCTCTGTGCTGACCATTTGGAGCACAGGGGCTGTCATTCAAGAAAGAACAAGCCAATCACTTTCCTACAGCTGGTCAAAAAATACCCTTGTGGTCTGCTCTGTCTGACATACACAAACACACATCGCTTGTATACGAGATAGACATCCACGTCGGCATGCTCGTTCCCATAAACAGACCCTGGCAAAATTCTCCACACGCCCATTATCTAACTGCTCAAAAGCTCTCCCTCATTGCTACTCCTCACCCGCTTACTTATTTTCCCTGGCTGCATGTTTTCATTTCCTGAATGAGCATCTGTCCTTTCTGTCTCTTCTCTCTCTTTTTTGTTTCACAGAAAATCAGTCTGTATATGTGCGAGCGTATTTCTGTTTGTGCTGCGTGTCTGCGTTTTGACAGCCAGAGAGAGGCCCTTCCAGAGAACAGATCTCTAGATACTGAGAAACAACAAGTGAAAGCTGTTTTCTGGCATTTGCTTGTTGCTGCTGGACTCTTTGTTAGACCAGCCCAGAGTCAGGGCTATTGTGTGTTTGTGTGTGCGTGGATCTGTGTGTATGTTCCTTCCAAACAGGCAGGGGAAATCAGTCCGGCCTGGTCTGGTCTTTTGTTTTTATTGACAAGTGTACGAGACAAAACAGAAGGACCATAGAGAAATTTGTGTTTCTGTGAAGCCCTGTGGGTGGCTGTGTCTGTGCCTTTACTGTGCCAAGAAAATAGGACAAATTCTAATAATGCTTAATTGAAGTCATGAATCTTTAAAATGTTTTAAAGTGGGCTGGGTGTTACATACTACAGCATGTGCCTAACACCTTGAGAGTAGACCGTGCTACACACACACACACACACACACACAAAGCCTCAATAGGAAATCTCTTCTTACTGTTTCGTGACACTTGCTGACAGAATTAAAATTCTGGGCTACACAGTCAATCAAGTATCCCACTAGGGGTGAGGACCACAACCAACTTCTGCTGCAGGCAGAAGCTAAATGGATTTTTGATCTGAGTCTGCAGCTCCAGATGGGCTCAATGAGCTGAATGAGGAACTTGATCTGTGCTATTTCCTGTAATGGTTTTGTATTTTTTGTATTGTTTTTTGTTGTTGTATTTCAACCATATTTTTGTTCAAGTTTTGTTGTCTTAGTTCTTTCTCTTCAGTGGTGATTTATGCTTAGAAATGTAATGATATTTTCTTAGTTGTACTTGTGCTTCAGTTTTGTTTATATAGACTTTCTGACATGTCTGTTTTTGGTGACACATTTCTTGCCTTACAAGTTAGAACAGTGAATTGCACTGAAAATCTGAAAGTTTGATTAAAACTAATGTATGTCCTTCCATTGTTATGTGCACTTCTGTTGATTTCTGTACATCAAAGGCACGATAAGCTGCTTCAGAGACTCTTTATAGTCTTTCATTGGAACAGTTCAGAATTATCTCATTTTGTATCCGTATGTGGCAGATAGTCAGTTCAGTCGCCAATTAAATGGCTTTACCTGTTAAAATGGGCACCCAAAGAATTGGTGACAAAGGGAAATTGAATCTTTTCTTTGCTTTGCATACATTATTAAGGAAAAATGAGAAACACTTCTAGTACATTTCATACCAATACTTTTTCCACACACTGCCTTTTGGGTTCATTAATTACTGTATAGTAATAGAAAGAGTGAAAAAAATATAAAGTGCTTATGAAGGAAATTTTTGCAAGAAACCTTTATCAGCACTTCTTCCCTTAAATTTACACACATGCAGGAGAAAACACGTATGTCTCCATGTGTTTGGACCTGATGTAAGTGACATCCAATAGTTTTACAGTATCACGTCAGTATCAGTATCAAGAAAAAAATAAAAACTTCATGAGTGGCAACATCAGTGCACTGTTGATATAAAATGGTGTCTACAGTTCTCATTTATCATACAGCATTAAGACAGTTCATACAGTAGGAAAGATGAATTTTACCTCAGTGCTATTTTTTATACACTGTCCACACAAGTACCATTTTGAAACTGTTGCCAGACCAATTAAAATTTCATTACAGCCACTTAAGTTGTAAAGAAACTTTAATGACTCACTGGGATCTACCCTTTCTCCATAGTTCCATGCTTTTCAGACCTTCCATATGTAATAATACCAGTGTCACAGATATGCTACACAGTCACAAATATAGGTCGTTTATACCAGTATGGACAAAAGCACTGGGCCACCTAAACATTAAACCTACAGGAGCAGCTCAGCCAAGGAAGCCCATGTCTTGAAGCTCTTGGCACACAGCTTTTGTGCTGATGTTCATGTCAGAGAGGGTTTGCAAGTCTGAGTCAACAGAGCGCTGGCAAATTTAACGTACTACTATCCGTCTCAACACTGAACCAGGTAACTGGGCTCTGCAACTCTACCACTTTGCAGCTGGAGTGCTGTGCTTTTTTCTAATTTGAAACAATACCTCTTAAAACTTTTTATTTGGGAGGGAAGACATTTCATTAACAGACAAAAAGGATGCAATAGTGGTATCCTATTACACAAGGATCCAGTGAGCTCTTTAGAACAACCATTCTTTCACAAATGTTTTTAAAGGCAGACTGGATGGCTAGGTGCTTGATTGTATACACGTGTGGCAATGGAGCTGGCAACACCTGAGTTTAAAAATAAAGAGCCCATTACTTTTATTATCATATTATTCATGTTGATGATATTCATGGTTACAAACTGTAGGTCTCTTATGGCAGTGTCAGAGTAAGCCAAAGCACTTGTGCAATGATTTCCATGTGTGCAAAAGATCAGCACTTTTTAGAATTGACATAGCATAATCACACATTCTCTATGTATGTGGAGAGAACTATCATTGACAAATGTCTGAAAATAAAATTTGATGTGCACAGTGCATGTTATTGGTGTTTAGGACAATCTTTAGAGTGCTTTAGTGAGACACAAGTATATGGCTGTCCAACAAACTGCATTCTGGTCAGACTTAAGGAAGAGATACCAGGGTGCTCATACAGATATAAAGCTGACACGTTGAGATGTCATCAGATTAATGAAGAGTAGTCCACGTCTGAAAAAGGCTTATTTGAATTCATCATCTTCGTTATTCACGCTCAGCAAATTTTAATTTCCACACTCAACTCTTTATTTGGAATGAATTGACATTAAATAGGCTGATGCCCAAGTTCTGTGAAGTTGCTGCAGCCAATCAAGATAAAGACTTAAAAGTTAGAAGACAGACTTTATATCAGGGCCGATTAAAAGAAAAAAAAAAGATGAAGTCATAAAAAGTAATCTCCATGACTTCAAGCAGCAGTGTTCCTCTGATTAGTTAAATTTAAACATTTTGGACTTTAATGCTGAACGTGATAATTCATTTAGTGGTCAACAGCAGCTGTTCATCAACAGTCAGTGTGAGTGAATGAGTGACTGCATATGCATGGGGATAAACACCGATCAACAAAAAAAGTTGGTCTTCTTTTTGTTGAGATGCAGTTTTGATTGTAGACCAGTGTCAGGAATTTGGGTCAGTAAGAGTAAGGCATAAAGAATCAACACAAATCATGAATGCACACATCACTCCGAATGCTAAACCTTTTAATAATCTTACATTAATATCAAATGAGTGTGCCTTATTTCGTATGATGTAAATGAATCTCCCTGGAGTCTTTCCCCGATTCATTTCAACAGCAGACAGCAGTTGCTGTTCGGATAGTAGCAATGGATCATCTCCATCTGTGACTTGACTCATTAGTAACTTGGGAAGTGCTTGCTTGAATTCAATGAAACATGGAAGAACGCATTCATCTTCGTATTACGTTGCATAGTGGTGTTAGCACCAAATTAATAATCAGTAAGAAAACTGGTACTTAAGAACATTTTGACACAGCAGCTCCTGGAGAAAGCTTACTTTCTGCTTTGGTGCAGCTATCATCATGACTACAAGGACAGAGTGTAATTATCCTTAATGGCTCAGTTTGATGGTGCAATGGTTTTGCACTGATGTACAGTATGTACATCTTTGCAGGCCTGTCTACTGCCACTGAGGGGCAGTGTGTAAAAAAAAACATACATACAAATGGTTATGTTATCTGCTCTCTCTCCCTGGAGACGAAAGTAGTTATAATGTACCAAACAGTATTTATAATGGATGGAAGTAAAATGGTAAGGAGAAAGTAAAAAGAAGTTTAAGATTCTGAATGACAATATACCAATTAGGCTGTTAATCATGACATCTCTTAGCAGTTGTCGACAACTGAAAGCACCAACAACGGGCGTTAAAATTGGACCACGAGCAATGGAAGAAGGTGGCCTGGTCTGATAAATCACATTTTCTTTTACATCACATGGATGGTTGGGTTCATGTTCGCTGCTTACCTAGGCAACACCTGGTACCAGAATGCACTATAGGAAGAAAGCAACCAAGCGGTGTCCTGCCATCCATGGGCAGTTTACATGACACCTACATAAGCATTGTTACAGACCATGTAAGTCCCATTTTTGGAGGTGCAAAATCAGGGCTTACAAGACTTAAATAATCTGTTGCTAATATCTTGGTGGCAGATACCATAACACACCTTCAAGGGTCTAGTGAAGTCCTAAATGCCTTGATGGGTCAGAGCTGTTTTGGGAGGAGAAGGGGGACGAGCACAATATTAGCCGGGTGGTCATAATATTATGCCCGATCATGTACTTGGTCTTGTGCAGGGATTCAATGCAGTCAGACCCATGTTAGGTCACAGAAAAAGATGGTGGTCACCTTCATAAAACAGTAGAACAAAGGCCACTTGAAACCATTTCTAGTTGACATGTAGGATATTGCCATTATTCATATGAGTGCTTTGAGGTGATTGTTGTGATTTGGTGCTAAATAAATAAAAAAGAATTGAACTGAATTGAATTATTAGGACATTTGAGGCTTTTTGTAACTAGTTCAAGTTAGACTCCATGGTGTAGGGAGATTAGATTAAGTGCAACATGGATAATATTGGAAATTGTTTATGAAAAAAAGCATACTTCTAATATTGCATAATGTTTACATACTACTGTATATCATATACACATAACAAAACGGAAAGTAAGAAAATGTAATGTTATTTTAGAGAAATATATTCTTTTAAAAAGTCTTTGTGTTTGGCGAGAAGGAAAGGATTATTTGCCTGTGTGTTTTACACACAAGGACAGAAAAAGATCAAAGATGATTATGTGGCCTCATTTTGATCACTTTGTTATGGAGTGCAATATATTTCTGCACTTTAAAAATGACATTTTTCTTTTCTTTGTTCAGCCTTTCTTTGATCAAAAGGGACATTGAACCACCTACCCCGCTGAGGCATGGCCTTTCTATGGGTTGGAGAGTTTCTGTTACTCATCTCTACAGTGTCTCTGCTGACATTTTTGATGTAAGTTTAGGAGGTCCTTTTGCCAACTTTATTTTTAAGAGGACGTTGACGATGATGTTGACATTATGTTGACTCCATGACCATGGATATCCTGTTCTTCCATATGGACTTGAGGAGTGGAAATCCTCATCCAGCACGGCTTCAGCTCTCTATTCTGCTCTGCTTGAGTATGCTTCTGATAAGCGGTAGCATTATGACCTCCAATTTCAAAGGTCACAATAATTATAATAATAATTTGTATCAAAAAGGCTTACAAATTGTTGTCCTTGTAGCGCGCACTGAAAACATCTGTTTGGTGTGTAACATCATGCCATCGAGTTCTGCCAGCGACGTCAAAGCTATGTCAAGTGCAAAGAATTAGGATCATATTTTGGTTCCCATAACAACTCTCTTTCCTCTAGTCCTGATATTCCACCAATAAAGAAAACAAAAACATGCTTTTACTCTAAAGCTTCATAAGGAAATATTTCAACATTTCAGGCTTTGTTCATGCCAAATTCATCATGAGTGAAGTTTTAAAAATATTGTGACATGACAGTTTTAATAATCAAAACAAACCTAAATCTCAGTAAATACAAAGTGAAACTATGATGGCACCCCTGCTGAGATGTGAAACACATCACCTGATTACTCAGTAACAAGCTGACATTTAACAGGCTGCAAGTTTGTCAGTGCTAAATATAACTTTAGGAAGGAGATAGGAGCCAGTTAGATAATGTTCTTTTCATCATATTTTCTTACATTAGATTAAATAAGATACCCTTATTTAATTTTAGTGTCACTGTTCAAAAGGGGCATAAACAAATTAATAAACGAGCTTTGATGGTCTTTCTACCAAAAGCTTAAAATGTAAATATGATGTTAGTTTGTGCAGTATACAAAAGAATATCTGCATATATTTTATATTATATTTATATTTATATTGTATTCCTTTGCAAGAGTGTTTTAGATTGTAGCCCAAGACTAAACCTCAGATGAATCTACTGTATGCTCGTAGGTATCCCTCCTCTTTGACATTACCTGATATATGGAAGATACTCTAAGCATTGTTTTTTATTACATATTTGTCTCCAAGGCAATAACCTTTCTCTGTTTTTCTTTTTTCCTTATTTTCAGCACTGACCTGCTTTACTGGTGTTTTTCTAGTTTCTTGCTTTATTCATTTTCCTCCTAATGTAAGCTCCTGTCGATTAAAGTGTCTGCCAAAAGCCTAAAATGTAAATGCATGAGGCACTTGATTTTTGCATCTAATAAAATGCAAAAACATGGACGGCGATTGAAGCCTGGCAGCACGGAAGATCATCCAAGTTCAAAAAGTCAGCACTTCATTTCATTCGCGTTGCTTTTCTATCTCAGATGTGACTGTGAAATTTCACAGATGAATAAGTCAAACTGCAATGCCTCAAAAGTGAAAATCAGAGGTGGGAATTAGGCCCATTTAATTTAAGATGTACAAGTTTTACTACAGATTTAGTGACTTGTTTATTAGATTATTTTTTATTTCTCCACCTTAAACCAGATCAACCTTAACCTTGATCTTTACTGTGAAGTTTTAGGGGCACTGACTCACTCTAACTCATTCTGTTTGTTTACACACTACGGTAAGCTCATGGAGCCCTTAATAATCTAGGTGGCAAACCATTTTAATTGGAGCTCGTCTGAATGTTAATATATAACTTCTGGTGAAAATTTCAAACATATTTTTTACTTACACAAATTGACTTAAAAGACTCCCTGTTGATGGCGACTGCTTATTGTATTGCCATCTTCTATTTGTTTTCTCAAATCTAAATTTAACTCATTAAGTTGCCTATTGGTCGTGAAGACTGAGGTGGCTCCAAGGCACTTGGCAACACGCAGTGAAATAAATACTAGGCTGACATGCAGAGAAAGGTAAGCAGGGAGAGAGAGAGAGAAAAAGAAAGAGAAAAAGAGAGAGCGAGAGAATGTGGTCCACTGGTGCATAAATCCAGGTGCATGATTTATCAGTGCATGCTCTGCAGCTTTTGAAACTGAATTAGTCCCCACCACTGAGACACAGAGGCATCACCATTCATTTACCTGACGAGCCACAGTCTAGCAACTCCGCCCCCCTGAGAACATACACACACATTCGATCACAATTGGACAAAGGCAAGCGCGTGAGCTCCACTCGAGCTCGAACACTAACACTTTCGCATAAGCTCGCACGTGCTCGTTTCAACATCATTAGGTTCAGTTTTATATACAGCCTTTAGCACAGAGAGAGGAATAAAATGAGCCTCAGGTGTTCTGGCGAGAGCGAAGCATTGCATTCACAGTGTATTACAGCAGCACATTTCCTGACACCTTTTTAGCAAGGCTTCAGCACAATTTCATCTGTAAATACCTGAGCAATGTGGCTGCGAACGGCACAGGCTGAGACACACGCTCGCAACATAATCAAGTTGTGTCGCCATTATTTACTTTAACCAAATCTATTTCATTGCTCTACATCCACGGAAGGCTATAGCAGTTGTTTTTGCACCAGCTTTGTTCAGCTAAAAGAAAGAAGTGTAAATCGTTGCTTTAGTTTATTTATGTTGACACTGACTAAGTTACACTCGAAATGTTATCCCGCACCTGGCGGGATATTTTATGTAGTACCATCATTGAGGAATCTGATTTAAATGACCAATATTAAGTGGACAAATCGAAAGTTTATTCTATCAGCTTGTGGGTGAGAGAAGCCAGGGGATGCTTTTTTAAGTGCAGTGCTTTTTAATGTTAAAACTACTGAATGCAAGGATTCTAAAAGAAATACCTGTACAGTGTTTCTCTCTGTGTTTGTAACACACAAGAAAATTTGTAGCCACTCTTAGGAAAAAATTTTTGTACTGCAATTTACCAGCGTTATTCCTCATGTCTCAATGACTAGTTGACAAGATACAAGATAATGTGCTTCCATGCACAAAGGCCCAGAATGTCTTTTGGGTTTTATCGCATTCCGTTCAAATATTCTTTTCAATTTACAGTAAAAACATCTATTTCACAGCATGTACTGTGTTATTTTGTTCAGACTAAACTGTGACAGTGATATCTCTATAAATTTTAGTAGTATGCATGATTGCATTTGCTACTTTCATCATCAATATTTACAAGCGTCTCCTTCTGGCTTACTTCAGTTTTAACAGCCAGTGTCTGTTCTAATGTATTAAGGTACATCCTATGCTTCCAGTAATCTAACTTTTCTTTCACTTTAGGTGGAGGTGCTTTTTTCTGAACACTTCACAATAATACATTACAGAAAATAAACTGGTAATAAGAAGGATGTTTTTGGATGCTGAAACTTATGCCATGTTTTAGAGCTGTTCCAAGACTAGACTATTTTTCACCAGTCCAGTGAGAAACTATTATTAACTTGTCCCCTTTTGATGCTGTATCAGCTTAAGATGAGGCTGCGGCTGTGCTAGTTTATTGGATACATACATTACTGTCAACTGACCTAGTGTACTTTCAGCTTCAAGCATCTCATCCACATGAATAAACAATCTGGCAATGTAGGAGAGGGCCTCCTGGTACTATCTGATAGAGACTAATGGCAAACGACATTATGGAGGAGAATTCAGACTTTAAAAATGTGTAAATTTATTTTGAACATGTAATGGTGGATGTCTTGTTGTAATTCGGTACGCATTGCATTTTGATTTCTTGATTTCTTTCCTTTGGGGTTACATAAAGAAAATGTGTGATGCTGTAACTATGGAATAATAAAATCCGTCTCCTACTCTTTGTTTTTCTGCAGGTTTCTAATGTAGCCAAGATATATCCATAACGGTACATCTTGTAACTGCTTCAAATTTCACAGTTAGTGTTCAAATTTGTCTTTTCTTCTTTTTTGATGGAGAAATATAGACAAGGACCCCCACTTTGCCTTTGCCTTTCTAGAGAAAGCCAAGAGAGGAACTGTGCTACTGTATGAGGAAGTCATACAATAAGAAGAATGTTGAGGGTGCTGCAGGACACGTATGAGGATAGCGTGGCAGTGGTGAGAAGTGCAGTTGGAGTGACAGATGAGTCTAAGGTGGGGGTGGGATTACATCAGGGATCGGCTCTGAGCCCTTTCTTGTTTGTGATGGTGATCGACAGGTTAACAGATGAGGTCAGGCAGGACACTCCATGGACTATGATGTTCACAGACGACATTGCGATCTGTAGTGTGAGTAAGGAGCAGGTGGAAGAGAGCCCGGAGAGGTGGAGGTATCCCCTGGAGAGAAGACGAATGAAAGTCAGCATAAGTAAAACAGAATACATGTGTGTGAATGAGAAGGAAGCAGGTGTAACAAGTCTAAATACTGGGGTCAACCATCCAAAGCAACAGACAGTGCACAAGAGAGGTGAAGAAGAGAGGTGCAGGCAGGGTGGAGCAGGTGGAGACGATTTGTGACAAAAGGATAGCAGCAAGAGTGAAAGGGAAGGTTTACAAGATTGTAGTGAGACCTGCTATGATGTATGGTCTGGAGTTACTGGCACTGACAGAATGACACGAGGTGAAGATGAAGGTCACAGAGATGAATCTGTAAAGATTTCCACTGGGAGTGACCTGCATGGACAAGATTAGACATGAGTATATCAGAGGGACAGCTCACATTGAGCACTTTGGAGACAAAGTTAAAGAGGCAAGGCTGAGATGGTTTGGACATGTGCAGAGGGGAGACAGTGGATATACTGGACAAATGATTAAAGATAAAGCTTCCAGGCAAGAGGAAAAGAGGAACACTATAAAGAAGGTTCATCGGTGTAGTGATGGAGAACATGAAGAAGCGTTGGTGTGGCTAGGGATAGGGTTAGATGGAGGCAGATGATGAAAAAGAGGTAGAAAAAGAGGTTTTTCTTTTGTTTTTTGTTGTTTAAAATTGCTGTTATTCCCTGGAGTTTAGATTCGTAAACCAAAAGAAACTGCAAAAATAGAGATATTAAGGGAAAGGCAGTTTTGTATTAATAGTAGTAGTAATGGTTAATTATAAGCAGCTATAAGCATAAGCAGCAACTTAAGTAGACAAAAAGCTTTTAATGAGTGATTAAAAAGAGTACACCATTACTGGATAATACACCCATAAAGCACTGTATGCATCACTGTATGTGTGTATATGTGTGTATTATCATGTAAACGTTCTGAAAAATTGAAATATAAATATTTCAAATATATGAAATATAAATATAAATACATATAAAATATTAATATAAATTAGTTGTAAATCCATTTACAATTAAACAAATTGAGCACTTAGCTCAATATTCATGTGTTCGACCACTCACATCTTCAAGCTCAACTTTCCTTTTGAGCCAACCTATACAAATATAAAGCTGTATCTTTCACAGGTGCTGCACTTTTGCATCGGTAAAATTTGTTCACAGGCAGACAATTTCTACAGGTCTCTCAAACACCAGCACAAGCATGTACACACACATACCTAAAAAACATACTATGCTGCTTAAGCTGGTAATATTCTGCCAACCAACAAAATAGTTTTCCCCTGTTGGGACAGTTTTTTATTGGAGTATTTCAGTAACTCATAAGCTCTTAGGCATTGTCTTCTACTTAGGCATTTGGTGCTTTAATTATTACAATCAGTCATCTGTGTCATTTGATTCCTTGGAAGTGCATTAGTGTATTATTAAAAACACTGTTTTTCACACATCCAATACAGCATTTGCCAGGCCTTTACCAGTCATCCTTCTCCGTGAATTACACACTCACAGCAGTTATATTGGAAGTGGCACACTTGCTTTAACTAAAAAGTTGTTCTCTTAGAGTGGCAGTGAAAGAGTTAAGTCATCAGCGTGGAGTAATAGCAGGTGGTGATTGGTGGCAAAAGGTTCTTGAATAGAACCTTCATACATAAAAGCGCAGGACAGGCGGTTTGCTCTCTGGGGATCACTGTGTGAGCCTCATCCAGTGGTGTATGGGATTGAGCCGAATGTGATTGAATGGGCTGAAACAGGGCTTGATGGTAGTTCTGTGTGTGTGTGTGTGTGCGTGTGTGTGAGAGAGAGAGAGGGAGAGAGAAACATTAAGTTGGCTTAAGCGACCTGCCACCCCCCACCTATCTCTTTGATCAATAGCACTGATTGCTCCAATATCATCACCACTTACACACAAACAGCCACATACTTCACAAAACAGGTCTAAACTTTTGCCCAGGCTTAATTTTCAGCAGGGGTTAGTAGGAGCGCAAGTATGTCTGCATGTATGTGTGCATTCGTGTAGATTCTGCAGCTCCTCTACTCTTCTAAATAAGCCAAGAGGCAGAGAATCCATGTGCTCAGTTTTTCCTTGTAACTGCATGGATTATTGATGGTATATGCCCAGTTCAAAATTATTGGCTCTGCATTTGTTTACATAAGCAATATTTTGAATTCCACTGGCAATAAATTAAAAAGCAATATTCATGTCATAAATTTTGGCAAAACAGAGGGGGGAAAAAAAGTTGGCTATAGTTACAAAAACGCCAAAGAGATGAATGTGTTTTGGAGTATTTGCAGAAATATTAGAGGCAATGAATCAGGGTTAATAGCAGGAGAAAAATACTTCAGAATAAATAAAAACTGGCAAACAATTACGATGCCGCAGACAAAAACAACAGCTTAATTTACTTTCAACTGTAAACGATTCGTATACGTCACGGCAACCAGTAAAAGCCATGATAGGAAAAAAAAAAAGGATTACATTATCTACAGAGCTTAGTACCCACAGCTGAAAAAAGGATAAGACATTCTTTGTAATTTTATTACTGTCTTACAGTAACAACGATAAACAACTTAGCTTAATAAATTGAGTACAATATCACAGTACAAAACAGCTCAGAAAGTTCTTCTGAATTCTATGCATGAATTCTTGTTCTAGCAATCGACTGCCTGTGTCCAAACTCTGATTTCCAGCCACTTGTACTTGACTTGGTTGTGCCAAGGCCTGCGAAGCTGGACACACCAGCCTGCTCTGCTAGGCCAGTTAAATAATTTGATGTTAGTAGAAGTTACCGGATTCAAGTAGGTTAAAGCTAGAGTAGGAGCATTTACACAGAATTCACTCACCCATCCAAATCATTGAATCAAGGTGTTCTAATCACTTCCAGGGTCATGTGTGTGAAATCGAACATGTAGGCATGCAGACAGCTTCTACAAAGGTCTGTGAAAGAACGGGTCACTCTCTGGAGCTCAGTGGATTCCACCATGGTACCGTGATAAGATGCCAGTGTGCAGCAAGTCCAGTCATGAAATTTACCTGTTACTAAATATTCTACAGTCAACTGTTGGTGGTAATATAACAAAGGAAGGATTTGGGAATGATAGCAACTAAGGGGGTACGCTACGTAAAATCTGGCTGCGGGGTCAGTGGATGGTGAGGGTTTCCATGGATGAGTACCTGCTTCCAAGCCTTACATTAACAAACTCAATGTAAAGCATTGGATGCAGAATTGTGAAGCACCACGCCACGGGGCTCCAGAGCAGTGAAGATGTGTTCTCTAAAGTGATGAATCACGCTTCTCTGTGTGCCAATCCGATGGACGAGTCTGGGTTTGCCGGTTCAAAGACTGTGTGGGAACAGTTTGGGGACGGCACTGTCCTGTTCAAGCATGACCAACATTACCAGTGCTTAAAGCAAGATCCATAAATAAATGGATGAGAGAGTTTGGTGTGGAAGAAGTTGACTGGCCTGCACAGAGTCCTCACCACAACCTGAACATCTTTAGGATGAATTAGAGCAGATCCTGCGAGCCAGGCCTTCTCATCCAACATCAGTGTCTGACCTCACAAATGCACATCTGGAAGAATGGTCAAAAATTCCCATAAATGATCCGAAACCTGTAGAAACCTGTCTTCCCAGAAGAGTTGTAGTTGTTATAGTTGCTGTTGACGGTTGGCCGGCATCATATTAAACCCTTCGGATTAAGAATGAGAAGTCATTTAAGTTTTTATTTGAAGGCAAATGAGCAAATACTTACAGCAATAGAGTGTATTTATTTGGCCTTTTATTAATCATTATTAATTACCTTTACCACAACTGTCTTGCTTTTCTTCTTTTCTTCTTTCCTTTTTTCACTCCCAGAAGGAGAACTCCCCTTTATTGTTTCATTGAGTATTTAATTCTGTTCTTTCCTCATTCATTGTGTCTCATTGTTTAGACAGAGTCATTCATGCCATTTCCAAATTAATGAGTGAAGTCAGGTGGAGTAATTTAGAGAGGTCATGCCATGCATACTGTTAATGCAAACGTTGCACATTGCCACTACAGTAGTGTAATGTTTGTCAGGGCGCAGGGGCTTCCACACTGGCCTGGTCGGATGGCAAACCACACCTCTGCACAGGCGCAGACTCACAGAGTGAAAACTAGGGGTTTTTAACACAACCAAGATTAACTAACAAAATTCATTGGATCTCCTTTTAGCCACCTTTTGTTTGATTGAAAAGGTTGTTTGTTATGTTGTCCCATCATCAGAGATAGAAGAAAGATTGGAAGCCCAGGCTTTATTTCGGGAGGAAGGGTGCACACTCAGTGAAAAAGTACTCGGTTCTGAATTAGGTCTGTCAGGAAGAATCTGTGTGAGTCATGGCTTATACAGTAGATGGTTGACTTCATGATGAGACTCTACAGTGTTTCAGTGTGTGCAAGGAATTGGTACCAAACTCAACAAGATAAGTCGGTGAGAGAGCAGGTACTGAACTCTAGATACCTGTAAGACCAGAAGTAGGGAAAAAAATGTACGTCTTCATGTACTGCAATAAAACTTTTGAATATCTAATTTAATTAAATAGGAGAAAGCGAGAAAGTGAGGAAATGACATAGGTAATGAATGTTTTTATATATGAACAAAAAATAACTTTTCATACATGACTGTATTTACATATGTAATTAAAAAATCTAAATCTGTAAGAAAATAAATAAAACAAAGTTGCCTGAAAACTAACACTCTTAATGGAAACTGTTATCATCTAAACAAGTTATGGCTTTAAATAGTCACAGATGAATAGTTCTCACTCCCACCTGATGCTGGGTCAGGTCTTGCGTTACGGCACTGCAATGCACTGAGTACATTTTTAGTGCATTTGTGTGTGTGTGTGTGTGTGTGTGTGTGTGTGTGTGTGTGTGTGTGTGTAATGAAATCAAGTAGATTTTAATTAAAATGCCTTCACTATCTTATATAGATGTCAGGACAGTATTGCTGTCACTGGCATACTTTATTGTGCTGCATATCTTTATGTCATATAATCATTCTAAAACTGAAGAAAGCATCTTTGGTGGCTAAAGATAGCTATAGCTAGCTAAACAGTGACAGAAAAGGAGAATTCAAAAATTAGTCAAAGTTTCATCTAAAAATAATGAACACTTGTATGTCTGCGGTATGTTCAGCCATTCAAAATAGTAGTAGTTGAATAATAGTAATAGTAGTTGAATTTGATATTTACTCTTTGACAGAGTTGCGGTGTTTCGATTGGTTATAAAAAAAATGTGTTTGGAGAACAGAAATATCATTATGAAATTTTGTCATCTGTGTATTACAGTGTATTGGATTTGGCATAATTCTCACAGCAGAAAAGTCATTCTCAGCACACTTAATGCAATTCCCAAAACATTTAAGCCATTTTTCATAACACAGATTTACTTCAACTCTGTGATGAATGAATAAGAACCATTCATCACACTTTAAAGGCATCAAAATCTTGCTGACTTTGGAAGGAGTTTTGCAAAAATGAAATGTGAAAGATTTTGTTTGAAACTTTACAAAATTGCTGAAATGGAGAAAAGCACAATAATACTCCTGAAACTTTACTGTATGCATTAGGAAACAGACACAGAAAGTATATATAATCTGAGAACATAGTACCGACTGCTGTATACTCCAGTAAAGTCACGCTACATGCATTCAGCAACTACTTTATTAGTAAGGCTGTTCTACTGCCAGGCTACTTTGAGCTGATAGGAAGGTAACAGTAATGCAAACTCATTTAATCACTCCCTTTAATATCCTTTAATCTCAAATAAAAGAATTAAAAATCCTTCAAGGCATTCCTGATGGTTTTGTGTATTTTATAAAAAAAAAAGCTGAACGACTCCATCTGCAGTGTTTTCAAAAGCAAAAACAAAAGATCCGATAATTTCAAATGCCTCAAACATTATTTAAAGTTGACATGTAAAAGCTGCTGTGATACAGCTTATTATTTAAGGCACTATATTGCACAGTAGCAGTAATTTACACGGCCATCTTTTACAGATTCACTGGGGAAAAGACAAGTAAGCAAAACAGATACTGTCCATCTCTACTGTTAAGAATAACATAAAAAAGTCTCCTCCCCTGCACTTCAAGGTTTTAGATTTCTGATGTCTAGTTTGGTGTATCAGCATTATTCACGACAGGGCTATTCCTGTCCTCTTGCCACCCATCTGTTATCACCTGTAGCCTTTCACAAAGCAGCAACGGTGAATAGTGAAGGCTATTAACTATTAGCTGATCACAAACTGTCAGGTGCCCCACTCAAGTCCTTGCTAGCACTTCATCGATGGAAATGTGTTGGTTTGGCACAGAGAAAATAAAGCCAGAGAAAAATAAACCACATCCATACTGTTAGGGAAACACTGAATGCAAACGGCTCATTTTGGAAAGATGTTCTTATATCATATCTTTCCTCTAAGACCCAGTAAATCTTCAATTAGATGAGCCACAGTCATATTACATTTGGTTTAAACTGAGGGAATTAAATTTCCTTGTGCTTTGAAGCGATACTTAAGAATTTTCATCCTAAACAAGGTTTTCTGCTTTTTTTCATGCACGTAGGTAAAGAAGAGGATTTCGCACTCAAGTAAGGAACATCGAAGCTTGCTGTATGTATAATTTTATTTTTTAATCTGGAGAGTTTATTGAACCTTCTGACAAATTAAAATTAATGCAATTAAATGTGTATATATGAGTTTTAGTCTGGAACTTTTGAGCATTTTATTGCTCACAGTAGCACTGCATGTGCTTGACTGTATATATGAGGCTATTCAGGAAAGAAAAGTCACACTGACGATACAGAGGTCTTAAAAACTCACCTATCAAATATATTACACTTGGCATTACAAGGTTATTAACAAGACATTTAGTGAAAGCTAAGTTAGGAACAGAGCTTGACAGCTGATTTAAATTAAAAAAAAAAACATTTGAAAGAGAAAGCATCAGTATAAAAAGTTCATTTTCGACAAACCGAATTTATCCAGTTTAGAATAGAAGAGAATGTCAAAATCTCCTTTTGTTCTGATAGTTTAGTAACCAAGCTGACATATGTACATGTCAAATTGCATTACAACTCCAGCCTCAAAAATCTACCTAAACATTTGCTAGCATTGTTCTGTGATCAAAGTATTTCTGAATGCTCTCAAATCTATTTGCAGGGCTTTCCTTTAAATTGAAAAAAATATAAATAAAATTAATTCTTAGAGGAATCTGAAGAAAGAGTGTGAATTTTGGCGTAAATGATCAAAAAATTCAGTTCCATTATTTATCAGCTGTAAGTTTAGTTTCAGATAATCAATTTTTTCAGAGATTTTGGTAGTAAGCCCTATTCAAATGCACAGCTAAATGTTATCTGTATAAGGATGAAAACAACATAATTAAAAACAATACTAGCAAAGGGAGCATAAACAAAGACAATAAAATAGTCTCCAAGACAGAGTCCTGGGGTACTCCACAATAAAGAAAAATATTTATAAACATAACTGCCCTTTTTTTAGTTTCTAGTTTGATGCTGTTACTGAAACTCCAACCCAGTTTGGCAATATACCATCAAGACTTGAGAAGAGACTTAGCAATATTTGAATTAATGAAATGCCATCATTTGTTTCAAGAGCAAGTCATTTACTCTACTTTAAATAGCTGTCCCAGTGTGCGATGGTGTAGAAAAGAACTGAATTAAACTGTTAGAACTCTCACATATTTGAAATTAAGGTAACTTAAGGTGATTTGGAAGTAATCCAAAACAGATGGGATGCTTTAGAAGCAAGTGTGGGCCAGAGGATGTGAACATTTTAATAGTCTTATAGTTTGCACCTGTGTATTTGACACACACGCATACAAACAGCCACACAAATTACTTGTCCACTCACCCAAATGTTGCCATCTTGATGATAAGGTTTCCAGTTCCTTCCCGTGTCACTGTAGAGGAGGCGATACTGCGTCGTCCAATCAGAGCTGCTGTAGCGACCCTGTGTTGCTATGGCGCTCACCTGCTTTCTTGAACCAAGGTCCACCTGTAGCCACTGGTAATGGTCACTGTCTAGAGGTGACCATCCACCGGCTCCTGCAAAGGCAATAATATTTCATAATGAGTGGGACATCAAAGGTTAGTCTTCCCCAAATATTTTATATAATTTTAGCAGTATGATAAAAAATGATACAAAAGTGAGGTATCTTCTGTATCTTATTGGCAAAGACTTCTGTTAGAGCAGAATCCAAGACAGGTAAAGAAACTCAGCGTACTCCCATAATGACATTTTGCAAAAAGCATTCATCGTTACAAGGTTAGTCGATCCTATTATTAATGGTCAGTGTCCACCAGAGTGTAGCCCAGAAATTTGCTCCTAGCAGGCACCGGTGTAGGAGAATTAATATTTTATTAAATGCTTTGCATACAGGGATAGAGCCTTCTGACAATAAAGATGTTTCACAAGAATGAGGAGAATACGCTCCCTGTTATGATAATTAGAATTATATGTTCTCCAATATAGAAGATGCCTCAGCTTCAAGAGGAAGGTCATTAGTATTTATGAGGTTTCAAGAAGGATTCGTTTTTAATGCCAGTAGCTGAGACATAAAGACACTTTTGAAATGCTCGAGCGTTCACTTTCATCCATTTCATTCTTCAAATCATTGCTTTTCAACAACAAAACACAATTAAATTGGAAGAACACTATCTTTTCATCCCAAAATACAACAACAGCCTGTACAAACAGAATGAGACTATAAGCCTATAAGTCAAATTGCAAGTGCTGTCATGTAACCCATTTCGTCTTGACACCTACATATGGTTATGTCTCCGCTCATTTTCAGCTAAGCTTTTGTTTGATATGTGCATCCTTGAGTGCAGATTAAAGTGGAATTACCCCCCTGGTGGAGCACGGATTTTGATTTTCACTGTACACAGCTGAGTTAGAATAAATACAAAGTTATTTTTTTGGTTATTTTTAAAGTGGGCATTGGGCCTGAGGGAAATTACTTGCTCAAAAGTAGAGAGTAATTGTTTGACCTCTTCTTTACTGTTTTGAATAGATTAGAAGACCATCAAATATGCTTGGAAAGCCATCATAACTTAAAAAGGTTAAAGGTTATGATCTCCGGGGCTAGATGCACTATTGTGGAAAAATCTTCTACCAAAAGTGATGTATTGCTTTAATGAGTATCTGAAAATGAGTATCTCTGAGAACAACGAGGGAGAGTGTTTCAGTGCCACTTTCCTATGACTATAGTGAAGACTGATGGGGTAGATGGCTGTGTTTTGTTTCCTAATCCCCTCAGTGGCAGTCAACGTCCTTGCGATAGCCTAAAAACTCATTGCTCTGGCTTCATTGCCAGCTGAACTCTCATGTGTCCCCTAAAACTTGTCCCCTTTTCACCCCTCCAGTTGTCTACCCGGGAAAGGCCAAACTCCCCTGGACCTTGCAGGTTAAATGAGCCTCAGGGTAAATGGTCCAGAAACAAAAGAGCAAGGCAACTGCAAGATGCAAGAGAACAAAAAATGATGACACTGACCTAATTTTCATTTGCCGTTATAATAAAAGCGAGAGATAAGAAGAAAAAAAAACAAGATATGGCATAAATGTCAACATTACAGTGCGTCTTTCCTACTATTTGAATTGTAAAATATGAAAAAGAAAGCACAAAGGGGTGCATAAAACAGATGTATGGAGAAGTAGATGCTTTTTCCCTGGACTTGTCCACAAGACAGCTCACAAAGCTTGCTTGTGGATAGACTCTGAACTGGCTATGTCAGTTCTTTCATTCTTCTAGACTGACTTGTCTAAAGGACACACATGCAGATAAGATAGTGTTGGAGAGTGACAGATGTTGTTTTGGGGGTTTTTTTTCAAAGTGAAAACTGAAATGTGTGGACAAAGTGAGGGCAGGGGAAAAGGGTAAGACCACAAAGGCACAGGAGAGTGGGAGAAGAGCACTAAGTGAAGTGGAGGAAGAATGAGAGATGATAGTCATATGATAAAATAGAGGGTGAGGCAGTTTGCAATGTACCCTACTGACAAAAATCCTATATCTTATCCAATTACAGAGCCATTACACTCCGGCCCCGGACCTGACAGATAACCAAGCCCATATCAGTGGAAACGTCAATACCTCAAAAACCCGTTGCAGCAAAGCCATTCCCGTGGGGGGATAAAACACTATCAAAAAAGAGAAGGGTAGGGGGGAGAAAGGAAAGGTGAGAAATTGGGTTTGGGAGGGGCAGAGCGGTGGTGATAAGTAAACAGACGGCAGAAAATAAAGATTAAGAACGCAAGCTGAGCGGACGATGACCAAGGCAGTGTGACACTTTGAACAAGATAGGAGGATGGGGTGTCGGAAAGAGTGACGAGAAGGTGTGCACCGTGGGCTGGTGACAAGAGAAGGGAGAGGGTAGAAAAATGGAAACAAGGAAGATGGATGAGACGAGGAGTAAAGCGAGTAATAAGAGAGGCTTTTATGGCTCTGATGGAAGCCAGAGATGAGATGTGTGAGGATGGACTGGAAAAAGAGGTAAAATGCAGTTATGCTAAAGAAGGATAATGACATGACCAAAAGCAAAAATAACAAAGGAGAGGAAAGTTTGGTTAAAAAAAAAAAAAATCCACACAATTTTATTTCTGTTTCTCTATTCTCTAGAATACTGCCAGTAATCTTTTTGGATTCTCCTTTTGCCTGAGTGCACAGTTTCTACTGGTGGTCGATTAATAACACAAAGCAAGAAGTTAGCAATTTTTCACACATTGTTCTAGGTGAATTAATTGGTCATTGCTGGGTACTGAGATTTGCAGGGGCTGAATTTTAAATCTCTAATTTTAAGTGTCAGGGTGTTGTGAGCTACATGTAATTAAACCAGTAGTTTATTTAAATTTTACCGTAGCTTCCAGGTAGTTCCACTTCATTCATATTTGTTTAGTGATTCAAGTAGTTTTGGGGCATTATGTTATTTTCATTGATTGATTGATTGATTTTACAAAATCATTTGAAGCTAGACTTCTCTTTATGTTAGTTTCAATGTAGCTTTAACTCTTCTTCAAGTTTGAAGTAGTTTTAGTTGCTTTCACAGTAGTATTGGTTGTTGTCAACACTGCACAAAGTCTGATTTGGTATGTGGCATAAAAACACATTTTGTAGATTCACACATCTTTTTCCTTTCCTCTGGGTGTGCTGCTATTTTGACATTTTTCCAGATTTGCCACTTCCCAATACTTCAACTGAATTTATTGCTTTTTTCTGCCAGACCCAGTCACCTGATGCTCAAACCTAATTTTCATTTTAGCCCGTTCTTGCAGCGTACCTATCTCCTTTCTGGCACCTTGTTCCTGCCCCATTCTTTTACATCTGTTGGTTATATCCCACTTCTGCCGACACCTTATGCCATTTTCATTTTATTGAAAGAGGTCTGGCTAAGAGTCTGCAATGAGCTTATTCTCCTTTGTTGGATACACATTTTTTTTTTTATAATTTGAAAAAGGTTGAGGATGGCATGATGAAAAAGAGGAAAAAAAGAAATTATGATTAGTTGACTTTGAAATCCACGAAGACTCATGGATGGAGTAAAGGGGTCAATTAAAGGACAAGGGAATAATTAGGGGGAAAAAAGTTGATGAGGAAAGATGGAGCAGAAGACATGTTAGGGTTACAGGGTTACCAAAAGTAACAGATGGGAACGAGAAGGAGAAAGCTCAGAAACGTCCAGAGAGAAATACGGGTTCAAAAGATCATGAAAGTGATGGTAGGCGTTTTCAAAAGATTCTCATTACTAATAAAAAAAAACAACGAGAGAGGGGAAAAAAAAGAAATGGACTAAAGGGCTGAGTGTTAGGGGTCAGGAGGAGAACATGTGACACAAATAAAGGATATAGTGGAGCAAAAGAAATTCAGAGACAAGAGAAGTGGGCAAAAGGTCTCTTGGAGACAAAAAGGAGAGACCTCGAAAAAGGAGAACACGAGAGATGAGTGGGGCGGAGGGGCAGCTTGACAGAGGTTAGCATGGGAGGGTGAATAGTGATATATATATATAAAAAAAGAACAGAGGTGCAGTTAAAGGTGAAAGCCCCGGGGAAAAGGGGGGAGAGGCAAAAAGAGGTTGACAGAATAAAGTAGGGATGGAGGAGCCTTACGGTGGGGGAATGGAAGGTGAGAGACTGAGACCAAGTGAACAGGAGAGCCAGCCAAAGAAAAAGGAGGGGAAAAAATGGGAGGAGAAAGGGGAGGGCAGGAGTGTCGGGGGACTGTCACCGTTCTTTCGCCTGTCACATACACAGATGTTCAGGGAGGAGAGAAGGAGCAGGAGGGGAGGATAGGGAAGAGAGCAAGGGAGCAGAGAAGGTCAAAGAAACCGCCTCAGAGGAAGAAACGATGGAGAGGAGAAAGGTGAGTAGCACTGAGAAAAAGATCAGAAGAGCGGGGAAGGATGGAGAATAGGTACTTTTTTTTTTTCCAGTGAAGCTTATTAGTCTTAAAAGCTCTGTATTGCAAATACCAAGCTGCTTGACTTCATAATAGACACTTTATGTGTTTTTCACCCCAAAATACAAGCCAGCATTGAAGAATAAAGAAATGTTAAAAAGAAGCAAAAAAGAGAAAAAACCCTGTAAAAACTAATATGGACCATGCAGATCAAGGTAAAATTTGTAAAAATAAAGAACCTAATAAATTTATCTAGACTGCATTGCTGTTTCTATTAAACGTGACTGAGATACATGGTGTGTTGTGCAGTGATGCACAATAGAAGGTTTCAAAAATTTCTATATGGACAAAAGTATTGGGTCACTTACACATTACACCTACACCCACAGTGCCATGGTAATAATGCAATGAAGTTTCCAGCATACTGTTTTTATGCTGATGTTAATGCCAGAGGAGGTTTGGAACTCTGCAATCGCTCAATCAGCAGAACGTTGGCGTCTTTTAATTCAATTTTCAATTTCAATGTATTTATTTATACACGCTCAAGACCCTTTATATTGTAAGACAATCATATGACCCCCTATGAGCAAGCACTTTGGCGACAGTCGGAAGGAAAAACTCCCTTTTAACAGGAAGAAACCTCCAGCATTATGCACCTCATCCCTATCCTATTAGAGAACCAAAACCCATATGAATTATTTTATGCTTTATGACTGTGTTATGCTGTGTTTTATTTTATACACCTGTGGCAATGGGACTGAGTTTTGGTCCAATACTATTGTCAATATAGTTTAGCAATAAAGACCCTTTAACCGGCATTTACTGAGGAACATGTTTCGCCTTTAGAAAGACTTCAGGTTTTAGGAAATGAGGAAATTCATTGATTTTCTTTTTTTTTTTCTTTTGACAACCGATCAAAATCTACATAAAAGAATAAAAACAGTCTAAAACTAGCAAAGCTATGGCTTCCTCCTATTATAGGAGCATAAAGGATGCAACAGTACTATCACTATCATAGAACAGATTTGCCAAGCTGGTTATCACACAGACTTTCTCTGAAAAACAGCAGAATCAGAACAGTTCCATCCCTTTAATCGTCAGAGTTTAACTTAATGATTTATCAGTTAGTTCTATAATAAACACCTTTATCATCTACGGCTACTCTACTGTATATCCTGACAATAGTCTTTTAATTGTGACTAGTTCCTTTAAGGGTCCTAAAACTGGTGTTTTGAACTAAACAGCTTATTAGGAACGATGAAATGAAAATGTAATAAAATGAAAATGTCCTTATGTGGTGTGAGATTAAAGAGATTCAAAAAAGGGCCAACCATGAGTGACTAAAAAAATGCTGGAGTTTCTCCAAGCGTGCAAAACAAGGTTTGAGCTATCTGTGATGACACAGATAACCCAGTATTGTAGTAACCACACACAGTTGAAGTGTGTTCTGCAGCTGAATCATAACAATATCACACTGATGGTGACCACTAACATTTACACACAAGCATAAGCGTCCATATAAATGCATTTGTAATCACATACACCCACTGAACACACACACACACACACACACACACACACACACACACACACACAAGATAGCAAATAATACATTTTGTAATACTGTTGAGAACAAAGTGTTCATTTAATCAAATGCTGTTCTGTTATGAAATAAATGCACTTTTTACACTTTTTAAGATCTCAAAGAACTGAAGTGATGTGGCTGTTTGTGCGTGTGTGTGTGTGTGTGTGTGTGTGTGTGTGAAAATACATGACAATACAATAAAAGTCAATAAAAATCAGCCCAAGAATGTGGGGGGCACAGATACATGCACCAACAGCAACATACTTATTAAGGAAAGAGAGGGGGATATAATAGTGAGAAAATCACACCAGGAGGTGGCCTTTGGAGCCATTGCCAAACGTGGATGCTTTCTGAGACTCCCAGCTAATGTAGTTGGTGTGGATATTTTTTCTTGTATCACGTCTCACACAGTTCAAAAAACCCCGGACTACAGTATGTGTCATTAGTCCAGACCACAAGCAAAGATACAAAAGCTCCCTCTGGTTGCTTTGTACACCGAATCAGTGTTCCACCGACTCAGCAAGTGTTGCACTGCTGTTTTCTGCTTTTTGTTCATCTGTGGGTACGCTGTCTCCTGGATTCCCTGCTCTAGGTTTATATATTTGGACAAGCCACTGGTTTGTCCATCACTTCTTCCTGGAGTGTAAAAATGTATATAGGTATATGCAGTGTGGTCATCTGTTTGAGTATGATAATGAAAAGGTCATTTTAATTTTTCATTCCTAGCAAGGAAATATAAAATCTGCTGTTAATTATTTTTTCCTGGGTAAATGGCTCTCGCAGTCAGTCAGAGATGATGAACATAACGAATGAGGGGAAAGGGGATATTGAAGAGAAAAACTGGAAATTAAGATTTCTAAATAAAAGTGTTTATTTAGTGAAAGGTCAGAGTTGTGCGGATGTGTAATGGAGATGCAGTGTGATTGTGGAGGGATGACGAACAGCCGTTGATAGGCATTACATACAAGCAAACATGACAGTGGCAAGGCAAGCATCAAACAAGAGAACATCTCTCCTCTGTCTCGCTGACAGTGTGGGTGAATGTGTGGGTTGGCATGTGCACATGGCAGATTTCATTTCTTTGCATCCTGCTCAGAAATGTTTCATGGCGTCTTTGTGTGGCTTTATGTTTGTGTGCTCCGGCACCCGAGAGAACATGCGTGAGTGTATTTATCAAAGGTGCCACTTTTGATACCAAAACCACATTAACAAAAAGTATAACGTCTTAATTAATTAGAATGCGAGGCCGCCGGAAAAAGGGAGCAGAGAGAAAACAGCTGGTTAGCCCTCTGCTAGTACTTCATCTTTCTGTCATGGAGCAAAGGGAGCGGATGGAGACAGAGTAATTTAATTAGGAGAGGACCGCCATTATCGATGGATGACTGCAACGGCTGGAGACATCAAACAAGTTTGCAAGATGACAGTGAAAAGTAAAGCATGAATAGGGAGCGGGAATGTGGTTAATTGTGCAGGAAGTCGGAGGAAAGTTGTGCTGCAGTTGTGACGTCCTTCATTTGAATAAGTAGGTATAAGAGTGGAACTTTTTAAAACTTCGAAAAAAAGTTGGAAAAGTTTAAACCAGGATGAGAAGAGAAAAAAATAGCTAATGAGGTTTGGGAAGAAAGAATAGACAGGCTGTGAAAATGGAGTGTGGGATTGAGAATGTTACAGTAGAAAATAGAAATTGTATGGAGGGAAAATGACATAGAGAGAAAGACAAAAGGAGAGAGAGGATGTGATGGAGGGCAGGGAGAGACTAGACAAAGGACAGAGGAGCACAGAAATAGAGGGATAAGAATTAGAGAAAGGTTGAAAAAGAAAATGGAATGTAAGGATCAGTGGCCACGTGTTTGTGATTAGCAGCTAAATCTCATGCTTGGCCACGTCTGCACTGCGGAGCAACATGGCCGCACACATGTGCTCACACGCCTGTAGGTATGCACGATCTGATATCGTCGTGTGGGTGTTGTTCCCAGATCATCATACTAAATGTTGTTCCAGGATCAACATTGCAAGTGACCAATCAGAATGTTGTGACGTCATACTTTTGCGACTTCGGGGAAAACCGCCGTAAAACAAAAAACTGTACTTAAGCTGCGAGAAACCGCCTCTGTCCACCGATCAACGGACCCTGACCCTAATCCTAACCCTAACCCTAACCCTTTAATAAACCGTAAGCAGAATTGATATTGTCCTTGCAACATTGGAATTTCATAAATGCACGAACGGCTTGGCGCGCAAAAGAATAACGTCACAACAATGTGATTGGTCACTTGCAATGTTGAACCTTGAGCAACATTTTCATGATGATCTGGGAACAACACCAACACGACAATATCAGATCATCCCTGTAGGTATATCCACCGAGGCATGGGTTTACTCATCTCTCACTTTTCACATAAAACTGGCATGCATTGTTATATCGGAGTGTTTGTCTCTGTACAAAGCGCAAATACTTTTTAGACTTGTTTTTTATGAATGAAGGCTATGTGGAAATAACCCATTATCAAGTGTTGTTCCAGAGCGGCAGAGATAATGAGATGTACCCACATGGAAATTTGATACTTTTTTGAGATCGCATTGAACAAAAAAAGGAATCCAAAATGTCAGTAGTTACACAGCTTCTACCAAATTATCAGTCATTCAGGCCTTATCACAGCTCAGTTGTCACTTGCTTCTGCATGTCCTCCCATCTTCAGCTTGTTCTCTTTTCCCATGTCTGTCTGTTCCCACTCTTTCTTTCTCTCACTCCACAGTGTCTTCCACTTCACCTTCACCTCGACACATTTCCAGTCTCTTTTGCCTTTATCCTTTCCATTCCTCTTCTATTTTAACCTGTATCCACAGGGCATCTGTCTTCAGCTGGCAGCACTGAACACATGCAGATCACAGCTCTTGTGGTTGCTATGTGACAAGTGCGAACCTATTTGGAGCACATCGTTTACTTTTTCTGGCTCATGGTCCGCTTTTACATCCAAAATTCCAACGACATAACCAGAGAAAGAACTGTCATGTGAATGTATGGCCAAAGCCTATAGTCAAGTTTTAAAGTGGTGTTTTAACTATTTTTATGATACAGAAGCAGGTTGCACAACAGAAAGCACGACTTTTATTTGGCTGCTGCGAAAGTCCACAAAACACACCAATTCAAAAGGAGCATCAGCTGGGAAAGATGGAGGAGGGCAGGGCTATATATATGCTACAGTTAGGTCCAGTGATATTTGGACAGAGACAGCTTTTTTCATTTTTTGGTTCTTACGTACGTTACAACAATCAATTTTGAATAAAATAACTAGATACAGTTGAAGTGCAGACTTTCAGCTGTAATTTGGTGGCTTGAACAAAAACATGTTTGGAACTAAAGCATTTATTCAGGGGCTCAAAAGTAATTGGACGAATTAAATAACTGAAAATAAAATGTTTATTTCTAATGGACATCACCAGGTGCTGGGTTTCCTCCTTTTTAATGTTCTGCCAGGGCTTCACTTTCAGATTCTGTTTGGTTTTGGGTCTTTCTTTCAGTTTGACTCATTTAGCTGGATTAGAGCAGACAGCATGGCTCTGAACACCTCAGTATTCATTCAGCTGCTTCTGTCCTCTGTCACATCATCAATAAACACTAGTGTCCCAGTGCCACTGGCGACCGGGCACACCCAAGCCATCACACTGCCCCCACCGTGTATTACGATGTGGTTTGCTTTAGATCGTGAGCTGTTCCACACCTTCTCCATGATTTTTCTTGCCATCATTCTGGTAGAGGTTGATTGTGGTTTCATCGAAAGAATGTTTTTCTTTGGCTTCTTTAGATGTTTTTGTTTTTTGTTTTTTTTAATTCTTGAGGCTTATGAGTGGCTTGCACCTTGCAGTGAACCCTCTGTATTTACTTTCATGGAGTCTTCTCTTTGGTATCGATAAACCTACCTCCTGGAGAGTGTTGTTCACTTGGTTGGCTGTTGTATTAGCCTCTTCACCATGGAAATGATTCTGTGATCATCCACCACTGTTGTCCAGGTCTTGTCCAGGTCTTTTGTGCTGGATTTCTTTCTAAGGATGTACCAAACTGTAGATTTTGGCACTCCTAATATTGCAGCAATTTCTCAGATGGGTTTCTTCTGTTTTTGCAGCTTATGGGTGGCTTGTTTCACCTGCATGGACTCCTCCTCCTCTGATGATGTTTTCTGATCACAGCAAAATCTTCCAAATTTAAGCATCACACTGTTATGGGCCTGAGTCTGTGACTCAGGGCTTTTGTATTAATGGATATTATCTTGTGTTCTGGTTATGTTTTCTGTTAAGGTCTTCCTAGTTAGATTTTGGTTTTGTGCTCCCTCTGTTTAGTGTCAAGTCATCCCTGCCCGTGTGTTTCCTCTGTTCGTTGTCTGCGTATATTTCCTGTTTTACTTTGAAGGTCTGTGTCTCATGTCTCGTCATATCAATCAGGATCTGCTGTGCCTCCCTCCTGTTTTGCCATTCCTCATTGCCTCTGTGCGTACTTATTGGGCGTTTATCAATATGCGTACTTGTGCGTACTTGCGTTCTCGTGTACTCGTGATACGTCATCAGTCGGAGACCAAGTACTGTTCCAATTCGAAGTACGCATCACCCCGAGAACGCGAAAAAGTCCCGGATGTGTTCTCGATCCGCCCATTTTATCGAGCATGCATCGGTGTAGACTTGGGACAGCTATATATCCCAGAATGCATTTCGTCCAAAACTCAACAGCGGACTCCCGGCACATCGTCCCACCCCCTCCCCTCCCCGCCGCTCGCGGTCTTCTCACTACTCAGGTTAAAGAAACCCCAGCAGCTGTCTATAGTATTGAGTGTCCACTAGAATAGAAATAAAAGCGTTCTAACATCTCACCTGCTTGTTTTTATTAAGGTATGTACACATATGTACATGTACACTATTTTTATTAATAGAGGTTTCACTACTGAGGTTAAAAATGATATATAAGTCACTTAGATCACTTCTAAATGTTAATGTTTGGTTTATTTCAGTGTGTTATTTGTTCCTGAGTAAACCGGTTTGGCTGTGATTAAAGTTAAGCTTCATAACATGTTACTCACAGTTAAATTAGGAGGGGCCGGCATTAAAAACTCCGGACCTGTGACATCATCACGTACGCTGGTACAAATCACGAGTCCGTGCTCGCGTACTTGAGAATTGAGAGACGGCCCACGAGTCCGTGCTCGCGTTCTCGGCGGGTACGTACTCCCGTGCCTTCTCGGCGAGTACGTACTCACCGAGAACGCGAGTACGTACTCGCGTACTTGGGCATTGATAAACGGCCATTATGTGTGTTTACCTGAGCTCGTTGTCAGCTCATCTGCGTTAGTTGGTGTTTCTCCGTGTCTCTACTGCCCTCATCTCGTGTTTCTCCCTGTATGTTGCGTGTTCCAGGTTTATTAGTTTTCCCCAGTTCAGGTTCGTGTCTTAGTGCCATCCTTACCACCCTCGTTTCTGTTTGTACTTCACCCATTGTAAATAAAATGCTCACTCGCATCAAGTCAGTTCCTCCATTTTGGGTCCTTTTCGCCCAGACACCACACGACTGCCGCTGCAACCGTGACACACACATCAAATCAACTCCAGTCCTTTTATCTGCTTAGCTGATAATGACATAAGAAAGGAATTGCCCACAACTGCCCAAGAAATAGCCTTTGAGTCAATTGTCCAGTTACATTTGGTCCCTTTAAAATGAGGTTGTCACATGTTAAGGAGCTGAAACTCCTAAACCCTTCATCCAGTTTGAATGTGGATACCCTCAATTGAAAGCTGAGAGTCTACATATGATGTCCATGTCTATTATATAACTATAACTGGAAAATGTTCGGTAAACAGGTAAAAAAAAAAAACTTGTGTCAGTGTCCAAATATATATGGACCTAACTGTATAGACAGGACACAGGTGGAAGCAGGAAACAGATTAAAGCAATGAGGAAAAAGACAGACAATCACAACGTTTGGGTGACAAAGACAGTTAATAAGAAAACTAGACACATGGGAACCAGTTATTAAATTCAAACAGGAAGTAACCAAAAGATAATCAACCAAAACTGAAACACTAAACAATATGACAAAGACGGAATAACACAGCAGGGATAGGAAATGGAGAAAGTAAAAAAAACAAAACCCAAACAAAATGGCACAGGAAAGCCAAGAAAATATCAGGACCATGGCCTTATTAGTATTAATCATGTCTATGTAAGCGCCTGTCTAATGCCCTGACGCCCTTGTCCATGTCAAAGCAAATGAGAAAACTTTTTCTGACCTCATTCCAAGTTAACCTTGGGCACAACGAATTTGAAATAAAAAGTAATTTTCTTTAGATGAAACTTTAAACAAGGCAGACGGGGGTGTTAAGCAAGCGTGGTCTGCAAAAAGATTTGATATGAGTTGCATCACAGAAAGTGTAGATGCTTGATGCATAGCAGCAGCCAAAGTCTGGGCTCTGATTTTGACCATTTTTATTATTCAGGGTCACACATGTTTTACGAGGGTTACTCCTGCAGTTTAGAATAAAATGAATGCACACTGTATTTTACAACTGTTTAATATTTTATCAAACGAGTAGTCAGTCTTTAAAGTGTTTTGTGACCTTTTTCAAACATGTATGATCCCATGTGGTTGAAATCTTAGAGCTGAAGAGATGTGAAGAACTTCTCTTTTTCTACACTTCATTAGCTGTCATCGGGTCTTTCTTCATGTCTACCTGTCTCTTTTTTTTCCTGCACTTGTCTATCTAGACCAAAAGGTTTTTGGCTGCAAAAGAAGCTGGTTCACCTTTTCCTTTGTCTGACACCCTTGAGTTTCACAGGGCCTTGCACATTAACTAGCATTAAGGGGAGACAGTTGGGGGGTGGGAACATGGACATTTGGGAGAGGGAGAGGGGTGAGGGTGAGAGAGACAGAAAGTCAAGACTATTAGGGGAAATGAGAGAGATAACAATGGTAGGAATGCTGGAGGTTGAAAAAGGGAAAAGACGGAGGGAGGTAAATGTGAGATAAAATGGTGAGACACAGAAATTGCAAATTAAAAGAAGATTGGCAAAGGAGGAGGCTGTGGCTCAGATGCTAGAGCTGCTCGTCTACCATTGGGGAAGCTGGGGGATCGAGCTCCAGATCCTCCTGTCCATGTTTCTAAGTATCCTTGGGCAAGATACTGACACCCAGGTTGCCTCGATCCATCCATCCATCCGAGTGTGAGTGTGTGAATGTTAGATAGAAGTGCTTAGATACAGATAAAAGCACTGTGTAAATGCTAAATAATTGAGGAGGAAGGTGCTATGTAAGTGTTTACAAAAGAAAGACAACTAAAGTCTTTTTCTGACTGTTTTTAGAATGCAGAGGCAGAACTGTCCCTGCTTGATTTATGTAACTGCAAAAACAAAAAAAAGTGGAAATACAAAACAAATCTAGCATCATACCGTAGCATCATACATACTGTATTTATTATTGTGCTATCTACTGTACAATATAAAGCGCCTTGAGGCGACTTTTGTTGTGATTTGGCGCTATATAAATAAAATTGAATTGAATTGAATTGAAAAAAATACCACATCTAATAATACATTTCTAAGAAAAAATCTACTAAAGCTGTTAACAGTCAATCTTTTCTGGTTTAAATAAGATGTAATTTTGTTAATAACATAATGTGTTAATTAAAAGATCTTAAGTGACTCTGTTTTATAAGTTAAGTCAAAAAAAGGGTCTAGCACTATAATGGAACAATTAAGAATATGTTAAAGTTCTAATAACATAAAGCAATGTTCACAAGCCCATTCCCGTTTAGCCATTTTGCACGTAAAGGCACACAAATACATACTGTGCCTATAACAAACTAATAAAATGTGTCATCTTAAGATGAAAAAGCAAAGTAGGAATGACCACCAGGATCCTGGTAACTGGCAGGCTTACACAAGATAGCTCCCTGCTGGAAAATCACTGTGGCACCATCTAACTCCATCTCTCATTCACACATACATCTACAGGACTGTGCATCTAAAATTGGATGCACACACCCGACGCGCACATCGCTATAACCTAAAACTCTAATAGCTGTCAGCGTTCACAGCCCAATGTGCTTAGCTTAAGATGATTGGTGTGTCCCATTGATTTTGTGCCTCTGCTGTTCCATGGCACTGGGAGATTGGAGTAGATTGGATTATCAGCACATACTCATGTCACTGACGGCAAATTTGGCTGCCAAATGTAACTGCTTGAAGGAACCCCTCCTTATAATATGTGTAAATGTGTAGTACCGTCCTGTTTTTGTCAATACAAGTGTTTCGAAATGTTTGTGTTCCAGTGAAAGTGCGTGTTTAATGTGTAGACTTGTTTTTGTCATGCCTCACAGGGTTTCTGTAAATGTGAGCATGAGTCATGTAGAAGCTAAATTGGCTTTTCTCATTCAGTGCATGTTTTGTCTGTAAAGAAAAAAAATCACTGTAATTCTAAGAATATGTGCAAAATGGATGACTCTTATGCATCTTTGCTTGAATATGTATATTTTGGGGGGAGTTAGGGTTTGTATTTGTGCATTATGTCTCTAGTTATGTGAATACTGATATGCCTTCCCTTCCCTTTCTCACGCTGCCATATCTCAGTCAACATTACTCTTTGCTCCTATTGGTAGATGACTAAATTGCTTGTGCCGACCTTCTTTGCATAAGCAACAATTACTCCCTACCACTGTTGATATTTGCCTAATTTCATTAACATTTCCTCGTCTTTGGTCTCCACATTGCTGCCAGTTTTCATTTTCATGTATGACCTTTAGGAAATCAATACTGATTTGAGCATTTTCATTCAGAGTCAAACCAATTTCTTTCATTAAAGAACAATTTCAATGTATGTTTTTCTTAGGTGGCAGCAAACAAACAAACAGACAAACGTTCATAGAAAATACAATTTTCCTTTTCAATTCTGCCACTTTGTGGTCTCCATGCTTACAGAGTGATGATTACATAGTAGTTTTAGCCACTGATCACTTTTAACTCAATATAATCTTGGCACATTTAACACAAAGTCAACAGCTGATGGAAACTGTTTGTTGTTAATCACAATGGAGGCTCAATATGCCATGGACTCCTGATGTGAAAAATGAAGCTTTGCCAAAAAGTGAGGTTCTAGGCTAACTGGATGACATTGATTTTGTGTCTTCCCTGTTTCATAGCACTGGAAGAGCATATACTCATGCCAATAACAGTACATTTGGCTGTCAAATGTAGCTGTTTGCATCTAAATGCAAGTCAAAATGATAGAGCGAAGGGAGACTATCTACTGCTAAAACACAGAAACTGTACAGCATGTTTTGATATTTTCCTTTACTCTGTGACATCCTTTCAACAACAGCTGAAAAGTCATCTATTTAGACAAGCAATTGGGTGCTTTGTGTTCTGTGTTGTTTCGCCTGAAGCGCTATACAAAACATTTTACTTACTTACTAACTGTTACGAAAAATGTTACATTTTGAAGGTTAGCCCACATCAATATTTAATGCAGTTTCCATTATAAATGTTTAATTATAGTATTTTAAAGTTAAGTAAATCTGTCTTGAAGTTGCAACGTTCACATCCAAACTGATTTCCAGAGGAATCCTTGACCTTTATCAGCTACTATACTTTAGAGAAACACTTTGAGGTAGTTGAACTAAAGCAATGTATTTTGGAAATATATATGTGGAATATTCGAAATAGCTCGAATACTCACTACACACTGGATCTCAGTTAGAAGTGCAGATCACGTCTTGATTCAGTCTGCAGGTCCATGACCAATTCTGGACATCTGATGTCTAAACTAGGCCCAAAATTTGAACGTCCAACCATGACCCAACCAGAACATCAGTTCAATTAAATTCAATTTTATTTATATAGCGCCAAATCACAACAACACTCGCCTCAAGGTGCTTCATATCATAAGGTAGACCCTACAATAATACATACAGAGAAAAACCCAACAATCATATGACCCCCTATGAGCAAGCACTTTGGCGACAGTGGGAAGGAAAAACTCCCTTTTAACAGGAAGAAACCTCTGACAGAACCAGGCTCAGGGAGGGGTGGCCATCTGCCATGATAGGTTAGGAAGAGAGAAGGAAGACATGATAAAAAACATGCTGTGGAAGTGAACCACAGATTAATAACAAGTATGATTCAATGCAGAGAGGTCTGGTAACCCATAGTGAGTAAGAAAGATGACTGAAGAAGAAATACTCAATGCATCATGGGAATCCCCCAGCAGCCTACGCCTGCTGCAGCATAACTAAGGGAGGATTCAGGGTCACCTGATCCAGCCCTAACTATGTTTTAAGCCTAATCTTAAAAGTAGAGTTAGTGTCTGTCTCCCAAAGTCAATATGATGTTCAACATTTGAACTTTGGACCTTGTAATTTTTTGGATGTCATGTAGACATCTATGACATGTGCAGGGAATTTACATGATTAATAAATGTAATATTTTTTTATTTACAAATATCAACATTGTTTCTATCAACATGATACAAATGAATCAACAAAGATGCTTTATTATGTGTTGACCTATTGATTTATTTAGCTCATGGGTTTTTTTGTTTTGGTTGTTATTTTAAATTTCTCCGTTTTTCTTTAACTAGTTTATTTATTTTAATTAAACACCTTATTTATTTGTAACCAGGTTAAAACTGTTATATTTTTTTTTAAATATTAAAAACATTAAAATCCATGTTGAAATGTAAATGAAATAATAATGGTTAAAGTATTTAGAAAATTTTGGGAATTCATTTTAAAAGGAGTACAATGGGTTTAATAAGTTTTAAAAAAACAGTATTTGCATTAAATACCATTCGTTTTTATTTTTGGGAGAGGTTGGTATCCTGTTTTATTGTGAAGAGCTGTGTAAGAGGAAACTAGTGTGTTTGTGAAGTGGCCTGCTCTGGGAGATGTTGCGATGGAAAGTACGAGAAGTTTTTGCAAGTGTGTATGTATGAACTGGACTATTTGCCTGACAGTCTTTGTTGATGCGCTGATGACATTTCTGCTTGAAATCCACCACGCAACTGCTCACTTTTGTTTTAACTCAGGAGCCCACGCCATCTTGGAGATGTCTGCTAATCACTCTGCATGCTTTTAAACATAACTGCTTCTGTACAGAAAATATGCCCTCCACCCTCTGGAAACATGGGACTACAGAGCCTATACAATCAGAAGCATTATAAAAATCACATCTAAAATGAGTCTGACAAGTTTGACATTTAAAAGACGTCCACAACAACCACATTTGGACCATAAATAGTCCGTACACAAAGGTTCTACGGACGTCAACACTAGAAGTATAATAGACGTCGTTAAAAAGACGCTGCCTGGCGTTACACAAACAACCCCTTCGGTGGACCAAAATTGCACATCCAAAAATGGTAAGTATATTTCACAAAGTATCTAAATGCACACTTTAGCTATTTTCATTCAAGTATTACTTAAGCTTTTACAAAAATCAACTGAATACACTTTTTTCATTACATGCTCCCCAAGGACCGCTATCCTCCAGGAGAGGAAAGGAAAATGTATTAGAGGAAAGAATGCTAAACTGTATTTTTACCATCCTTTCCTTATCCTTTTGACAAATTGTTTTTCATTTATTTCATTGTTTCCTTCCCTATTTCCTTAATCGGTTGTTGGTGGGTGTCATTACAGGAGCCGCAGTCCTGTAGTTTTGTAGAAATAATTCTATTGGTATGATTAAACATACCAGATTACCTTGCCTTTATATGTCAGCGTTGTTGCTTCAGCTGTAGTGCGGCTATATTAGATGGGAAAGTATGAATTATTAATTGTATAAACACGGAGGGGCGTAATTGTCTGTCCCTATCTGTCTTTGCTGTGGACTGATGTGGAAATGAGCTTCAGTCTGAGTCACTGAGATAATGATTGAAGTCAAGAGAGGGAGGGAGTGAGAGGAGAAGAAATATAAAGAAGTAGAAAGAAAGAAAAGAGAAAAAGAGGAGGAAGGTGGTGAGAGCAGCTGTGCAGCACTGAGAAGTGTGTCACTCGATGAAGGCTTGAACATTTATCTCACAGTGTGTCATCTCTAAAATCATTCATAAGGCTGTATGTACACGTACCTGAATTAGGTATTTACTTTTATCTCTGTCTACACTGCATGTAAGCAGAGCCCTCCAACAGAATGCATATATGTGTGAGTACATGGACATCTGTGGGCTTGTCCGTGTGTGTGTGTCCGCATGCGCGTATGTCTGTGTATGTTTGTATACCTCCTCTCCTGTTGAGCTTGGCATATCCAGGTGCATATCCACTGGAGAAGACAGACGAGCTGGTGAAGGCTGTGTGAGGCAGAGGAGAGGCAAGAGCCTCATCACACTTTTCTGTAGAGAGAAAGAACACATATAAGGACAGAAGGAGTGAGAAACAGAAGAGGACGTTGGAAGAAAAAAGAGAATATGATAAAGAGCTGTGTTTTTTTGCTTTGCATACACACTTTTTCACACATAGAAAATACATTAAGTAGTTGTTGGTCATTTTAAATCCTATTTAAGTGTAATTCTATGAGAAAATCTCAACTTAGTCAAACCAATTTGGCAAATTCACGAACACACTGCAAAAATATCCACCTTAACAGGCAATCTGGCCTGGTAACTAAATGCAGATGCATAGCTGATTTAAAAAAAAATCCAATCAAAACAGAGGAGAAACTAAATTGCCTGAGCTTAAACCCTACCCACATTTATTCTGCATTTCTTCACTTCTGAAATTTGAAGTACGAAGTAGGCATTTATAAATGACTATGATGAAACTTTAGGATTGCAAATCCTTGCAAACAGAGTTTTATTTAAAGAAATATAAAGAAGAAGACGATATACATTTCAACTTCTTTCATTTAAGTTGAAGTTTCATTGGAGTTGCTGTGAAGAAAATTATCTGAAAGACCACGACGGCAGTGCTCCTCATAACCTCACTTTCAAGCTAACTGCTAGTGCTCCCAAGAGAAAACAAAGAACGTGACGACAGAGGAATACATATGAAACACACAAACACAGCAGAAATCAAAGGGAAGAAATACTGAATATTCCTCACATGCACACAGTGATTAAGTCTCTTCCCTTTCTTTTCTCTCAATCCGCCCCTTTCACTCTCTCATCCGCACAAACACACTACCTCTTCCAGTACATTAGGTTCCACGCAGAGAGAAATTGTGAATGGTCTGTCAGGTCAGGTAGGCACAGTCAATAGCTCTCTGTCATGTCCCACTATGTGTGTGTGGACAGAGTCTGAGTATGTATGAGGGAGAGTCAAATTTAGAAAAGAGTGTTGTTTCTCCTTCTGTCAATGTGCATAGACAGATCGTGCATGTGTGTGTGTACAGTAGACTACATCTGGTGAAAGTCTCAAAGAGTTTGTGTTACAGGTGGGCTCATAGAGAACGGAAAATATCTAATCGTGACAATGTGTGTGGGTGTGTCCGTGTGTATGCTTGTATGTGAGTGTGCATTTCTCTTCGGAAAGCCTCCCTCGTGGTCTGAAAGAGCTCCACATTTTTCTCCTTTTGCTGCCTGCTTTGGCAGGTGGCTATGCACAGAGACATCAAGGTTCTCCTTTATAAAAAGTAATGACATTTCTGGCACATTCATGTCACCCTGGAATATTAGCAAAGTCCACTTGCAACTGTCAGGCGGCTGACTCAGCATCATAGAATGGGAGAGAAGGGCAACAACGTGGTTTCAGGTAGCGGGATTTAAAAAGCCTGTTCGCATGCTGTGTGAGGAGGTAGGATTCTTTTAAAATGACTTAGGTGAGCCAGTGTCACCAGTTGCAACCCATGCCAGAACAGCTAGTGATGTGTTCCTGCTTATCTCCTTTTGCAGCTGTTCCACAGGTGCAGCTCTCGTGCAGCAGCATCTGGTCATGAAATTACAAGAAATCTTTGGGTCATGCTCAAGAGTCTCCAAATTTATTCTTGCACCCTAATTAATGATAATAGGATCCTCTGTCACACATACAAATGCACACGAGAGCTCCTTCAGGGCTATGGACGAATGTTTTGCATCCATATATCCAACCGTTGGTGCAGTGATTGACACAAAGGCACAAACACTTGCGCTTAGATGCAGTCATACACTTGATGATTCTTCATTTTCATTCACACACTTGGGAACGCAACAGCTTTACTGCAGCTTCCGTCTAATGAGTGTTTCTATAGGTTTGTTGGCAAAGACTTGCTCTAGCTGCACATGAAGAGGCTTTGTAGGTCACACACACACACATGCATGCACTCACAGAATACATTGAATAAAGGCTGGAAGAGGAGTCAGCAATGGAATGAAGGGAGGAGGCGAGTTAATAGAGAGAAAGTAGATTTTAAAGGAATCAAGGTAGTGAGAAATATAGTGAATTTCTTCAGTGCCTTTGCTTATTTCCTTAGGGCTCTCTAAACTCTCTTCTGGGGAAAAACCACTATACATGTACAGATTTTAGAGATCAGAAGATATAAACTAAAAAAAATAAATAAAATAAATGAAAAAGGTGGAAAGTCAACCTGTACCAAGGCCAATGTTCTATTTCACAATTTTAAAGAAAGTAACATGATTCAACATGAGATTCTTTTCCTCCTCTGTGCTCCACCTCTCCAACAGTTTGGTAGTATTTGAGTAACCTTGCAGAAAACAGAAAAAAAAATACAGAAAATGGTAATGATTGCATACTTCCACAATGGCTTGTCTTGGCTGAAGAATGATGGTTCTAATATACAGCACTAATAATATAATAGTAGCTATTAACAACTCTGACCAGTAATGTGGAAATATCTTAAAATATGTGAAAACGAACTCAGATGAAAATGTGCTTTGCCTCTGAAAGCAGAACCCTGAATATACGCAGCCATCACAAAGATCTATGAAACGAAACTTTAACTGTCTTTAATTTTGATAATGGCAAGACCTCCTGAGGCAAAATTGGTGGCTATGTTTACAAAGTGATTGATTAGACTTAAACGCAATTTGACCTCATAAGCTGCACTCACTGTTTTCGCTATTACAGTACACTGCACCACATTTCCATTAAATCAGCTAAACATAAAAATTAGCATCTGTTTATTTGGGTCCTCAGTAAAGCTGCCAAATTCTTATTTTCCTTGCATCTCTATGTGTGCAGTTTATTTCTGGTGGTTGCTGTTGCTGTTGTTGCTGATTCCCAAGTCCAAAGGTATCCCCTGCCATGTGCATTACTCATGTATGTATTCACCCGTTATGTCTACTGGCTTCATAACATTCCACAGGCACTGATTCTACTCGCAGTTGAAATTTTATAGCATGCTGTTTTGATTCACAAGGGGACCGGTGATAACTACAGCAACAATCATTTTAATATTGCATGTTAAGATAAAAATTTGTTTGTGGTTGATGGAATTGCAGTAGCATTTTTCTTCTTTTTTATACTGAAAGATGTACAATGGCTCATTCAAATGCAGACAAGGTTAGAATCTCTGTAGCTTTCCTTCAGTGAAACTCCAGTGCTTCGGTATTGATTGACTATTTTATTCCAGTGCTGAATATTTTAAGAAACCCAGAGTATATCTTTAACACACAGAATGAGCAAGTAAATCAACTAATGGTTTTGTTCATCATTTATTATTATTATTACCTCCTCCAGGGCGGTTTTTGATAGCATTTGTGTGTGTGTGAATATCATTCTGTCTGTAAACACAATAGCTCAAAAACTTTTGAATAAATTCTGATAAAACTTTGTAGGGGTGTAGAGCGGGGTCATGTTAACAATCCATCTTATATCCACCAGTCTAAAAAGTCAAGTCTGACCTCTCCTTCATGGTCAACAGATTGATCTGAAGTTTAGTAATGCTAATATAAATGCTATATAGAGCTGTCTATAACTGTGTTTCTTACTGCCATTGTTTGTATTGAAAACATTATACAATAAAGCAGTAAAACATTGAAAACAGTATAAACAGTATTGATCGCATTATAGTTTGCATTACATTTAACCTCTAACTTTACTTTTGTATTTCACATCTGCCTTTCTTCCAAGCTGAACCAAAAATGTGTCAGCTTTAAAGCTAGAAGGCATGGTTAAGAGAAAGAGAATGAGCTGCCTAGTTAGTTAAATATATACTGCATTATAATATTATATAATACGCCCAAGTTATTCTTATTCTGTTATTTGCAAATCAATATTATCCATGGCCTACTCCTACATAATGTTTGTGTAATTAAAGTAAGCATCTAGCATGCTACACTTATGTGATTTTTACTGCACTAAAAACTTTTTAAAGTCTGTATAAAAAGGGCAAAGCAAACAAAGTAAATAAAGCTAACAGAGGGAGCTGCCATGGTGGAGGTTTGCATTGTGTAGGCTTATATAATATTTTGCATTAAGAATTAGCATTGTTTATGCCAAATATTTCCATCGTTTGAGTGTCAAATACTGCTGCTTTTTCAAAGCTATGTCTTAAGGGTAAGTGCAAGGTGTCCTCTGGAGACTTGATGCACTGGTTGCTTCAACATTAACAGCTGAGAAGCAGTCCTCTTTCGAAGAGCGACAATGAAGAAAGAGGGCTGCCAGTGAGATGGTGATCTTAGCCAGAAGTCTGTCAAGAAAGACCTCTTGGGCAACTCGTGTCTTGTTGGGAAGCTTTGTATTTTGCCCTCAGTTTTGCTTCGTTTTTACAGTTCGGGTTTCTTTTTACTTGCCATTTAGTCAGGTTGAAAAACCAAAAATGCTACATTAACCGTGTACATTGAAAAATTACACTTAGGTTACGCAGTGCAATTGAATGTGGTGTCAACAGGTCCCAACCAAGCCTTTATATGTGGTGAGGTGGTACATCAATGCCCCAACAGCAAAAGACACCCTACGTGTATCTATGAAATGCCAGCTGACAAAACCACAGTCGGTGACATTATATGAATGAGGATGGGCTCATTCATGTTGATGGGGGGGCAACAAAGAACCAAGGACACAGCAGTGAAAAGGAAATGAAAAGTTTCTGCTCTTGTAATAAAGCCAATATACAGTGGCAAATTTGAGAGGAACACTAAAGCCCTGTCTGAGGCTTTAGTGCTCTACATAATGCTGCATTTCGTCCATATGTGACTTGTGTGGAAAGAAGCCAGTAAATATACTTTGTCCTTATCTAAACTAAGTGTGTCTTTTTCGTCTTTTTTATTGTTGTTACTTGACAAAAAAAGCACAGTAATGATGGGAGACTGCATGTATCTGATTCGATCATTCATAATAAATCCACTGTATATGTGAACTTGTTTGAAATGCCAACACCAGCACTAGCTGTATCAGGAAACCTTGATATCGTACAAATTGTTTGAACTTGAAATAAATAGAGAATTTAGGTTATGCCGTAGCTGTGAAATTACTGGCAATAAATCTTGCATTGTCTCTTTTCTCATTTTTCAGAGTCCTTAAGGATTGCAGCTGTAAAAACAACAGTAATGCCCTGATTTATTGTTTTGCAATGATTAAATCACAGCACAGGGTTATACACAGGTAAATTGTACGGTATGTGTGTGAGAAAGGGCAGCTTCTGTGTTTTCCTTGCAACTAATTAAACTTTGAAAGAGATCTAGACTCATACCCATCAATTATTTACTGATATACCTCAAAGGAAGCAGCTGCTGCACACATAATGTAGCCTTACGATATACAGGAAAATAGATAGGAAGCATAGTGGGAAATTAAATAGACTAAACGATATAAATTACACACTGGATGGATAATGTGTGACATCCTAAAATAGGTTACTATAAGACCAATGGCTGGTTAGTGAAAATGTGTTTTTAAAAAAACACCATTGATGAACACAGACCACATGGTTATATGTTCAGCACTCAATAGAGAGGTCATAGCCACTGATATTTGCCTGGGTCTCAAGTGCATAGCAGGGCTCTGTATGTTCAGGTGCTTTAGGGGAAGCAAATGACTACAATATCCAAGTGCAAATGTCAGCCTATTCCTCTGTGCAAGAGGAAGAGATAGTTTTATGCATGATAGAATGATAAGAGAGGCGAAACAGATAGGGACAGTGTGGGGGAGTAAAAAGAGAGATAGATAACATGAAGACAGGACATGAGGAAGAAAAAATGGCTACATACCAAAGCTTTCTTAGTGACATTTCCAGTTAAGTAAATAACTAGGATGAAGAAAAACAGCTACCAAGAGATGTGTCAGCTGGCTGCTACCAGTTGGGACCAAAGCCATAGACAGACAGTGTTTGGCCAGCCTGTTCAAAAGCCTTTTCACTGCCACATCTTTGGAGCTAAAGGGAGTTGGACACTAGTTCAGCATAATCCAACAGGGGTAAAATTCATGACAGTCTAAAGATTAGCTGGAATAGAATCACAAATCTTAGAAGCCAAAAGACTAAATTTTGGCACTGAGACAGCTGCCATGATGTAACTCTTTGACTAAGTGTTGTACCTGCCACATTGGCCATTTAGGCAAAAGGTCTTGAAAGAAACAGTTCACGAGTACTTAGCACAAAGACTTAACAATGCATGCTGAAATTCACCTGATAAAACAAAGGAAAAATGGAGCTGAAAAGGCCTGCCAGTTTCACCTTTTGCATGTGTTTTAACAATGGGGTCAGTAAATCAGTCAACCGGTGAAGAACATTCAGTGTTCTTTAGACCGCTGAGCAGACTGTTAAAAACACTACAGAAAACTCTGCTATCTTTATTTAATGACTGTGAAACCATTGTGTGTGGAGTTTTGCTACTGTGCTGTCAAGTCTGTCCTCTCAACAACACTGAATACTGAAGTTTGGGGACCTGGGGGCTTTTTGTGGACCCATGTCATGAACACAGTGGAAGCTGTCAAAAGTGCCAACAGCTGCATGGAGATGCAGTCTGACTCTCCAAAGTGCCAGTGAGTGTGAGAGCCTCTGTCTGTGCAAGCCTTTGTCCTCCGGTTTGGCTGGGAGCAGAAGGGGTCTCTGCTTTCTCTTTTCCATTTTTTTTCAAATTCATATTTCAATTTAATGAAGTATCTCTGGACTGGAGGCAGTGGCCTTAAATGAAATAAGACTGTAGAAGACTGCTTTAGGGAGCTAATTTCTGTTGTAATGTTTATAAATTCATATAGGCCATCTTACCAATTCTTGCCGAGTACACCCAATATCTGTCTTGGAGAAGCTGCCCTCCTCATTGAGCTAATGGGCTGAGCTGATTCAAAAATAGCAGAAGCTTGGTATGCATAGACTCCATCTACTCCGTGTCCATGTACTGAGAGATCCCAGCAGGGTGTTGAAGGAAGGGTGTTTTCTAATTTTTGGGGAAAATAATACTGTTTCACTTGATTGCCTACAGAAATATTTCTGTAAACTTACCATTAACAGCAGATAATATTAGATTTCTAGTGTAACTAAACACAAGTTGGTCTTAACCAACTTTATTTATGACTGGTGTAACACACTGGGTAGGAGGTGACCCATATGCCATAAGGCTAATGCAGAGGCCCGAGTCTGAATATGCCCTGAGGCTGTTTACACCATGTCTTCAACTGGTGTTTCTGCCAGCTTTCCAGTCTTCTCTCCACTGCCCTGTTTAAAAAAAACTCCCCCAAAGATCTAATTATGGTCAAATGTTGCAAATTAAAGCAACTCTGATTCCAAAAGTGTTTTGAAAAATTCTGCCATCACAGAGAAAAAGTTTCACAAACAGTCAAATGGCCATTGACTAATTAGCAAGCAGCTTCAGGTGCATTCTGTCCTGTACACCTGGAATTTCATGACAGCAGGTCCCAAGTGGGCTTCACAAAGAGCTATAGGACAAAAATAAACAGATGTTCTGCAGCATAGAAAAGGCCGTTCTAATTGGGATTACAGATGGCTATTCCGACCGTTTGCCAGTGTCTTCGATGTGAAATTAAATTCCAAGGTTTCACTGAATACATGTTGGCAGTGATTCCAGTTCCTAATCATTGTGTGACATCTCAAAGTCACATTATTTTAAAAGAAGAAATACTACAATTAAATCAACTTAAAAGAAAAAAGAGGCCTTTTCGGCACTTTTTCAATGAGTTTTAGTTCTTCGAGCCTATATGAACACATCACAGTGCATCTAATTTCTATAAGTACCACGTGAATATGCAAAATTTGTATGCAAGCGACAAAAGTTTCAGTACTAGAAGTGTGACATTTGGTATGAATCAATTTCTTTTTATTCAGCATGAGATGTTTGAGTCCAAGAGCAGAGATCAAGAGTTGCATGCAAGTTGGTTTTGCTGTGATACAGAAAGAGGAGTTCCAGCATGGTGAATCTGAACATCGAGAGCCAGGCTTGATCTCTGGTGTGCTCCTGCCCAATTTAACCCCAGCTGACACAACATTTTCATTCACGATATTCAGATTATATATATGTATATGTAAAAGTTTTGTGATCATTCAGTGTGTATCTGGTTGTGCGTTACACATCCTGTATTTCAGTGGATTCACTACAAAGTCTCATTATGCGCCTTTGTGCTCAGGGCCACCACATTCCTGTGGCATGAAATAGCAGATGGCAGTGGAGTGAATAACAATCATCTAGACCTCAGGGTGGGAGCCTATTCACTTTCAGTTCACATGCTACCACAGTGGGAATTAAAATGACCATTTAACTCTCTATGACAAAGTGCTAACTTTTCTAAATATGAAATTTGCTCTTTGAAAAAAAGACAGAAGAAGGGGTTATCGTATTTTTACATAAATTAATTTCTCTCGGTCACTTTCTATTGCTAAAATACATTTATTGCAAATAAGATGTCAATAAATCTTTTCACTTGAAGAAGACATTTTTTTTTATGCAGTTTTTCAAAAGAAACCCTCCGTCTCATTGCTTTTGCTGGCATCAATGTGCAGTTTTTCAACTGAGCTCTTGGAAAAAGGTTACTTGCTTTTGTCCAACTTTTTCTCTCATGTAAAGAAATGTTTATACCATACATGTATAATCTGACTCACTTAACCTAGGGCTAGATGCCTACAGTCCTCTCCAGCGTTATTAATTTATGTCCTGTCCACCCTTTTTCTGACTTCCAGCATTTTTTTATATGTGACAGGGCGAAAATGTCTTCGCATTGGGAGACAGCTATTTAAAAAAAAAAGAGTCTCTGCTCACGCTGCTCATTTGCGCTTTACTCTTTCAGTCCAGCTTATTTCATTTTCAACATTCCCTTCCCTTGCCTTTCCTGACCACCCTCCAACTACCAACCACCACCAGCAGGCATGCCAGCACTTTGCTTGAGCTGTTAATCTAATTTTTTTGGTCCAGATTCATTTTTCATGTCTTGGAACCATTACCAAACAATTTTTGTCAACGGATCTAGCACCCTGTGCCAATGTGAGCACAGACCAAGCGCATAATGAGATGTTTTGGATGAAGCTACCTCACATAAAGACAGACATTTAAACACATGTACACACTCGCACATATACCTTTTCATTTTCACATTTGCATCTGTCAACTGAAATCTAACATAACTTTTGAAATGCTGCAAAAAACAAAATCTATTCCAGCGTTTAAACAAATCAGAATGCATCAGAGCATATACCGATAAAACAGAAAATATTTATAGACAACTGATATTATTCTTTGAGTTTGACCAGTGTTGGAATTACCAAAGACCAACATTAATAACAATTAAAACTAAATGAAGACATTTAAATTCGCAAACTATTCCAAACATCAGCGCATGCTTTATGAAATCTCAAGCTGGATGTTTGTGTTGCAACATTTAATCTGAGCAAATACTTCAGAGTATCAAAAGCCACATTTCACCTGTGTGACAATTTGATGAAAAATACTTCACATAACCATTTGCTGGAACAAAAAGTGTATCTCTGTGTCCCGTTTTACATTCCAACTCCTGCCACAAAAAGTCCTGATATCATCTGGCAGCAGTTCCCTCTCCCAATCAAATCTTTGCAGTCAGTTTGTTGTATAAAACATGGGCTCCCTTTTTTAGTATGTCCAATAATATTTCGTGGACTTTCTGCAGTCATTCAAGATTCAGTTAGCTCAACCTAGAAAGCTCAATAAGCCTTTGGTGGGTTTGCTGTATAGGTTCATCAATTATTTATTCTACTAATTAAAGGAGTGCTCACAATGACTGATTCTCTGTGTTACCGGTAATCCACAGTGCCTCAAGCTACTTTATGGGAGGTCTGTAGTGACAGGTTACCACCCCCAGCTGGACTCCTCTGATGTTTTTGATGCAGATTTAGGAAAAGGTGTGAAGCAGCAGGGCTGGGGGGGTTATAGAGAGAGACCAGCTGTTATATTCCCTAGGAATATAACAGGGAATATAACAGTAACAGTAAAAGGGCAATAGGAGACAACACTGCAAATATAATAAAAGTCTTTTTATTAATAATTAAACTAAAACAGAAGGTCAAGTCACTGTCACAATCAAAATACAAAGAAAAACACAGTGAAGCAAGTCAAAAGTCACTCAAAAATACACTCCTCTCCACCAAGCAGGAGTAAGCAGCCACAAGCACATAGCTCATGCTGTAAAGAGAATGGCACTGCCTGAGCTTAAATACTTCCTAGCCTAATTGCTCTGTCAAGTCAGCTGTAAGGGGTGGTACCTAAAGCCAGGGAGGGAAAGCAAATACATACCCACACAGCCAAAAACCACAGTAGGTCTGCTAACACTATAACATCAGACTCGTTTTACTCGTTTCCCTTCACTGCTGTGAAAAACAGAGATTCATGCCATTACATGCAGCTACTCATACGTTCTAGCCCCCCTGCTTAAACATGATATAATCGATGGTTCTTGAAGTCTTTACTTGGGTTGTATAAACATGTATTTGCATACCTAAAATACCATTGTTTTTCTGAGTCACATAATACTTCTTTTGAAGACAAATGTTTCTGAAGCAGTCACAGGGATTTTACAACAATGACGAAAAGACGAGCGAAGTAAACTATCATCTTGTGCCCAGTGTGTTACCTGGATGCCACTGAGTCTAACATATGGTGGTCTGTGACGTGTTGAAGTTACAGTTTGTCTGGTCTATTTTGGCACACAGTTGCTATTTCATTTTGTGCTTTTGTTTTTGCCATTATTTATGTTTTATATGCAGTAATATTTTAGAATTCTCTCATTTCAAATTGACTTTTTATTTGCTGATAGAAGGTGCAACATTTAGGAAAAAGAGATGTAAGAAGTGTGCTTCTCTTTTAGTATCAAACAACTTAATCAACCCTTCAACACTTTGCATTTTTGTCTCTCGCTGTCACCCTCTGGCGATACGCCTGGCTGTTTGATCTGCCCACAAGGTGCCAGGTCAGATCAGTTATACCTGCCTGATTCAGTGAACTCTCAGCCAGGGCTGATCTGCTCAGAGCTGCATGAAGCATAACCCTCTGTCTCTCACTGATACACTCGACCTGCAAAAGAGTGTGGGTCAGGGTGTGCACAGGTGTGTGCAGCTGAGTGTGAGCACAGAGGGATGGTGGATTAAAACTCAAGAGAGCTTGGTTATAGAGATGGATCGAATAAGAGAGACAGAGACAGACACTGATATTTGTTTATGGAAAATGTGATGGGAAGTTAAAAAATAGCATAATAACGAGAATAAAGGGCAGAAATGTACAAATTGTGTGTAACTACATTCATCTTATGTGGCCTCAGGCATGACCTGTATTTTGCAATGTAATACGCTTGAGTGGTTCCCACACAGAGGTGGTTCATGCGGTGAACGCTTAATCCAAATCACAATGGAAGCTTGCATCATCATTTTTAATTTAGTCCACATGAGGTTAGTGTTCACAGTACACTCCTCTTAGATTGCTTTCCTATTAGATTCTTTGAGTAATGGAGAACTCAGTATGTATGAAAAGAAATCCGAATCTACTGATTGAACATGCAATGACCTACTTTGTATGTTAATAGAGCAAAACAATCAAAGAAATAAAGCGATAGAAACACATACAGTTAGTGGTGAGCAGACAGCTGGCCTTTGAAAAGCACATATTTGAACAGCTAGAGTGTAGATGGTGTAAATATGGCCAATAATTCACCATAATCCCAAACAAAAAGAACGCTTCTGTCACAGGCATTTGCAACTCGTGTTCACTATGCAAAGAACAGGAACTACTGTATTTGTCCTCTTTATTTAGAATCCTGTACACTCGTTGTGTGTTGTTGAAATTACTTTTTCATGTGCAGGTCAAGTGCTCATGAAAATGAATTTGTTGAACTTGTTGCTGTCACTATGAAGAAAACAGAAACGTGTCATAATTGGTAAGTATACTGTGATCACTAAATTTATAGCATACACATTATCTGTTATAAAGGACATTTTTTTACAATCATTTATTACTATGTAATTTGTTACCAATGCTTTTCTTCCCTCTGTAAAATACATAATTAGTTGCATTGTTGCAAAAACTACTTGCAATAATCATACTTTGTATACTACCTAATTAAAGATTTCTGAATACAACTTTGCATCTTAGTAAGTAATATCTAAAACATAAAAAAATGAAGATTATGCAGTCCACCAATTTTTTTTTCAGTAACACTGCTCTCATTACAACAGAGGATTATGAATTATTTCCCATAGTTCCTCGGGTGGGAGAGGCCATTAAAAAATCATCATGCAATGATGGCTACAGTGAGATGGTGGGATTCAGTTTATTGGTTTGTGAGCGTATCAAAGCAGCTTAGGCAGAAAGACATGTTTAAAAATACTGCTTTTATGAGAAAGGTGAGAAACTAAGCTGTTTTCGTCAAAGATGAAAGGCAAGAGGTTTCAATGAGATACTAAACTATATTAGGGGAACTTAGTTTGGAACATATGTTACACTTGTTCTGTTTCAGAAACATTTAAAATTTTGTCTGGCTTATACGGGAAAAAATAAACAGTCTAGTCGTCAGGTAGCTGGGAGAGTGAGACTCCACAATAACGCCAATTATGCAGTTTAAAGTATTTTGGAAACCAACAGGCTGTAGCGGCAATTCATCCAAGAAAGCTGCAGGGTCTGGCTGCCAATCCATGCCGGTTCTAATAAGGGTTTATTGGCAAAGTCCACCATGTCCAGAACCTAAAATAATTTGTATATACCCTCAGTTACACAACTTTATTCCAATTAACTGGTTTTGAGCACAGAAATTAATTTAGTCCACAGTGTTGATGTAATAATGTTTTTTTGGTGTGTTTAAAAAAAAAAGTCAGACGTTTAATGTGATGCAGTTAAAATAATAATAATAAAAAGTCTATATATGTAATTAATACAGCTAATTGGGTTTAAAAAATAAATATCATATAATATTTGGCTGTCTCTATTTTTTTAATGCCCTAATTTACAATCATCAGAGTAATATTTTAGACAGCCATGCACATACTGTGTAGAGATACTTCCATGCAGAAAAACATAAACAAGTTCACAAGCTTCCCCAATATCACCAAAATTGTATCATACCCCATGCATGAAATTGCCTGTGGACCAAAAAATATATATACGAACAATAAAAATCAACACACCAAAAATATGGTTGTATTTGTCATGTTTGTCTTGTTATAAAAGAAGTCTCATTATATCACAAACTGAAGTTTGCACAACAAACTATCATGGTGCATGTGAAACTGCACGTGCTTTCCATGTTTCAAAGGTCTACTACAGCTTCTATCAGAAACTTGTGAAACAAGCACACAAAGAAAATGTGTACATACTAAATAATAAAACCTATGCACTCTGCTTTCATTTCCTCCACTGCGGATGCCTGCACTGCTTTTCGGAATTCAAGCAATCATTGAATCACTAGGTTTCAGTATGTTCTCAGTTTTTTCCTCCACGGAAGTTGGGGAGAAATCATGAGCCTCTCTCTGGCCCCCCTTGTCTACTCATAAAGATGATTTGCCACCAATCTGGCAACCGAAGCCTATCATATCACTCCCTTCACTGCCCTCCACCCCTTTGTCAGCCCTAAACTCTGCCATGCTGAGAAACAATATGTTCTGACTGGCAGTAAAAGATGAGGGCTGTGACAAGGGCATGAGGGAGAAAGAGAGACAAGAGCCTCTAGCACATACGTGTTAAAATTCAAACATGGATGAACAGAAGTGAATTTGGGTCTGCATATTTACATATTCACCTACCCAGTTCGCTTCCTTTCATAAGAATCCCATGCTGGTGTTCAATATGCCCAGTTTGCCTTACGGAAAAGTGTTGATGGGGGGCAACATGCATGAATATACAGACAGACTGGCCTCAGCAGGATGACAAATTAGCGGTGTGTAGAGTTGGGGCTTAAAAACTTCCAAAACAATAAATAATAAAAAAATTATCATCAGATCTGCTTATTGAATCTAATCTCTTCAGTCTGCTGTAAAATCTACACTTCGTGTTAACAGTCATCAGTTGTTAACATTTTAAAAAAAGGTAAACGGTAAATGCTTACAAAAGTCAACTTTTAAGGCTGACAATTAGAAAACAAAATGGCAGAGTGGCAGTCTATCCATATATATGTAATTGTTTGGTTATATCAAGGCAAGTGGAGAATATGACCTAAGCTATTAGCAAGAGACAAGCTGACAACTGATGTGTTGAGATGACAAATCATAAAGTAATTTGCTCATTTACCTGCTGATGCTGCCTCTATTTTCACACATATCTGTGTATGTCTACAATAACAGCTGATACTAGAGTTTTGAAAACAGAGCTAAGAGCAAACTGAAGATGCTAGTAAATTGGAGGGATGCAATCGGGTGACCTAACATTGTACAAGAACATACCTTTTCAGTATAAACCCTGCTTCCAGATCCAAACTAGTCTGCATTTATTAAGGCTGTTGTGTTTTTCACATGCTTTAATGCTTTAAATCTTGTTCTATTTGAGTGATCACTGCCCTAAAAAAGGCAGCGGTCACTGTTGGCCTCTCTCGGTTTTTATTACCACTATTCATTTTAAAGCTCAGTTTTCAAAACCTTACGATGTAACTATATGCAGCAGTGAATTAATGACTAACCTTGTATTGTAGATTGATTACCTCTGTTGTTCTCCTAACTGAAATTTGGTCCGTTTACAGCATCCTGCCATGCGATGGCATTTATTGAGTGGATGAAAGTTAGCGTTCATCCGCCAGCTTCACTGTTTATATTATGCTAACATAGCTGTGTCACTAGCGATCTTGTAGCACATCATTACACTAGCGAGCTAACTTCCTGCTAACTTCTAACTCAGTTAAATTTCATAAATTCTGTTTTCATGGATGCCTGGATTTTAAACTTAATTGTTACACCTGGTAGAGCAACGATGCTGATTATTGTATTAAAGATGAAACAATTTAGACAGTTTGTAACTCTCAGTGATGCCATAGTGTTAGTTTGACTTTGGGACCTGAAGCAGAGTTTGCAGCCGGAAACGGCTAATGACTTAAAGGCCAGATAGGATTCACATACAACTAAGAAGTGTTACAGATGGACATATATTAAAAAAAAGATTAAAGGATGATATTTAAAGTGCATACACAACACCAACAATCCGCATGCAAGTGAATACATATATACATTTAGATGTTGTACACTGACGCTAACAAACTTACATATAGAATATGCAAGCACACACTTATATTCACACTCATGCTGAGGGAGCGGTCCAGCAGTAATTAGAGGTGAACTCTATTTGCTAACAACCTTCAGCTCCAAGACCCATGGTAGGCTGACAAATTAGGGTTCTCTCTCTCAGCCACGCAGGGGCTCCCACAGGTTAATGGGAATCTGGGGGTTGAGTCTGCATGTGTGTGTGACACAATAGATTTTCTCATGTGTGTTTGCGTATGTGTGTGCATCTATACTGCCAAGCTAATGGAAGCCCAAGCTGTGCTAAGCCGCTGCAGTGGCTGGGGCTCACTAACGGGGATTTAGCATTGTTCTCTGTGTCAGTAATACCTGGCAGCATTAACAGGAATTAGCATTGCTTGTGGCCAAGCAATACAAAATGAGGCTTAGCAAGGTATACGTTTGTTTGTGTTGTGCTAAAAAGCGCTAACTGTGTTTGCTTATCATGTATTAACTGATGTTTCTGGAGCAAGGGATGGTAACAATATCTGCCCCTCTCAGATGAGATTATTACCTTTCCTGTTAATGAAGAGGATTAGAAATTGGCTCAATTTGTTTTTGAAACACAACACAATTGAGGTAATAAGGAAATGCTCTGCAGGTTTCCACTCTCTCCTGAGCTTTTCTATTCTTCTTCCTTTGCTTCTTTCTTTATCTGATTCTGTATATCCTACTCTCGTATCAATATCAATCTGTTCTCCATCAGTCTCTCTCTCGTTTTTCCATCCTGTTGCCTCATGATTTTTCTCACACTCTTTCACCTGCACTGTCATTTCACCTGACTTCTGTGGCCATCTAGCCCCTTTCCATCTGTCTCAGGGTAATTATATTCAGACAGTCTGGTGTACATGGATCGGTTGTGAGACCAGTGAAGAGGAAGGGAAAAAAAGAAATTCTTAGAGAGGTAAGAGAGTAACAGAGCCAGAATAAAGGAAGATGGTCATTGATGGAAGCCACCAACAATGACAAAAAGGCAAAACAAAAATATATAAAGGAAGACAGAAAAATGTAAAAGAGAGGGGAAAACGTGTAGCAAAGTTGATGATACATAAGAAATGAAAAAAAAGCTGCAATTTTCCAATTGGAAATGTTGGTTCCAGAAACAATTATTTGACAAAGAGCAACTATTTGTATGCTCTTACATTTTCATTATAACTTTTTAACAAATACACCACAATTGTATAGCAACTGTGATTGCACAATGACACCAACTCATGAGTCACTTTCCACATGACAAGAGGATGCAATCGAAAGCAGAAGCTGTCGTTTACCATGATTTCACACGTGATGTTTGACATTCACACAGGCTGTGCTAAGTGCCTGTTAAATGCCCATTTTTTAAAGCAAACAGCTCACTACATATGCTTTTTTATAATTCCTTGCTTAAAATATTACATACTGCCTTTTTCCAACAGTTATAAAACAGCTGGTCACTAATCTTGTGACAAACTCAGTATTTCCTGTTGTTGCTTCAGAATGAATGCCTTACAATGAATTGCAGAATGAGATATGCAATATGAGACTCTCTGGATTCTTTTAACAATAGCAGACGTCAATATATTTCCAATGCCAACAGCATTACCAGAAGATGATAGATTAGAAAACAGATGAGCTTAAACTCCACGCTGAGTTGTTATTAAATTCAATTTATTTAAATTCAGTTTTATTTATATAGCGCCAAATCACAACAACAGTTGCCTCAAGGCACTTTAAACTGTAAGGTAAAGACCTTATAATTAATAATACAGAAAAACAAACAAATAAAAAAAAAAACTTAATACATAATCTGGTGAGCTTTTAAAAAATGATACTTCTTTCTAGTGGCCTTTTTGACCACTCTTGAAAAGCTAATAAGTTTTCCAGTAACCACAGAGCTCAGCTGAGAGTAGAGAGGTCACAGATTTCACATATAAAAAAGTAATATTAAAAAAAATCCCTTTTCAGTAGTTGTATTATATATCTCATACCATGATCTACTCTCGAAAGTGATATCTTTTTCTCATACTACATCATTTTCTCCCCCTACTTTAAGTGTTATAATTATGCAATGAGAAAGTGTGAAAGGGGCCACTTTGGTGAACAAAAATGAAGTCCTGTGAGACGTGAGTGTTTCTTTCTGCTCTTTTTTCTATTGGTTGCCCTGTTCTCAGACAGGATTGTAAGGATTGCTGGTCAGTGCTGTTATCCCCTGCTGTGAGGTCGCTGTGGGAGAGCATGCATGCACGACCGCATCAAGGCACACCATTATACCACTAAACTGCATGCCAGCCCTAAGGAAAAGGAGCATATGGTGAGTTGGCAACACATAGCGCTTACTGGTGTGGCTACAAAAACATTACACTAAACAAGCAGTATATAGTTTTTTGCTGTAACTACATGTACTTATAATACATCAATGCCAGTTGGTATTTCCAAACACACATGTACAGAGGCCAGTGTACATGTGTATACACTGTTATAACATAATTATTTAGGACATCAAATAATGACCATGTATGGCCATTACAGAATGAAGCAGGGAAAACTAGTGGTTTTCCAGAGACTGTCTGAAAACTACAGAGAACATACTGCAAAGTCAATGAAAGTGAAACAAAGTAAAGTTAAAATATTGACAATGCATGAAAAGCAGGCTTGCATCTTAACAAACCTGTGCACATTTACTTTTAAGAGAAATTTTACCTTGTTATGTTCAACTTTTTGCTAATTAAAGATGATTAATTTGAAATACCACCGTGAGGGGAAACAAATCTGAGGAGTAGTTTGTCTCACTGCTCATTAATAGTGCAACTGTGCAATCAGCAAAATACACAGCATAAAATAGAAAAAGAAGCTTGAGTTTGAAGCTTTGGAAAATGGCATTAAATTATTAAATGGGCCAAATTACAGTTAGTCTTACTTGCGTTTTAAGATTAAAGGCAGAAACTTCTGAACAATATTATATTTTACTTTTCTGTGATGCAGTATAACTCTGCTTTGTTGGTCCTCTGTAATTGTGTAGCCAAGACATGGCAAAATTTCTTAATTTGCATCATGGCATTTCATTAGCCAGCAATGCCGTCCTGAGATATTTTCCTTTCATGTGAAATTAGTCCCACTATGCAAGAAACAGCAATTTCTCTCTGGCATTTTCCACATGGAAAAGGCATGAAATGGAAGCCTCTGTTATGCTATTATGGGTCTGGAGTTAATGGCCTCAACATCCACTAAATGAAAGTAATTTGTTAGAAAAGAGGCATGCTCTGAAGCAATATTCAACATTATATACAGTGATGTGAAAAGTGTTTGCCCCTGTCCTGATTTCCTCCTTTTTTGTATGTTTCTCATACATCAATGTTTCAGATCATCAAAGAAATTTAAATAGCGGAACAAAGATAACACAATTAAACCTAAAATGCAGTTTCTAAATGCCGGTGTTCATAATTAAGCAGGAAAAAAAATCAAAAAATCCAAACTAAGCCTTAAAACTGGTTGGGCCACCCTTAGCAGCAACAACTGCCATCAAGTGTTTGTGATAACTGGCAATGAGTCTTTTACAGCTCTGTGGAGGAATTTTGGCCCACTCATCTTTGCAGAATTGTTGTAACTCAGACACATTTTAGGGTTTTTGAGTATGAACCACCTTTTTGAGGTCATGTCACAGCATCTCAATCAGATTCAAGTCAGGACTTTGACTAGGCTGCTCCAAAGTCTTCATTTTGTTTTTTTTAAGGCATTGAGAGGTGGACTTGCTGATGTGTTTTGGGTCATTGTCCTGCTGCAGAACCCAAGTGCACTTAAGCTTGAGGTCACAGACAGATGGCCGGACATTCTCCTTCAGGATGTTTTGGTAGGCAGCAGAATTCATGGTTCTATTTCCCACAGCAAGTCTTCCATAGCAAGGTTTTTCCCCCTTAGTGAAGAACACCAAATTAAAATAAAATGTTTAAGTGTTAAAAAAAAACCATACAAAAAATGTCAAAAAAAAGGATGTTTTCAAATTATTCAATTCAATTATTATTGAAAAACTAAGTACTCTTTATCTGTTTCCATCAGAATAAGCAGTAGTAGTAAGGAGGGGAGTGGGAAAAGGAGCAACCAGGTGCCACTAATCAAATGCACAAACTTGTAACCACATCTATAACTTTTGGTAGTTTGCTGGTCAGGACCATTCAGTTATATTTTACCACAATTTTCAGAAAAACTGGAAAAAATGCAAGTGCTAAATCACAGATTGTACAGGCCTCAGTTAGCATGTTTTAAAGCTAAAGTTCATGACAGTACAATTAGAAAAAGAATGAAAAAAAGGCTTGTTTGGAAGGATTGCCAGGAGAAAGTTTCTTCTTTAAAATGATATGGCAACACAGCTTAGATACAGTATGCAAATTTGCACCTGAACAAATCTCAAGAATGCCCTTTGGACAGATAAAACCAAAGTATAGATGTCTTGTCATAATGCACAGCCCCACATCAGCACAAAAACCTCATACCAACAGCAACAGCAACCACTGCAAGATGACCAAAGATGGGCATCTTACAGTTGGTGGTTTGACCATGAACTCCTGTGTATACCAAAGTATTCTAGAGTCAGATGTGAGGCCATCTGTCCAACAAGTAAAGCTTGGTAAAAATTGGGTCTTGCAACAGGACAATGACCTCAAATAGACCAGCAAATCTACAACAAAATGTCTGAAAAAGAAAAGAATTAATAATCATGTTCCTTTTTCCCGATATTGCTATCACTTGGTATAGCTACATTCTCTTCCTCTGCTTCCTCACCATTACTGGGTAACCATCTAGTTTATCTGTGTGTCTCCGGTAGAGGTGCAGTATCCTAACTATTCTGGACAGAGACTTCTGATGCTGCACATGAAATCGGCAAGACCACTGATCCAGTTTTGGCTTTACAAGGATGAAGGTGGGTTTGTTGAAGTACAGTCAGGTCCATATGTAGTTAGACACTGACACACGTTTTTTTTTTTTTTTTTTTTTTTACCTGTTTACTAAATGTGTAGACTCTCCACATTCAAATTAGATTAAGGGTTTAGGAGTTTCAGCTCCTTAACATTTGCCACCCTCTTTTTCAAGGAACTAAAAGTAATCGTGCAATTGATTCAAAGGCTGTTTCATGGGCAGGTGTGGGCAATTTCTTTGTTAAGTCATTAACAATTAAGCAGAAGCCTGAAGTTGATTTGGGGTGTGGTGCTTGAATTTGGAAGATTTTGCTCTGAACAGACAGCATTTGGTCAAAGGAGCTGTCCATGCAGATGAAACAAGCCATCCTTAAGCTGCAAAAACAGAAAAATCCATGAGAGAAATTGCTATAATATTAGGAACGGCAAAATCTACAGTTTGGTACATCCTGAGAAAGAAAGCACTGGTGAACTTAGCAACGCAAAAAGACCTGGACGTCCTAGGAAGACAACAGTGGTGGATGATCACAGAGTCATTTCCATAATGAAGAGAAATCCTTTTTACAACAACTAACCAAGTGAACAACACTCTTCAGGAGGTAGATGTATCCATATCCAAGTCTACCATAATGAGGAGACTGCATGAAAGTAAATACAGAGGGTTCACTGCAAGGTGCAAGCCACTCATAAGCTTCAAGAATAGAAAGGCTAGACTGGATTTTACTAAAAAAAAGAAATTTTTTTTTAAAAAGCCAGCACAGTTCTGGAAAAACATTCTTTGGACAACCTCTACCAGAATGATGGCAAGAAAAAAGTATGGAGAAGGCATGGAACACCTCATGATCCAAAGCACAACATATCATCTGTAAAATATGGTGGTGGCAGTATGATGGCTTGGGTGTGCCAAAAGTTGTGTTTATTGATGATGTGACACAGGACAGAAGCAGCCAAATAAATTCCGAGGTGTTCAGAGACATATTGTCTGCTCAAATCCAGCTGAATGCAGTAAAATTGATTAGGCAGCACTTCATAATACAGATGGACAATGACCCAAAACATACAGCCAAAGTATCCCAGGAGTTTATTAAAGCAAAGAAGTAGAATATTCTTGAATGGCCATGTCAGTCACCTGATCTTAACCCAGTTGAGGATGCAGACAGAAAGCGGACAGAAAGGCCCACAAACAGCAACTGAAGCCACTGCAGTAAAGGCCTGGCAAAGCAATAAAAATGAGGAAACCCAGCATCTGGTGATTGTGTTAAAAAATGCTTTAATTCCTCAGATCTTTATGCAATCTTTTTGTTCAACCCACTGAATTAAAGATGAAAGTCTGCACTTCAACTGCATTTGAATTGTTTCATTTAAAATCAATTGTAGTAATGTACAGAACCAAAATTGGAAAGAAATGGTCTCTGTCCAAATATTTATGGACCCTAACTGTATGCATGCACAGACAGATCCTGTTCTATATGGAAATCCTTCTTGATCTCAAATCTATGTAACCACAGATTAAAATATCCGAACACGTGAAAAGAACAAATTCCCTACTGAGTGATCCTCAACACTACGAAATGACTTGCATGCACACATGTGAATGTAACTAACACACGCCACTTCTTGTGTGTCTATCACAGAGTCATCTTTGTCTTCACTTGATAAGAATTGCTCAGTGTGTGTGTGTGTGTGTGTGTGTGGCTATGTGATTGATGGAGCTGCAGTGGTACTGCAGAGGGAGAGGCTGGGTCAGATCGCAGCATCAGTAAATGCTGAGTGGTGGGCCCTGAAAAAAACAGACAGAGGATACACCATGCAGAGAAGGACACGAGAGGTGAGGAGAGAAGACAAGAGAAGAGGAAGCTGAGCTCAACAGACTGGCTTAACAATTAAACTCCTGAAAACAAGATCCATAAATTCCAACAGATCTGCTGTAGCTCATAAATACTGCACAGCTAATTCGGCAATGCATCAAATAACGAACGCAGTCACAACAGCAACGTTAGATGACATCAATGTCAAGCAGACAAACAAAAAGGTGATATGTACTGCATCAATTATCTGGGAAGTAACAGTACAAACCTGTGATGTTACTAATCCTTTCATAATGGTGTCACAAAAAGCACCTACCCTTCACAAATCAAGTCACAAGGAAATTGAAGTGTGCAGAAAACAAGATGTGGTGAGCTGCACATTTTCAATAGTCGGTAATATTTCGTCACTTTAACTATGCCTTGTAAGCCAGTGATTAACGTACAAGGCTTGCCTGTGAAACTTTGGTTGAAAAAAGGAAACTGAACCAATAACAGGGTGACAAAAAGCCACAGTGCAGTTTTAGTACAACAAACTCACTGCTCAGTTTTATTAAATAAATCTTAACATTCCTCAGAAACAGTTTTCAGATTTTTCCGACAGTCCTACAAACTCAATTGTTGGTGAATGTAACTGATCCTTTAGCCGATTAGCAATCACAGTTGTTCTTACTGTTGCTAAAATGTTTAACCATTGGCACAAACTTCCTGATAAAGTCAAGTAACAAATTTTTCTGGTAAATGATCCAGAAAAGCTTTAAGACAATGTAAGTACCCTGAATAGAAAAAAAACCCTTGCTGGTTAAAGAGAGCTAATAAACATTAGGAAATGTTCAGAAAACAGGAAAGCCAATCACACAGTTACACTAACACATCTTTATTGTTATCATAGTAAAGATGTATATACAGTAAGTGTATTTATCATTTTCTTTGACTTACTCTGGCCATACTGTAGCATGTTTTTTTTTAGTGCTCTGGTGTGCTTAGGGATTTTTCCCTGATCTTTACATTTTGCATTCTTCTCTATTCTTCTCTATTACCACATCCAATCCAGACCAGACCAGAATAGATTTACAATTCACAACATGTTGTATTTGATAGAGTGGAAGAGTGTATGTTTAAAAGAGCAACAAGGTCTAGCACAATACATAGACTCTAGTGAGGCTCTGTGTCCTCAATTCTTAGATAGGCATATATTCTAATAAGCCTCAGAGCTGAAACAATGAATATCCTATCTTTATAATCCAGTTGTGTCATTCAACTGTGATGCAAAGTTTATTTTCCTCCATCTCTTCTACTGTCTAATCAGACTGGACTCTGAGTACCAGCCACGATTCATGAAAATAGAAGAAAAGTTGACATTGCAAGAAAGGGAAAGATATGCACACTACGTTCACAAAATTCAAAAGAAGCTGGGTGATTTTGCCGTGACTTTTGTATAAATTAAATTTTTCAAATCTTCCTCTGCAATTCAATGTAACGATAAGCATCCTAGCATTAAAAATCCCTGCAGGCCTGTATCCTGGAAACAGCCTTTTTTGGAAAGCCAATGAATTATCTCCTTCCAAATGTCATTCACATAGGTATGTCAGTGCATGATTTTCAGTGCTTGGTTCCATGTAGTGTGCCCGCATGTGTGTAGGCTTGTTTGTGGTAATGTGTGGATCATATCTTGTCATAACCATCTGTCATGTGAATAAAGCCCAAAGTGAGAAAGCACCACCAGTCTCCAGAGATGAAAAATCTTTTTAACATGCAATGATTTTACATTAGGTTGCACTAGAATATAGAATTTCAAAAAGTATCTACGTAGGTATAGTACAGTGGTTACATATCTATCAAAAAAAAAATACAATTCAGGAACAGCTCTAGAGATTTACTCAAGATAACATAGTTATTAACCCCACTATTAACCCCAGCTCCTCTTCTTGCAAGTAACCCAAGAGATTTTTACCTTCAAGAAATAATAATGTAACAAAAAAGGATAACATCAGAATCAATTTATCAGACATCCGGCTGTGACGACTAGCTGTGTAATGAAAGACAAACAAAGTCCACTGAGTGAAGGAGAAACGGCATTTTGTTCTCTTGTAGTGTGATAGAGAGAAAAACGATCAATGACAATCTAAGAGGTGACATCAGGGCTCCTTTCACTTCCAATCAACTAAACATGATAGCAAAGATTCAGTCAGTGTTAGCTGAATAGTTTCCCAGCTCACAGAGTCAGTTCAATAGGATGCCTAATTAGTGAAGACAGCAAGGAAGTGATATGACCAAGGCAGAGACAAACAAAAAATAATTAAACAGTGGCAAATTTTGCGGTCAAGGCCTTGGAAGATATTTTCTCTTGAAGAGGAAAAAAGTAATTTATTTTAACTTTGTTTTGAGATGACGTGGAGCTAGATAAGGAAAAGTGTCTGGAAAAACTAAACAAAGCTCATGTAGATTGTGAGACACCACAAACTCCACCATAGCTCAGCATATTCTCCTTCCCAACTTGTCAAAAACTGATGACTGATCAGAGACTGATTTGTGCCACATTGTACCACATTTTTAAAGACCTATAAATGACCTTAACACAACCGGGCATCTCTATAACACCATGTTTCAAAAAACACATTGAAACTCCATGTTATGAAGAAGGTGTGGTGCTGGGAGAGACAGTCACACAATTTCCCTGTTTGGTAAGGACTAGTGATCAAAAATATATGGTTAACTGCAGGAAACAAAATAACAGTTAGGATTAAAGTATGCACTTTAAACCATTTTCCCCTGCAACATCATGGTAGTCATTTAAAAAACTGAGGATATTTAATTATGATGACCTACCCTGTATGTTGCTCAACTAGTTCCCAAGGTCAACACTGTATGTTTCAATTTCTTTGTAAAAAAGCAGTCAAGTTATAGTAACAATTGCCTAAATGTCTTTTGGAAGATGGTGAACTAAATAATTGATGATTTTAGAGAAAGAAAAGGTATATAAAGAATCACTTGCTAACAGTAAACACACATTTTTACAAAGATGTATACAATGTATACAATGTGTATATCATTATATACTTTCATTATATCTGTGATTTGCTAAATTTAGAAACTCAGCATCCAATCTTTATAATATAATCCAAAGGAATATACAGTGCAGAACACACTGTTAACTAATAGTACCTTTATTTATTTTATAACTATTATCATTTTTTAAACATTTAAACAGTTTAAATTTGGTCATTGTACCAAAAAGGAAAATATCAGTTAGATACATGATTAGTAAGCTAAGGAGTTTGTACAGTCTATTAACATTCAGTGTGAAGATAAAAGGTCATGATAAAAGCAGATGCTCTTTCTGATCAAATTAAATAACATGTAGCAGCCACGATTTGGAGGACAGAAAGTTACTCTAGAGCAGAAGTTTTTTTTCCCTAATTAAAGTTGATAAATGTTTAATGCTGTATAATCTTGTATAAGTTGATACTAAACTGCTTTCAGTATAACACATTGATTACTCAAGAACATTATATGCAGATATTCCTGTGTCATTTAAAAACAGCTCTTGTTAAGGCACAATATCATAACAGAAGCCGGATGTCAACATAAAAAAGGGGTTTTACATATTCACATTAAAAATACTACAAGAAATCTAAACTATAGCACCTTGCAAGTCTGTGCCAAAGCTAGTGGTGATATGAACTATACAGGCCACCCACACATTACATCTACAGGAGCTACTCACTCATGAAAACCCATCCCATGACGCTCCTGGTGCAGCTTTGTGCTGATGTTAATGCCAAAGGAGTTTTGGAGCTCTGCAGTTCTTGAGTATGAGCAGTGTTGGTGAATTTTTCACACTATTGTCAGCACTTGGGGACCCTAGTCTAACTTTATATTGTTTGCCACTTCATTGTTGAGTTACTGCTGTTCCTAAATACTTCCACTTTGAAATAATCAACCTTACAGTTGATCATGGAATTTCTAGGGGGGAAGAAATTTCACAAACTGACTACTTGCTCCAGTGGTGTCCAATTACAGTAAAATGACCAAATTCAGTGAGCTCTTTAGAATGACCCATTCCTTCACAAATGTTTGTAAAGGCAGACCTCATGGCTCGGTGCATGATTTCATAAACATGTAGCAATGGGACAGAAAACACCTGACTTCAAGTACAGTCCTACAGATACTTTTGTCCATACAATGCATGCCAGGATCGAGGACTGGCTTGTTGGGGTTTCTTCCTTTTTTCCTCTCCAGGTGGTTTTGGACAGCTACTTCGCTGCCTCTGCCTTTGGGCGGAGCTGCTATCTTGGCCTCACTCTCTCCCACACCTGCAAATCATTGACCATCAGGAGGCTCTGTACTTAAAAGCCAGGTTAGGGCTGTGATTCTCTGCCAGATTGTACTGCACCACACTGGCAAGTTGGCTCCAACTTGTGTCTTTGAATTCCTAACTAACTCCTGTTTCCTATCTCCTATACAGAGTCCAAGACCCCCACTACTTACCCACCTGAAGGTCTCATCAGATCAACCTTGTGTATTTTCCAGCTCACAGTCGGCATCCCCCCCTCTATTTCCCTCTGCCTCACTCTCATCTGCAGAACTCGGTACCATCTGGATGCAAAACTGCCTGCCCAGCCTTCTCGATTCAGGAACCCAGCCTGGCCACTGGTGTATTTTTGCCCCACATCGCAAGGAAGACAAGGCCATTCAGTCTCAGTGAACACTGTTAACCTTTAACTCTCAATCAAATCAAACTAACATTGTGTTTCTTGTTCGCAGACCCTCCCACTTCCCCGGCGAGCAGTGTCTGGCCCACTCAGTTATATCAGCTAACCTCGCACTTTGTAAATAAACCCGTTAATCTATGTATGTTCTATGACTGTAAAGGTTAAAGTCTCAGTAGGAAATTTAAAAAAAATCAGTAAAAAACAGAAATCTCTGTGGGTGGTGAAACTGTTGCTTTTCTTGAGTAATTAAAAATCGGCATACCCGCAGCATCAAACCCCTGCTGATATATCATCATTTTCTATTGTTATTGGTGATTATTTTAAGCTTCCGGGGGAAAAAGCTACATATACCAACACAACAGCAAATATAAATATGTTTTTAAAATTGTAATACCTTTTAAGAACTAGCCTATAAGTAGGTCAGGTCTTAAAGTAAAAAGGCATATCTGCGAGGCGGTGTAATAGTTTTACAAGTAAAAAACTAATCAGCCATTCATTTTTTTTAAAGATACGCGACCATGGATTGAAAGGTTACTTTAGCCACTGACATAGGAACTATTTTGCAACCACCCCCTGGAAATCAGATCTTGTCTTTTAAATTTTAAAGGGAAAAGGAATCCACCTACCTGCTATAGAGATGGAGTTTCTTTGGCTCTTCCAACAGGCTTTCAGCTTACATATTTCAGCTGTTGAAACCATTTTTTCTGCTTTGCCTCAGTGGTTAAATATATATATATATATATATATATATATATATATATATATATATATATATATATATGAGGATTATTCTACATAAATCTTGACACCCTGATATATTTTGGCCTGTGTCCTGAAGTCTATTTCCAGCTATTTTCCAAGCAAACGTTCATACCACACATTACAGTGACCTCATCACGTCCATGTGTGAAATCATTTGAACCTGAAAAAGTCTCATTTCCTGCAGGAACATATCCTGAGTCTGTTAGTTTTCACAGTGTAGTATAACACTAACTTCAGCTTTACTCAGTGTCAAAGCACAAGACCTCCCAGAGTCACTGGCCAGTGTCACTTGAGTCCTGGCCAACCAGTTGTCGCATAACTATTGCAATGTCAGATGGGATATCCATTGCTCATTTTGATATCGGAGCATTAGGCAGATGGGTTGGTCTATTTAGAGAGCGTGGGGTTGGTTGTAGCCTACAGAGCACCCAATTCTCCCACGCTAGCTGTTTAACTGACGCTGGAGCAGATTGTTTATGACAGCTTTCCGGCTGCAAACACCAGACTGTGTGCTGCAGGACAGCTTCTATTACTGCAGTACGCATCAGCTTGAACGTGTACACACACGCATGGGAACACATAAACAGGCTCACAAATAAACAGTAATAACACAAAAAATTTGGAGATCAAAGCAGATTTTCATACATGTTTCGCCTACACAAGTTTACATTTACGTTTGGTATAGAACAGAATACCTTATCACTTTCACACATTCCTACTCATGTAGTCATCAGAGACATCCGTCTTTTTACATCAAGCACCACTGCCTGTTATGACCCAGAGGAATGGTTTGGACAATTTAAAAATTCTGCTTTCTTGACTGCTGGCAAAACCAGGTTTTGTAGCAAGAATTTGTAATATGTGGCACAGTTTTTCTCATTCACTGCACTATTGGATAATAAAAACCCACAGACCTAGCAGAAGGTGCTCCCCCTCTTTTGAGGACAATATTATTTTTAAACTCAGGTACTGTAAGTGAAAAAGGGAGAAAATCTCTCTTTTGGAAATTATAAAGTTTAATACAAGGGATATGTAATATAAAGTGTATATATACATCGCTTAACTTGACAATATCAGCCACAGTTCTGTTTTGCTTTTGTCTGTACCGCTTTCTCTTTTCATTTCCATTTTATTTTTCTTTCTGTTTCTTTGTTTTTCCCCCTTTCCACCATCTCTCAGGCTTTGTATTTCTCTCTACATTTTTCCTTGTTGTGCCAGTGTGACAGAAGAAGATGCAAGGCTGTTCCCGTCGGCACTGTGGATAAAACAGTTGACTCTGCGCTTGTGAGCACAGTCAGCGTGCTGGCTGAAATCAAGACCGCTTCCCTTGCATGACTGTGAGTGGAAGGATAAGGTGAGTATTTTTTGTGCAGGTATATTTGAGAGTGCTTGTGCAGTGTGGAAACCAGAAGAAGGAGCTCCCTGTACACGATTACTCTGTGACATAAGACAGGATGTGCTAAAGCAGGGGTGAAAGTTGACAAAGGTTTGTCTCTGCACTGAAATGTGCTGTATGCAATGTGGCAAATATAACCTTTATGTATTCCAGGATCTTACGATAGTGTCCTATGTTAGCTTTTGACTTTAATGCATTTCTAAATGGCAGTGAGGTTAGCTTTTGCAGAGTCTGTGTGCATTCATCTGGATCTGAAGTGTGAGTTAAACAAAATAATTGGTTTGCGGTGTTTGAAGGGAAATCTCCAATATGGTTCAAGCTGTAATTATAGCTAAATATTGAAAGATGCTTACTGCGCTGCCTTTGATGCCAAACATCAGAAATATTTTATAGTGGTGGGTGTTGTGTATATTGTCCATCCATCCATCCATCCATCCATCCATCTTCTGCCTCTTATCCCGCTCTGGTTTGCAGGGGCAGGAGTCTAATCTGAGATGCCCAGACCTCCCTCTCCTTTTCCTCCTTTTCAGCTTTTCCTTGGGAGACACAGAGGTGCTCCCAAGCCAGCAAAATCTCTCACTTGGGCAGCACAGTGGTGCAGTGGTTAGCGCTGTCTCCTCACAGCAAGGTTAGTGATTTGAATCTCTTATGACATGCATGTTAGGTTAAATGGTGATTCTAAACTGGACATCGATGCGAGGGAAACAAAATAATGTATGACTGTATCGTGAAAATGTGACTTGTAGTCTAAAGTGAGTCAGTCTGGTCAATAAAACTAGTAAAGTGTAAAGTAAATGCAAGTACAAGCACCCAATTCAGATGCTGAAACTAGCACAACTGGCTATTTTCAACATGAATAAGAAACAGCTGTACTCTGAACCCCTCCCAACTTAGCTCCACATGCTATCATTAAGGCTGAGCCCACGCACCGTCCTAAGGAAACTGATTTCTGTTGCTTGTATATAATAGTTTCTTTTTGATTGCTACCAACAGCTTATGGCTATGGCAACAGGCGAGGGCAGGAAGGCAGATCAGCCAGTACACACGGCTTCACTTTAATGCTCAGTTCTCTCTTAACCACAAACATATATGGACATACAAATGTTGTTCATACTACGCTTCAGAAGGGACTATTATCTGAAGTATGAGTTAGCCAATGAGAGTGAATTTCACAGTCAGAGCTCTTTTTCTCATCACATCTAGTTTCAAAACACCAAGATTGTGAAAATGCTCCTCCCCACAGTGTCGCACTTGACTAGTTGGGGGTTACCACTCAATGAAATTACAAGGACCACATCACAAGAGATTATCCTAAGTCAACCAAACCAGAAACTCTCCACCACATGGACTAGAAACTCTGTCCATAAACACTCATGGAATTGTGGACAAAGGGCAGCCCTGGGGGAGTCCAACTCCCTTTCAGTACAAAGGCCTTTATCTTACTACCTACACGACTGTGGCAAAACCCACATTCAATTTATGAGACTGTTGCGATTTTTTGAGTTGATGTCCAAGAAATGTAGCATTCTTCCAGTTTCACTACACACCTTGTACATAGTAGCTACTCCAAGTACTTCTTTTGTAAGGGAAAAGCCCATCTTACTTTTCATCTTGTTGCTGTCAGAGGGGACAAGGAGATATTCAGTGTTGAGGCAGAAAAATGCATGGAACTCTACAAACCAGCCTTGGCACTGTAAAAATGAAGTCTTTTGTTGCGGTGTCATAGCTGTGAATATTGGTTTTGCAGGTGGGGAATCAAATAAAATAACACATGAAGTGTAGCACAGTCCAGCTGACCACTTAAGTTTGACTTTACATGCTGCACGTTTTATATTTAATATGATCTACGCTCTTATTGTCCTTTGTGTAAGAATTTTTCTGCTTTTCCTCCAAGTATGTCAGGTCAGCAGTACTGTACTATATCAGCAAATAATGCCCAGTAAAATAGATCAAACTTTTTACTTTACTAATGTATTTTTGAAAAAAGGCCTTTTCTTAAATATCCAGTTACTCTTTTATATAAGCTTCAGCTGACCACACTGGCTGAGCAACAGCTGAAAATGGCAAAATAAATATCAGAGAAAGACTTTTCACCCAGCATTCAGGTACGTTTTACAATTCAACTTTGTTGGTGTTACTAAAAACTGCTCTTGCAATAAAAAAAAATTGTTTCTGTCTTATGTTATGGATGTTTACTAGTGTATTTAAACCCTGTTAAAAAAATCATGAAAAGAATGTACCGGTACAAGGTTAAAAGATCTTTCATTTCATAGCATTCACGCTTTTGACATCAGTAGTCAGTAATATTAATGCAAGCATTCTTTAAGCTAATCAGTGTATTCTGTGTTTCTGATATTTACACAGGTGTGACCTCCAATAAAGCGCCACCCAGACCTAATCGCTGATGTGGATAAAAGACATCATTAGTTTTGCACTTTTGTTAATGGCAATGTATTAATGATTATTGTCACCAGTGTTCATCAAGAATTTGGTCTAGGTGGTGCTTCTGAGAATCATGCTCATTTGTGTATCACAAATGCTGAGGATTCCCCCAGCTGAAACATGTCAGTTCCTTCTTACTGCCATGTTATATTAAATAGATAATTTACATGACTGTGAAGAGTGAGTGTGTTATGCTCTAAAAACACAATGTCACTGTGCAGTTTGAATCATATTTCAGAATTCAACCTGTGGGGTTGCATTTGTGTACAGCTAGACTACTGATGGTTCCTTACAGCTCTTAGTTTTATTTATTTATTCCTTTATTTTTTTTTTACTGCGCCTTAGTTTCACACATGGTTTTAACACAGTTGTTGGGTTTTATCAAATGTTACATTGGTCTTAAAGGGTGTTTTATTCTGTTCTATTTTTTATTTATTTGGAAAGGGTCTAATTGTGTAGATTTTAGAACTTGTTGGTGATGTACAACACTGAAAGAAGGACACAATTAAACCTAATAAAAGTAGCTTTAGTCATTTTTTCATTTTGCATGCCTTACGTGTATACATGCGACTGATATGTGGTAGTAGAAGGTCATTTTTAATGTGCTGTGTGGCTGCCTTTTAAGTTGTGTTTCCTCATTAGGTGATTAACATCACTCAGTTTTTATTTCATTTTTATATTTATTTTAATGATACAGCATTAGCTAGAAAAAAGCCCCTAGGTATTATACAACTGTACTTGCTGACTTGCTTACTTGCAACAGCTTCCACTACTGTAGGAATTTAGAAAAAAACCCTATAAAATATGTATATTCCCCTCTAGCCCCTGCGGCCGGTCTATCATTCAAGCTCGGGTCCTCCAGCAGAGGCCTGGGAGCTTGAGGGTCCTGTGCAGTATCTTAGCTGTTCCTAGGACTGCGCTCTACTGGGCAGAGATCTCCAATGTTGGTCCTGGGATCTGCTGGAGCCACTCGCCTAGCTTAGGAGTCAATGCACTTAGTGCTCCGATTACAACTGGGACCACTGTTACCACTGTTCACCCTCCAAATCTTCTCGAGCTCTTCTCTGAGCCCTTTGTACTTCTCAAGCTTCTCGTGTTCCTTCTTCCTGATGTTGCAGTTATGGCGTTAATGTCATTTTAACGAGATTAACGCTGCCAGCACTAATATCTATCTATCTATCTATCTATCTATCTATCTATCTATCTATACTTAAACTCTTTTATTATTTATTTATTTATTTATTTTTATTGCTTATTTTTCTATTATTATTATTATTGTTGTTATCATTATTATTATTATTATTATTATTATTAGTCATATCATCTCAACTTTAGAATATTCAAAGAATGATTACAGAAACAGATGTCCATCCATCCAGTGACAGCACCAGGAGAGAAGATTAAAACATCTTAAGCACCAGTAATGTTTATGAAGATTAAAAAAAGGAAGTGAAAAGATCAGAGGGACTCTAAAAATGGGAGTGGAAGATAAAAAAAGGGGGGGAGGGCGGGATGAGTAAAGTATTCTGCTGCCAGCAACAATAGAAAAAGCAAAATCATGCTCGGATTTGCTCTGTTACTGTAGAAAGGGCAAAATTAATTGGCCAGAAGATCAAAGGGGTTTGGAGGTGAAATTGGGACAAAGTGAAATGCAACAGAAGAGGACACAAGAAAAAGTTCCTACTTTTTTTATTTGCGCTGTTTTTAGGGAGGCAAAGCACTGCACAGCCAGTCCTGCCAACCACAAACTGGATATCTTCCAAAGAAACAAATGAAGGGCAAGGGAGAGATTCACCAAATATTACACAAATATCAGAATTTGCAGACTCCAACAAGACAAACCCTGAGGGGAGCAGCTATGTCATTAGTCAGTTATTAGCCACACCTGTGTCAATGTGTCAGACTTGCTGCTGGCAGTGGAGAGTATCTTTTTTTTCTTTTTTACTTTTTTTTGTTTCAAAATTTCTCACAGATGATATTTGGAGCTGATCCAGATGACAGCTGTGTTTACATCTGACACCTTTAATCACACTGTCTAAGCAATTTTACACCTTGAGTCTTTTTTATTTTCACAACACAGCATTTTTAATGCAAACAATATCAGTGCTCTCTGTGACTGAGGGTTAGTAGTGGGACATGATCATTGGCACTCATTTTTTTTTTTTAAATCATCACAATAACAGCTAAAATGCCGGACAGAGAAATCACAATAATTAGAAAAACCTGAGTCATTCTTACTTACTCTTAATGTGTAATTAACAGAGATGCCTATCTATGAACACCCGAGATATACAGTAGCCACGTATTGTGTTATCTGCTAATCTTTTATCTTGAATATTTTGCAAAGAGGGGATTTCCATTGTTGGTAGAGTTGTAGTCAATGACACTTTTTATATGGTATAATCATACGATCACACATTATTAAACATGGGGTGCATTCAAAATATCTACAAAACATAGTTAAGTTTTCTTTTGAAAACAATGCCTGTATTCAAGTGTTTTAACCCAGATGTGGGGTCACCTGTTGACTGCAATAATCCAATGCAGTTGTTATAGATCATCAGTAGATGCGTTCTTTGCTTAGGTGTTCTTTTGCAAACTTTCATATTACTTCACGTGGTCCTTTTTAAAAAAAAGAAATATAAGGCATAATGGGAATCATCAGCATATGTTCTCTCAAACAGGGAATCGACACAGTGGAAACTACCTGCTATACATTTTCTCCCCATGACTGCCTCTCTGTCCCATGGCTCAACAACTAACACACGTTTGCTCAGTAACACCTTAACCCTAGAGCGAGGCTTTTCTGCAGCAGCACACACATCTCTTTATTTTTGATTATATTACATGCTGACTCTACACCCTTTTCCTCCCTTTCCATCTGCCACCACTTTATTGACAACAAAAACGCTCCTTTCTATCTTTTTTATTGTCTTTTTTTATCTCTTCCCCCATAGCAAAAAAAAGGTGACTCAGATTTTGTTTGTATTTGATTGCTAATATAAGAAGTTGGGTGAGGACAGTGTGGGTTGTAGACAATGCTTTCAGTTATATTTATTTTGTTACAATGCTCTACCCCAGCAGTGAAACTGGTTTAGTAAAATCCTCTTCACTTTGGCCAAACCCTCGGGCATGTTCTGCAGTAACTCTAAAAAGAAACATTTGCCTTTCTCGTGCTGTGCCTAAATTCAGTCCACAATTCACTGTGCTTGATTTCTTTTATATCTGAAGATGCCGTGTTTTCTTCCTTGCTCTTATTCCTAAAATGTGACAATGTGTATCTTTGACTCTGTCAACCTGAGTCCTGAGACATGCCCCTGCCTGCAGGTATCTCTACTAGACAGAGCAGGTGGCTGCTCTTTCAGCCTGTAGCTACGTTTGCAATGGCCTGCCACATTTAAGGATATGTGGCAAACAGCATTCTGCGTGCATAGAGACAGCTTTAGTTTTACTTCATTCTCAATAATTCATGTCAGCCTAACAAGCTGCTGTTGTTGACTAAGACAACAGGGGAAAAGATCAGTCTTTTATTTCACTTGTTTAGGCCTGTTGAACAAGGTGAGATAAAGGACTCTAATTAGATCTTTAAACTCAAAGGTTTTAGATTGTGCTTACAGTAACAGAAGAAGCTGTTTTGAACTCCCAGCTGACTGCATCACTCTGTTATGATCGATCTTTTTGCAAAAAACAAATAAAAACGGTTATTTGCCTAAATTGTATTGCATAATACTACCTTTTGTTCATGCACATGCTCTGAAAAAGATTTGCAAGTCATATATATCTACCTTTTGTTGCCTCTATGAGCCACAAGGTCTTATTACAATAAAACAGATGACAGTTCTGTGACGCAGTTTTTTTCCACACTTGCTTTTCATTATCTAGCAAATGAGTTTCGTTTGCTTTTCACCAACGAAGCTACATCTGCTGCTTGTGTGAAACTTAGGAGGAGCATTTAGTGTTTAAATGCTCCTACTTAGTTGCTACTAAGTGCTTAAAGCCATTGCTGGGTTAGGAGTTAATAACTATGGACTTATTTATTCGTCGACAGGGAGTGTTACCTTGACTTGAGGTTGAGATACTCGCATTTTCATTTTGGCAAATCCCATGAGCATTGGAGCAAGGAGGCTGCACTCCAGAAAGTGCTTTGTTAAAGCAGTCAAACATACTTCACTGCTTCCAATTTACACTTTAAAATAATCATTTTTGTGTTTTTCCTGAGGTTGCCAGTGTTAACCCTGCTTATCTGCTACTATTTTTTTATATACAATATATTGCAGTGCAGTATTTGGATCCACTTTGAGTAGTATACTGAGCCGACATTTCCGAATATCCTGCTTTTAGCCAGAGACAACAGAAAGTAAAAACAAAGCAAAATTGATAGCTTGGTTGGTGTCGCTCAGCTTGAGAATCACTCCAGGTTTCATAACTATCTTTCTGTCCTTTGTAGATGCACAGAAAGATTTTATGTCTTGTTTGCAGTGGATAGTTTACACATTCTGCACTTTACATGCACATTTTGTATATATCATTTTTACAGTAAATCTCAACAAATGTGAATATCTGCACTTCGCAAAACTCGCAGAGCACTCCGCCAATTCTGCTCTACACCCACCAGTACAAACTGAGTTCAGCTGATTATTGTACAAACCCACATAAAAAGTCTTTGTAGAAGGTTGTTTTTTTTAATCTGCTCATTATAAAGATATTTAAAGAATATAACACAAGAATGAGGCTTTTTTTGTTAGTGACTAATATGGTTACTGACTATAGGAACAGTAAAGCATTACAAAACAACTGTAGGCTGGAAACAAATGAAAATATTGCATTCTTTGTTTTTTTATTAGAGAAGGAGAGAGGAGGAAAAAGGAGTGAAATAAATGATAAACGATCTCCTTGCCAAGCTCAAGATTTAAATTTGTTTGTAAAGTTGCTATCCATGTTCATACTAAAGTATTTTTACTAGTATTAGTTCCTTATTCCTGCAAAACACATCCTCAAATGCACTTATAGCGTACGATTACATATAGCAATCAATGCGCCTAACATGTGATCGCAATAAATAAATGTGTTTTTGCTGTTTAACAGATTCATTCAGCTGGTATAAATCTCCTACAATATATATATACCTCTTGCTTCAGGTAATGTATTGTTGTAGCTCACACCTCCTTTTGGCTGAGATGTACATTATGTTAATAGCAGTGCCCTAAGGAAAATGCACTTTTCATTCATCTGCAAGGACAGCAAAGGCTAAATTTCTTTTGACAGCTTTTATGTTTATTAAGTGAGTTATGCAGAATTAAAGCGAAAGGAGAGACAAAGGCCAAAAAAGTTTTTTTTTCTACAAAAAAATCTTTGCTTACCAAGCAAGCCATCACACACACACACAGATGCACGGACACACTAAGGAAGGCTGATACGACTGCAGATAACAGTCTGAGACAATGGATCATGGATCATAACACTTGTATGTTCTGCAGTAAGTCTGGACAGGCTGTAATTTCTTTTTGTCTTTCATTACAAGACATCAAACAGCAGGGGGTCTCAAAACTAAATCTATTGAAGTAGAGTGTTGACCACAGGCTTCTGTCTTTCTCATCAACATTCTCATTTTTTGGTTTCCTCTCCTTCCTCTCGTTCTATTTTTCTCACTGGTAAGTACTCTTATAGCCTGCAGTCGACTTTGTCATCACACTCCACTAACAACTCCAGCTGTCTCTGACTTATAAGATTGTTAAACCTCTGAACTTTTCTTAAGTTTCACTGTAAGTGATACATCATGTGTTTGTGTGTAAGACTTTGTGTTTAGCTCCAATGAGTAAGCTATAGACATGTATGTGTATATGCAGTATGTGTTAAATACACAGCAGTCTATAAATGGTCAAATTTGTCACCATTGTGTATTTAAGTGTGAAATGTACATGTAAAACTAACGCGTCCACACACATTACATACAGTTTACTGTACAATACTTACCCCAGTGTATATCCAGTGTAAACTGCACTTCTGTGCTACCACGTCATTTAACAGCTACAAAAAAATCTAATCAAAACACAAATGACAGAATAATAATACTACACAACACAATGACAATAATTTAACTGGCATGCAAGCTATGTAATCTCAGCAATTGCAGTGTCCATAGCAACCACCATAGCACAGCATTACGATCTTTTACTGACTAGACCTGAAAAAACCTCTGGATTTACTGACAAAATATGAGACAGAACTCACGAAAAACAAAAACATGTTATTAACTTTGTAGATAGACAGATACAAGGTTGCATGCTTAACATGGTGTGGATACATGCCAATAAAATCAATAAAGTAATAGTAAAGTATTTTGTTCTCAGCTACAGATTTGGATGTTAGACTTGGGTTTGCTGTAGTCTTGGCTTTAAGCTCAATGCAGGCGCTCATGTGAGCGTTCTTGGCAGTCCCGCTGTTATCCAGTAATGGAGAATATGTGGTAATAACAGTGATCTATCACAGCGAAGGCCTGCCACTGCCAACTACAGAGAAAGCAGAAGCTGCAACAGCATGGGGCAGAAGAGATGACAGAGGGGAACACCCTCCAACCACCACCACCAGCCTCCCAAATGCATTTCCTAAACACAGAGTAGGGTTAAAGTTAAGAAATTATCTCTGTAGTGGACACCTGACTTAAGTTATGTTAATCTATTGATGAAACACGTATGTCAAATACTGGAGTGCTGCCAGAAACCTTTGGTTTTTCAGCAAAATAAATAAAGTGTTCTTTAGGATTATTATTTTGAAACACTAGTCATGGCTATATTAAATATTAAAAGTAGATTATGAACAATATAGCTACATATATTATTTACAGGGAACTATGTACAATTTTCAGACTATTTTATCATTATTTGGTGATATGTTATTCTTTTCAGAAAAATAAAGATACTCATGATGAGTCATTTGAAGGAATGGTCGGTCTCACAGTGCTTCACTATAAACATAATCAAACAATTAAACAAACAAAAGCAGCTCAAACTTTGCAAACAAAAGCAAAAACATATGATTTACCTCTTGAGATTGTTGTGACACATGACTATTTCCTACAATTAAAAGCATGTCTGTTTACTAAATACTAAAGCTGTTGTATCTGTCTTTGTTGACCATGTTAAAATATTTATTAAACTGCATTGCTAAAAGCCGATTACAAGATTTTAATGAATGTATTTCACTATGAAATAAGCGCTGATAACCCTGAGCAACAGCACGAACAAACAAACTTTAAAACACATTTTGCCTTTGTTTTCCTTTAATTTTATCGTGTAATTTTGCTTATTGGCAGGCTCCATACATCAGCCCTTCCCGGAAACTGATAAAGCATGGCTTATTATTACTGTACCGCAGCAATGAATTCTCATTGCAATTTTGATTCACTAATGGAAGCAAAGCACAAGGTCAGGGAATGTCATGTTTATTTTCTGGAAGCATAATTGATGTGTAACTAGCATAAATTTAGCGCAAGAACACCACACCTGCATTACAGCACAGCGGTGCCAGGAGAATGACAGAAGTGACAGGTCCTCTTGTTTAGAACAAATGACCTATTCTATCAGAGACAAATGCATTATGTTCTATTCGTCTGACCTCTCCTTTCAGAATAAACAGAACTGAGAGAATAAATGATGGAGAGATCAACTGAGTCTCACCAGGTGGGTGTAAAAGTAACATCGCAAAAAAGCAAAAGCAGAAGGACGTCTTTTTTGGTTTACCCTGAAGCATGAATTCAAGGCAATCCATTAAAGCAACACGTGTATTGGCTTCAACCTAACAGCATCTCCCTGACAAAGGGAACTCACTTTATCCATTATGTCCCTGAAGTCTTTATACAGGCTTAGAAAAAGAAACAGACAGTAACACTCTCCATGTCTCTCCACACAACCTTGTTTCATATTTTATTTCTTCCTGCGTATGTCTGTCTGAGCTACCTTCATATTCTCTCACATGCTCCATCTCTCATTTGCCACCTTTTCTTTCAGTATCACCTGTCTCTGTATTTTCTTGTTTTATTTTTTGCCCTTCTTTCGCTCTTATTATCCATTCCTATTTCTTTTTTCTCACATCCCTGTAACCACCTCTGTTGCCCATCATCATCTTGACTCTCATAGCTCCACTCTTTATCACCTATGGATCCAGGGTCCTTGATGTTGTTCTTCTCCACTCCTTCGCTACCTCTTATCCTCTTTGTACCACTCATTCATATTCAATTTAGAAGCAGAAATAAAGTACACAGACAAAAAAAAAAGGCAAACTTAAATGTTTATTTTTTTTCCTGGCTTTGTCATAGAGATGCAGTTTCAAACTAGACTATGACATGCATGGCAGAATTTACACCCCATGCTGGTGAGCTCCTCATTTGTTTTGAGCCAGGGGATGTTGTGCTTGATTCTTTTTTCCTAGATTTAGTCTCAGGCAAGTTTTTTGTTGTTGTTGTTGTTGTTGTTTTTTTGGTGAAGCGTGGGAGGGTAAAGTAAGCATTTAAACCCAAAATGACTGCAGCACTGAGCTGTTGCTGCTCTACTTGTTTTCAAAATAAATTTTGTACCTCGGTATCTAATCAATTAAAGCAAACTAGAGAGATCGAGATGGTGGTAGGTGGTGGAAGGAGGGATCCATCAGTCGCATGCCAAACATTACTGGCTAGGATGAAAATGAAAAGAATGTAAGGAGGAATGAATACACAAAAACATTTGGATCTCCTTAAAACAAGATTTAACAAACTGTGTAGACATGCTGTTTATGCGATATTGTCGAGAAACTGCCTTTCAAGGAAATATAGTTAGGCTCTTTCAAAATAATAAAGATCTTGCGTGTCCTTTGTGGTTGAATCTTAAACACAATGCAAGAGTGGGATATCGTGGTCAACCTGAATGAACCTCCACTGAAAACGTTGAAGCTGCAAATAGTTTTGTGTGGATTTTTGTTGTTTTGTCAGAATTTAGACATGACACATTGTCTGCTTTAGACAGGCTTTGCCTCAAACTCAATGACTGCATAGTACTGCAATAAAAGCTGTTTACAATACATGTCTGTCAACTCAGTTTCAATGGCCATTATTACCACCACAAGCAGAAAAATCAAGACAGGCTTTCGTTTAGAAAACCATATTTTACCACGTTTTCATTCAAGGTTATGCTTAATAGAATCAGTGCTGTTCAGTCCTCTTCACAAAACTTTAAACTTTGCAAACTTTAAAAATTAGCATAAAATCTTTTCAGTTTAGCAGTACAAATAAATCATCTTAGAAAGCTGGATACCCATACACATACTGTAAACATTCCCAAAACAAGCAGAGTCACAAGTAAATAGTACACAGTTAATCTTTAGTATGAAATTAAACATAACGCAGTGTACTATTTAAATATTTATACTGCAAGTCTCTATTTTCTAACCTCAGCACCACAGACTGAAATGCATTATTTACAACTACTTTTAATAATGAACACAAAGTTTTAGTTTTAATGCGCCTTCTGGACTTGTGAGTCAGTCTTGATGGGTGTGAACTTATACTTAGCTGAAGTTATACGGGGCTGGTTTCCCCGATTCACCTCCATTAGTTCCTCTGTAAACCCTGGAGAGCAATAGATTGCCCAGAACTTGTGAATTTAGATAGCAGGCTGATTTAATTACCACAAAACAGAAAAGTTATATATGCATTTCATATCTTATTCAGTGAATACGTCCATTGCAAATGCTTAGGTTTCATGAAATCCATATTGGTAATGTGAGTCAGCCTTGGCAAGGCACATCAATAAATGGAAAGTACAGGGTAGTACAAATGTAAAGTATGTTCGGGTTGTGTTTTGCCATTGTCTCTCTGTTATTTGTGCTGACAGTGTATCGTTGTGATCTTGTCTGCTTCATAGCTCCCTTAAGAAGAAAATTACCCTTCAACCACAATTCAATCACTACTTTGCACTTATGTTATTTTTTGTTATCTTTATTTTCATCAGCAACATTCTGCAGCCACCCACTTAAATGCTTTCCATCAAAATACTGTATAAGTTGTTATATTTTTGCTTTGTTCTTTTCAGAAGTATTCACCTAAGTCACAGGACTCAGACTTGAGCTAGACACAAATATGAGTTTAGTGATGTTTAAACTCAACTTGATGTAAACACAAAATATTTGTTTGCAGTCTGATATTTTGCAGCTGATAAAGTTCATAATCATAAGAGTGTGATGTGAATCAGTCTGAAGTAAAAATTATTACAAAAATCAGTGTGACAGCAGGCAATTGTGCTGGACAACCAGAGAGAGTAGCCATCTGACAGTGGACACCAGTTCATCATCCATCCATCCATCCATCCATCCATCCATCCATCCATCCATCCATCCATCCATCCATTATCCAGGTCTAGGTCATGGGGGCAGGAGTCTAAGCAGACAGACCCAGTTCTTTCAGGTGGACACCAAGCCAGCCAGGAGATCTCTTCAACATGTCCTGGGTTGCTGAGGCCTCTTCCCAGTGGAACATGCCCAGAACACCTCACCTAGAACATGCCTGTGAGGCATCATAATCAGATGCCTAAACCACCTCAACCAGCTCTTTTCAATGAAGACGAGCTCTACTCCTAGCACCTCTTGAATGGCCAAGCTCGTCGCCCTATAGTTCTTTATCATTAAACATGCAGGTAAGTCTTATGATAGTACATCAGCTGTGAAAAGCACAAGGAGTGACTAACGCTAATGTTAAAAGGGGCCCTCTCTCTATTAGTCCTCATGGGGAACAAGAAACTATGACTTAGGCCTCAGTCATATAGGCGTAAAAGCTGTTAGCGACCACTGGATGACCACTGGGTTGAAAACTGTGCATGTACTAGGGAAAAACCCAAACCAGTTGGCAGTCACCTGTTGATTGCATGGCAGATGCAAGCTAAGTTGCCAAAAGTAGCAAACTGCTTTCCAAGAACTAGTGAAACTGTGAACAGTGAAACACAAACTTGAAACTGAGCCCTTTGCCTTCAAGTAAAAGTTGCACCTTTTGAAATGTGTTGGTAGCGGTTGTTGCAAGACAACTTTTACTTGAACTACGTGAATGTTCTCCATTCTGCACTGCTTCAAGGTTTACTGTTTTACTTAAACACATGTAATCAAAAGACACTGTAGACGTGAGAGAGCATGAAAAAGAGACAGTGAAATCATGACCTCTATTTCAAAATTTGTAGAAATAAAACCACATTTTAAGCCATCATTATAATATTATAATACTGTAATATCAACATTTTAGAAGTTCTAAAAAATATATATAATTGTAGCTCATTGATGGTGTGATTTGATGGGCACACCTTCAGTGTCCATTTCTCTGTCACAATCCATAACCATGATTTTAAAATTCTATCCAACTTTTCCTTTCTACATCTTCTTTTTTGGTCTCTTGCACTCTTTAAACTCTGCAAATTACTAATTGTAGCAACAGCCCTGAGCAGACTTCCCAATGACAAAGCTAATGAGATGACTGCCGCAATGAAAGCACATGTCAGAACTGACGCCACTATATTATGTTAGTCTTATTTGTGCTCCAGTGGCTTTTGCATCCTTTTTTGTTAGGGTTTTTCCCCTCTCTGCCTCTTACTTTTCTTTCATTTTTCTATCCTTTATTCCTCCATCAAGGTGATGTGTTTAATGAAGGGCAAGTATGGCCCAAGGAGCAAGATGACCATCACCAGCTGTACTTCCCATCTCTTTCGCTGTCTGTTGCTCTGGCTGCCAGCTATTTCTCTCCCCCTTCCTCATTTCTCCTCTGTCTCCTTTACTGCCTCAGCCTGTCATTCCCTCTCTTACTTCCTCATCTCCAATTCCACCTTCCACCAGCTGTTGGTGTCTCCTAATAGCTGTCATGTTGATGTGGACAGGCTAGAAACCTTTTCGTCTCACACCTTGCAAATGTGGCTCATTAAAGTGGAGGGTGGGGTAAGGGTGGGGAAGGTGACAGGATGCTGTATCAAGCTGCTCCATTTGCCCGCATTCCCACTAATGAGTTGCTGACAAGCTGATGCCCGGAACATCCCTCCAAGGTAGTCATAAATGTATAATGACGTTAAGAAGTGCTTGATCGCGACCAGCTCAAGGTGTTTCACGGTACATGGTGGACATAAGTTGAGACAAGGCGTTGAATATGATGAATAACTTGAGAAAACTGAATAAAGGCCAAGGCACGTGTGAACACAGGTAGAATCGATACATGCCCATAAAGTGAATGCAGTCTGCATGTATGCAATCTTAAGGTTGTTTCACGTGAAGCTGGCACAATCCCATTTAGAAACACAAAGACGTGAGCAAAAATAATGCAGTCTTCACAGGCACAGATGTGACAAGAACAAAGAAAATCATGAGCACTCACACACACACACACACACATCTGTTATTACCAAAAAAGAAGCAAAAGAAGAAGAAAGGGGGGGAAATCAATTTTAGCCCATGTGCTTTAATATTCTATCTGCCAGATTTTAAAGAAACTTCCAATTCACTTTGAAACACCGGAGACGAACAAAAGAGCAGAGACAATAGGAATGACACACACCTACACAAACACATAAAGGCCACTCCAGATCCTGAAATGGCAATTTAGCAACACTTTGTCCATTATGCCGGACACCTGGTAATTACCGAAGAAGCCAAAAAATGAATCCTGCTTAGTGTTCATAACAAACACAGGTATACCAATAAGACCAACTGTACAATAAATTAACCTGAGTGGGGAGGAAAAAAGAAACATAGAGGCATAATAGAGAGCCATGGGGGAAATAACAAGAAACACCTTTAAAATTAATCACCTGTCGCACACCCACACATCACCGCAGTGGAAGGAAAGACTACTACACAACACTGAACTTAAAATCAGCAGCTGTCACCTATTCAGTAGACGAGTAATACATATTTTCACCTCCTCTTTTCTTAAACAGTTTTGACACATTGACAGAATGAATGAGCATGGAAACTTGGTATTATTACCTGGTGGCTTAAGGTAAAATCAAACTCAAGTTAAAGCAATCAAAAGCATATTATTTGGACCTTTAGCTTCTCAGAAGATATGCAACTTATGTAACTCAATTTATCCATCTTTTAAAGAAAAAATAATGACTGTAATTTTCTTTAAAGGGAAACAAAGAGGCCCTACTGCTAAAAAAAGTGATTGTTAGTCAGTGTCAAAAAAGTCAAAAGTACTTATATAATAAAGCATAGAAACTTCTGATGTCGTTAGGAAAGCATTACACCAAGACTGAATGAAAGAAAGTCAAAGCAGAGTATATGTATGAACAAATAAACACACACACCAGCATTAGCAACAAACTTACCTGTTGATGTCAGAGTGGTGCGTGTCAGCAGGGAGAGAGAGAGAGAAAAGACAAATTTACTTTAGAACAAAATGTCACGAACGATCACATTAATGTAAACACATAATTAGTTGCTCTGATGCTTAATTGTAGTAATTACATAAGTCTAGAGTTTTCACATTCAGTTTATCTTCCAAACATCTGGGCCCTTTGACACAAATTGCAGGAATTTAGTTTATCAGCTTTCCCCAAAGTCCTCCTGTTTGTACCTCATTTGATTTATTGTACTAACGGCTAGCATAACGTGATTGTTTTTGAAATGTGCCGTGTCGACCTGCCGCTTGCTGTCTTTGGAAAATAGGTGGGATTTTGCTGGTGAAAGAACCTAAAAAACTAACTATTATTTGAAATGTGGTTGAAAGAGGCAAAGAATGATTTCCAACGGTCAACCTCCAAGGTTAATCACGGGTTGCTGCATATTGTGTGATCGTGGTTCAAAGACTGACCTTTCCAACCCTCTTTACAGCGCTTGCTGAGATCTGTTGATTGCCGTCAACCAGCACATAACATTAAAGACGACCAAAAAACACATTTAAAACTGCAATGAAACGAGGCCTTCTCCAGCACTACACTTCAAGACTCTTGAATTTTCTTTCCAGAATCCACATTTCCGCTCCTAATAATGTGTGCTCAAATGTAAGTTTATTTCCCCTGGCCGAGGGAAGTAGCTATGTACTGCAGACAGAAAATGTAGACAGTTTTGTTTATATTGGCACACTGTCCAGTGCTGCCTGGAGAACAATTTCTACTAGCTTACTTTTGAACATTCGCCACACACTGTCAATTTAAAATGCATTATTTGAGCATAAAAATGCTAATCACTGCTGTAATTTTTTATCCCACAAATTTAAACAACATGTATGATTCCTATAAAATCTAAATAAATAGTAATGCAAACTGGTGTTCATCTATTCCCCTAGTAGCAGGAATGTGAGTGGGAATGTGTTGTTTTCTTTCTTTACCTTATTAAGATATGTTCACAGATGGTAAACAACCCAACCATCCAATTTCACAAACCAAATTTCAGTTTCTTGTATGGTTGCCTCTCATCGTTATGATTTTATCAAGACGTTTTCTGACGAAATGCCTTTTTAGGTAGTGCGTTGCCATGGTGATGTGCTCATTAACAGCTTCCAAGCTTCATTACTTCCTGGTCACCAGCCCAGTGACAGTGATCCCACACAGGGAGAGAAGTACATAATGTGGTCACATGCTCTTAAACTCGCTCTCTCTCTTTCTTAGCAGCACACGCACAGATCTGTCATCTCGAAAACTGACACATGGCGACTGAACTCCTTCGGCTCACACCTCGAGCAGTCAAAAGAGATTTTTCTGCGGTATGCTGGGCAGTATGGACTTATTAGCAAGTCTCAACATAGTTTCACATTCCATTAATAAGATGCACAGCCCTCTCCCTCTTGCCTCGCACACACAAGACACACATACAGTACACACACTCGAGAAAGTCAGGCTGCTGGGAGAAACCAAGCTAAGGCACGAAATCACAGAAGACATTTATGTGCAGAGCAGTAACCTTGTTATCATAAAACCCATGAATACCTGCAGATTTCCTGTCCACCTGCTGACACATTTAACAATCAAAGCCTGATTTAAGTTGTATTTATTCCAATCAGATTTTGGACTTAATTACTTTGATCGTAATTAATTTGCAGTTTTTTGTCTTCTACTTTCACCAAGGTCTTTCACTTTCACTGAAGTCTACGTCAAACATATCTGGCCAGACAGATTACATCTAAGGTCATCATTTTTTAAAGTGAGATTTCGGTTAAGGATTTATCCCAAACAAGATTGCACTGGGATACTGTTGGCTCAAACCAATGCATGCTGATATATATGGGGGGTGGGGGGGTACTAGGTTTTTGTGACAATGGGAAGATCTATGAGGCAGATCTATTCAACTCACTTTTGCTAGTTTGTAAATGAATTGATTGCACAGAACACAAACGATGGTCAATGTGTCTCTGAAGATTTTGGTGGCTGACAATGGTTGGAAAGTTGTTCTCGAATCAAATAACATTAGTCAGCTTTCTCCCTGTCTCCTTCCACTCTGTGTGTGGGAAAAGGCAGGTAAACACACCCACACACATTCAGTGAAACAGAGTGCAGAAGAGATGAAGAAAAATAGCTCAAACGCAAATAACAGCAAAACACTGTCATGCTTTTTTCAGAGGGCAAGCAGTCAAATTGATATGTATTATTTTAATGATGAGTAATGACTCTATAATAATTATTCTATGAGCCTCATTTTGCTTTACTAAGTTAGGTTGCAAGAATTGTTAAGTGAAACCTGACGTTGCCTTATTAAGTTGTATACACTTCCAGTGCTTAAAATACTGCAGTTTTTTTGTCAAAGCTGCAGCTGTCTCAGAGATATACTCAAAGTGTTCGTTTTCAGACTCATCATCATGTGTGGATCTCATCCATCGGCATCAATTTAAGACACAAATTAGTACCACTGGTTGAAAAACTACTGGCAGCATTTTTCACCATATGGGATAAATGTTTTGAAGCAGAGTACCAACTCATTCAAACTTTTTCTGGAGTGCCTCACTTCAGAGGCAGAAAAATAAACTAATGCTTTACAACATATTGACAGAAAGTTTTTATCAATCTTTAATAATGAAATACTTCTGTGGATGCTCGCCTCAAAGTAAGAAGGAAATAGGTTCAAACTTGCCAGTTGGCTGTGCTCTTTGTGTGGGGAGCATGTTCTTCATGTGCCTTTGTGAGTTTTCTCCAGCTTCTTCCAATGCCCAAAAGACATGCATGTTATTGGTGATTTTAAATGGGCCCTATGAGTAAATGTGAGTGTGAATAACTATCTCTTTGTGTTAGTCCTACAATAGACAGACAGACAACCTGTCTAGGGTGTACCCCCTCCATGGTCTCTGCTGGAATATCCTCCTTTGATTACAAGACTGAGTTCAAACTGATAAGAAAATAGCTGAATACACAATAGACGATAGATAAAATATGTTTCCTTGCTTGTTTGTTAGTTTCACTATAAAACTCATTAATAGGACAGTCCCACTCCAAAGGTTTTCCCCCGTCCTCCATGCAACCACAGAGACTGCCTGACCAAAATTTACCAGGTATTTTTTCCCTCTTTTAAGAAAGAAGTTGAAAACTAAAAGTGACTATTAATAACTACTCATTTTTATTTTCTTCCTTTAATTAAAATATATCAGATGTAGCTAAAACTACGTCTGTGCAACATCACTGTAGAACTACCAGCTGGGTGGAGAAATGATCAGCTGATCATCTACACAGTAGAGTCGCATAAGAATATTTAATGCACAACAAATCAATATTTTGAGCTAATTAAGGTCATGGTAACAAATTAGGACTTACATTATGTGGATCATATAGCCTTTATATATTTAAAAGAAAATCAGCAACTGCTTCTGTTATTTAACTTCTGGTGCTTATCCCATTTTAAGGTTACAGTTTATTGTAATTAAATAGGCTGGCTTAAATAACGGTAATGTTGATGACTGATGTAAATTGATTTATCATTATCCTTTAAGTGGTTAGGTTTAAGCTTATCTCTCATTTTTTATTTTTAAAATGGTTATAAATTAAAGATAAAGACAAAATAAAAAGGCAAAAAAAACCCTAACTTGTGGAGCCATTGACAACAGAAAGTTTGACCAAGTATACTTAAACAAAATATGCTTTCAATACAATTTTTAGACTACAATCACAACTTTTCTCATGTCCTTGAGTTTGCTGATATCTCTCTGGATATGCCCTATTGTATTTGCTGACCATATGTCCTCAGGCTCTGAGTCTGACAAAGATTATGTCATCTGGGAAAATGCTTGCAAGAAAGAAAGGCAGCAAGGTCGTCTCCAGCCTGACCTGGTCCACCAGTGAGAAAAAAATGCTGCAGCATCTCCATATGCAACAGAAAGGGACAGATCAGCTGCGCTGTCAGAAAACTGGCCAGGGCATCACATTGCACTAGAACACACTGAGCCCAAAACCGTTCTGCAGAAGGGGATCAAAGAACAAGCCGTGCACTTTGTCACAGCCGCTGACCTGCTATTGACTATGAAACTCACAACTAGTAGGTCAAACAATCAAACTGTAGGACACACTCCCATACAATCCTAAGGGACCAATTAGAGGAGCACCCTCTCACTAAGCAGCTTTAATACAGTCTGTCAGGGCAACTCTAGCATAAAGCAAAGCTTCCAGTACAGTTATAGAGTATAATTGCAACTTATAATTCCGGACAAAGTCAGATTTGTAGTACTTTTGCTCCTAGTGTTTCAGAAAATGTATTTTGTAAAATAACAGTAAATCCATTAGTTGTTGCAGGAATAAAATACAAGATTAACTGTACCAAATCATTTAATTCCAGGCAACATTACCAAAATAAAACAGCATCATAGGAACACCATTACCCTATCAATCAATGTTGCTACTGGCTGTGAAAGAATCGTACTTAATGATGCAGAAACAGTGAAAGAATGCGGGAGTCAAAGGTTGTGGTGAAAGTGCTGTGGTCAGTAGATGTTTGAAGACTGCCCTGTGATTCCCTATCACTCGAATTTCGGGCTATCACTCTTTCTCCGCACGCGGGAATGAGAAACAAAGTTTGACAGGGGATAGATGGATAGTGTAGCTAGATGGACGGAGGACGAAGCGGGAGGACATAAGGATAAGCAGAGGCTTGGCCTCTTATTCCCAATGCTGTGTCAGCTTTACCATCAACTCATCAAAACTGCTGACACACTGCTGATATCCTTCCATTTTCTATCTGTCTATCCATCCATCTATCCGTTTATCCATCCATCCATTTTTTTGAAATACTGTTTGCGCTTTCGATATATAACAAGTTTACTGTGCGTTTGGGTTACAAAATCATGAATAGGGAAAGAGAGAGTGACAAAACAGGCTAAAAGTGACAGTGCATGCTAAACCTGAGCTGCCTTTGGGTAAAAAACAAATAAACAAAAAGCAAAACAAAAAAGAGTGTGGAAATTGGTACCTTTAGGTTTGTAATCCATGAGCACAGATTTTTGCAATCCCTGCCCACGAATGCAAAACCTTCCATGCCCACAGATGCAAAATTGAGGATGTGTAAACTGCGCTCATGGTTATTAAAGTGGTGACTTTCTTTAGACAATCAGCATAGGCTTTTGAGTAAAAAGGACAATACATACGCTGAATACATAAAAGCTGTAAAGCATACAATGCAAAATCAAATATAACAATAATCTACCCTTAAATCCAGATAAATTAAACTTACATGGCAGTGCAGTTTTCAAAGTGCTCCATTCCTTCTTCTCTGAAGAACAAAATGATTTGCAAACCCATGAGCAAGGATAATGAATTAATGAGCACTGCCTATAAGAATATGGATTCTGATTCATAACCATGGCTCGTTTTTTTCAGCTGACTCTTAGGTGGTTCCATAGGAGTCAATGTAAAGGGCTCACAATTACCGGCCCTCCACACACTGCACACAAATGCATCATGGAGCTACACTTTTCCCCAGAGATGGATTATGCTACCACTATTGTGAGACAAAGGGAAGGAGAGACCTGGAGGTAAAGACGGGAAAGCAGATGGCTATATATACAGTATATATACCAGGAGAATGAGGAAAATCTAAGCCTCAAGCTGCAAATGAGACACGTACAGAACATCAAGTGCTAGCAGGAAAAAAAACACACTCCAAATGACAACTTTAAGTGCTATCTGAAGCTTCGAAAAAACAAGAGCATTGTAAAATGAGTCACTCCAGACAGTAGTTCTCAGCTTGCCCGCATTAAAGGTGCTTTCAAGGTAAAAACAAGCATGGCAATAAATATGGAAAAAAAGAAAAACATGGAGCACTCAAGTTTAAGAGGAATCTATATGAAGTGGGGAAAAAAATCTCACTTTTCTTTGTCCTCTTTGTGTTCCTGCTGAACTTTCCTGCCTCAGTACTCTTTTTTCCAACATCTTTAGAAATTATTGATTTATTCTTTTGCCCATGAACCATGATTTTACCTTTTAATCCTTTATGAACACACCCTCCCCTATATAAAAATGCTTTAAACAGAGAGCTAACATTTAAATCTTTATTTCTTTTAATTAGCTCTTAGATTGCATTAAGACAGACTGTAAGTTCACTAATTATACAGTTCATTAAAAAATAGCAGTGGTGACTATAAAAATATGAGAATCGCATACAAGAAAGTTGCACTGTTTTATCTGCAAAGCTGTACATTTCTGCCATACATCAGATGCACATTTTCAAAAAACATGAGACAGAGTTAAAAAATATTTATTTATTTTGAATATTTCTTGTCAGAATATGTCATGCTCCACAGATTTTGAAATGCAAGATTTCAGCTGATCACCAAAAGCCAAATATTTAAATACTGACAGCACCTTCCATATATTGTGAATTTCACTTACACTGGTCTTAACATTAAACTAAACTAGCTATGTGCCTGGTTGAGAAATAAAAATGAGATAAATAAATTGACTCTTGCCCCAAAATGTTGTTTCTGAATCAACATTCTAGGATTTCCTTAACTAGATCATTGAGCATGCATCAAGACAAACTCTTGACTCTTTTTTCCCCTCTATCTTCTTAAAGTGATAAAGTGTTCAAGACTATCCCATAATGCGGACATGTGCTAGGAGTTTATGTATGTCATATATTGTGTCATTAATCAAATAGGTAACACACACACAAAAAAAACCCCATAATGCACCTGTTGAGCACATCAACAGCTCACATTTAGCCACCACATCTGACAAACTAACTTTTTCCATGTATTCATTTATCTAGACAGAACAAAATATCACTTAACAGACTCCTTTGGCTTTTCAAGAAATTATCAGTCTGCACATACAATAATATTTTTATTTCATTTTATCCAGTGGCAGTGCATTGTTTACGTGGTTATCTCTTGGCTAGGTGTGAAATTGGAAGGAGAAAAAAAAGTCAGATTTACACCTGACACCTGAAAAGTTTGCTGAACCCCACAAATATGACAACTATGGTTGACTTACTCTGCTGCCTCCCTTGGGATTTAAACTACCAACCGCTAGGTCAATGCACAGTCTTTTACTCTTTGTGTGGCAGTGTGCCTTGCTAGCACAATTTTTTTTTGTTTTTTTAGAAGCACAGTCATCAAACTGGAAGTTGCTCAAGGCCTCACCCCAGGCAGGGAACAACATTCAGGTATAAGGATGCCAGTGGCATAAACAACAAGCTACACAGACATATATTATATGCCCAACATGTAACCACACACACCCACATACTTGTATGTGGACTTAAACACAGACAGCAATGAAAATATCCAAGGATTACTATGCACAGGCATACTAATCCACAGACGGGTTCATTTCATTTATTTATTTTTGTCCAAAAATGGCACACACGAGAAAACACGCACGCCAACAAACAATGTGCTGGTATACCCCCTCAACGCACACACACACACACACATAAGAGGCACAAATGCCTGTTTAGCAGTCAGTCCAAACTGTGCTGGGAGTCTCTTACTTTCCATATGACCTTTTGTCACTTTGCCAGTGACATTTTAAATATGCTCTTGCGCACCTTTGTCAGCAGTCTTGTCTGCTGGGTGCTAAACAAAGCAGAGCTGCTGAGGGAAAATACGAAGAAAGCGAGCATGAGAAAGACAGAAGATGGAGAAACTGAAAGAGATAAATAAAAAAGACCCCAATGAGAGGCTGGGGTCATGGCTGAGAGCGAGCGTAGATAAGGACTGGTGAAGCAGCAGATGAGGAAAAAGTGAGCTAAAGTAGTATACAAGGAGGCCAAGATAAACAGAGAGACAATTTAGACTGAAGACGACCAGGGAAGAGAAAGATTGCCACAAAGTGGGACAGACATATAAGTAAGACAAGCTGAAAAAAAAGTGATGAAATGTAAAACGTAAAAAAATGAGCAAAATGGCAAAAGGTGTGAAAAAAAATAAAAAGGCAGATGGTAAGAGCCATGAAGGGCTGATAACAGGAAGTAGCCAAGAGCAGAAACTCAGAAAAGGGCAAGGTGGGAAGAGAAAAAGCGTAAAGAGTGAGTGCAGGGGGGAAAAAAAGATAAGAGGGTGAAAATAAAAGAGCGAGGGACGGGTTGTGTCGCTTTGGAAATTACAGCCGTCTATGGTGGAAATGTCACAGATATGTGAAGGCACATTTCGGAGCTGTGATAATATGTGAGCACCATTCATCTTCAGCCAGAGGGTCTAGTAGGATCAATAAAGTCTTAGTATTAATAGGGACCCCTCTGCTGCATTAAAAAGACAAACTAGTGCCAGCAGCATTCGCTGGCATAAAAGACATGTCCACTTTTCTATTCGTGAATAGAAAAGATGCCATGTTGAGAGTAGGACACATCGTCCTATAACCTAAAGGCCTGAGAAAGGCCCAATGGTCAGGTTCAATAACAAAAATGTACGAATGTGTATTAGCTTACACTTTAAATGAACCAACAGCCACTACTGGATCGAAGCTTTGTATTGATGTAATGGCCTCCTTTACCCTCTAGCCCATTGCATGCAGGTGGAAGTGGGGTTATGAGGAAGAATGAATTATAAAGGTCAGGAGAGAGTTCGCTCCTCTGTCAGCACCTGTGTAGTCACTCTGTCACAGATCACAGGTCGGTGTGTAATTCCTTTCTTTTGAAAGAACTTCCCGTGCCCTTCCACAAAGTTAATCATGTAGGGTTCAAGAGATATACTCCTGCCAGAAACTTATAACACAAAGATCAAGCATCTGATCAGTACATCAAAGGTGAGCTTCACAACTTCTATGGAATCTTTTTAACCTGTCTGGCTACTCGGTGCCTTCTTTGATTCTGACTTTAACTTCAATAATAAAAAGACAAAGGTTCAAACTAAGCAGTATAGAATTTTCACATTGTGTTAAAAAGCCTGAATCGTTCCAATTAAACACAGATGAAGAAACCACTTTTTTTTTTGCATTTTTTTCTTTGATATTTTGACATTTCCCACAAGCTTATTCTCCATCTTGAGAAAATATATATCGCTTCATCCCAGGAATACTCAGGCCAGCTTTGGATTCCTTCTGAGTTTGTCGAAGGTGCTGAGCAGGTGCTTTCAGGCATGCTGAGAGATGTAGTCCCCGTGGCATGCCCTTAGCCTGCCCTGGGGTCTTCTCCCACTTGGCACTGCCTGTTACACTCCCAGAGGAAGAGTCTGAAGGATGAGAATAACGACCTCTTATTGACCTCTTGTCACAGTTTCATTTTACATGAACATGGGTAATCTAATTATCCTAACCTTTTGGCTGTAGGCTTAATTACATTAATAATAATACATTTAAAACAAAAACACTCTTTTCTATTAAAATGAAGGACAGCTTAGTGCCGGACTCGCTTCAAGCTACCTTCTAAAACGCTGTAAACAACATAATTTGTTTTTTAAATATTCTCATTATTATTTTATTTTAAATCTGGAATACTGAACACCCTGGCTGCTGGAACCACATGTGAGGTTCTTATCAGTTGTCATTATCCACTGTATCAAAGCATCATGCCAAAATAGGCCATTTAGCCTATGCTCAAGTCCAAAAAGAATTAACTATTTCCAATATAAAATTAAAAGCAGACGAATCCTGATTTAAAAAAGGAAGATTGTTCACATTTCCAGCGACATCAAGTTCCACTACTGTCCAGGGTGTTTCTGCAGATCACTAAAGCTTTGATAGATAAAAACTTAAATGAGTTCTTTTTAAAAGGGATTCGAAGACTTTGATCCCTTTATTTTAAAACTGTGATCGCATCGGCCTCAAACCTCTTACTGTTCTGGGAATCAAAGCGATACCTTAGGTCCATTGTGTCAGTCTTTAAAGCTACAATCCATCAATTTAAAAGCTCAAAACCAACATCCGAGAGATAAGACAAATTCATATGCGTACTTGCATTACTGTTCCACAGATATTCACTTGGGCACACAGATTAGGCAGTGACATTCACACAGCAAAAGAGCTTCATTATCAATAGCACAAGTAACTGACTTAGTAAAGTTAAGCTTCATTTACTCTCCATGAAGCGACACATCAGGACGTTTTCATCAGACTGCTATAACACATTCACTCTTGTGAATATGCTGATTTGCACATAGACATTAGGACTATATACATTTACTGAGGCACATTCACACAATTCAGTTGTGCACATTCTCATAATACACACTGTTATGGAGTAGAAATAGACCCCAGGCAGTCCAGAGGGGGAGCCAGTAATGAGAGAGGGAGCAGGGGGACACAAGTTTGGAGTGTGTGAAGCAAGTAAAGTTGGTTCTTACTTCTGAGGCTGCAAAGCCCACATGGGGAAAGATGCCGTGTCATGAACAGCAGAGCTCTGAAGGAAATGTCAAATCACTGGTGTTTGAAGCTGGGGACGTATGCATAGCTATGAGCGCAAATGACTGCATGCGCTTGTGTGCACGTCTGATAGAGAGACTCCAGATCTGCATGCCCAGCTTTGTGTGCGCATGTGTGTGTGTGTGTGTGTATGAATTGAGCTTACAGCTACATACTTGAGCGTGTAAGTGGTTGATCTGAGGGCATGGTTTAATCAAAGGCACTTTGATCACATTGAGACTCCAGTCCAGTACCACACACTGTACATGACTTTGCTTCATGGGAACTCGGACGGACACATGCACACACTGCATGTACACATGTACACGTGCACGAAAGCAACGGAATAATGGAAAAGCAATAACACTGGGGGGCTCGTGTAATGGTAGCTAAATTTAATCCCATGACAGCTCCCCACTCAAGTGGAGGAAAATCAATCAATGCAAATCAAGGCTCAAATTGCCACAGTCAAATGTTAAATGACTGGCAGGCCGGACGCGGGAATTTCCATGAGGCCAGTGAAGTCTGCTTCTGTCCCATTCTGTCTGCTTTTGCTTCCTAGAGATAAGCACGTTAGTTCCTACTGCCAGCATTCATTTCCAGTGGCTTCAAAAGTATCTGGTCAACAATATTTTTTACAATCCCACAAATTTTCCTTTTTGATATTATTTTTCTATAAAACTTCTTCCAATATGGCTTCTCTGATATCCTTTGTAATGATAGTCAGTGTTTTGGGGTTGTTGTTTTCTTTTTCTTCTCAGTCTGCAGGTGATTTCCACAAAGGTAGGTGAAATGTTGGCCTTGACACCTCTTTACTCAACAACACCTTTTCATTTCTGTTTATCTCCTGCTGTGTTTGTATTGCCACCAAATACATCTCAGGTTTTATCGCTCTTCCCACCTGTCCTCTCATTTTCCTTCTGAAAGACAAAACGAAAACTCCTTTGGATCATTTCCTGCACACAGCCCAAGTTTTTTGCTCAAATATCTTTGGCTCCATTTATGTAAATACCGGGCCGTATTTGATTTCTTAAGCACACCTTCATCTCTTTTATCTCTGTTCTAATTTTATGGTACCCTCACTGCCATTTTCTGTAATTATCTTTTGCCTCTGGAAGTGATGGCATTTTATACTGGTGGATTCCAGCAGAAAAAGTGAACTGTGATTTATCACATGATGACAATAATCAGGCATAGGTCTCGGTGTCTTGTAATACGAAAGCCACATCAATATTCCAAGGGGGAGGTGGGTAATAAAAGAATTCAATGTCCCCCTGTAACTTAACTCTAATGTCTGTAATGTGTCCTATCAGTAACTCAGACTTCCTGTTTGCTTCTAGATTCAGCTGACAACAGAGAGTGCAGCGTAGAGTAAGTGAAGTCAGAGTGAAAGCGAAGCAGGAATGTGTGGTAGTGGCGGTTCAGCGTGGTTTTATAGTACTGGGAACAGTCAGCATCACAAGACAAGCACAGCAGCTTTCATCTGGAAAAGTGAACGCAACTGTGTGAGCACAGCGGGATGGGGATCTAGGAATATGTCCACAGGGGGAAAAAAAAGACATATGCCTTGTGCGCACCCACACACACACAAAACGCACACACAAACATAAATATATGCACATTCCTTCAAATTCTTAAGTGATGTATTTTTCATAAACCTGTCCATTCTTCATTCATTCAGCCGTGATGAATATTCCATGAGGAGATAAAAGAGAGGGGGGCTGGGTTTGCCCTGCTACACCACCTCAATGATGTAATTCACTGACACAATCACAATACCGGCCCAATGAACACCACGTACTGGCACAATAACTGTGCCGATATGTGCACTTTCTGTCAGTGTGCTTTGCTTTCTCCTTCACTTTGACTTGCATTTGGATGTGTGCCTTCAGATTTAGTGCACCGCCGAGTGCCAAAACAAGAGCATTTGCATTGTCGGGCGTGTATGTGCCTCAATCTGCAAAATCAACTTCTGAGAGGGTTTTCAAGAAAGGCACTCAAAGCAATTTAAATAATTTGTCTAAACGAACAACGTACAGGGCTGACAGGTCATTTAAGGACTTGCTGAGACTCAGTGATTCATGCATGTGACTGGAGTAAAGACTTCTCACACTGCATCAAAGCACTTTGTTCCTTCCTTTTACTTATAATCCTATAAACATGCCCTTTGTGTAAGGGCAAGGGCATAAGGTGTTTTTATATCTTTGTATGTTTTTCCCAGACTTTCTGTATGGATATATTCTGTTATTTATTTATTTTTAAAGGTATCTAAAGTATGTGTCTTCTTTTAAAGACACACCAGTGTTTTTCTATGTGTATGTGCATGTTTGTGGTTTCGTTCTTATCAAGTTTAACTGGTTATTTGTTGGTTTTAATTATTATTTTATTGAATTTTATTTCCTCATGTGGGTTTCACTTATTGGCTTTAGAATTTGATCTACAATGCTGTGCAAAAGCCTCAAAGCACCCCTAATTTCTTTATATTTTGCTGGGGAAATGCTAAAAAGGCACACTGAAATGTGCAGCTACACATTATTTAAGGCAAAAACAGTTTGTACAACTCTAACAAGCTTGAAAGTCACCAACATTATTCTTCAACCCAGCCTGAACTCTCTAAGGCAAACTTTCATGTATTTTGTAATACAGCAAGGTCTTTACCTTACAACACCTTAAGGTGAATTGGCTCTACATAAATAAAACTGCATTGAGTTGAATTTAATTTCTTTAAGCAGTCTTCAGGAATAGTTCTCCAGGCTTCTTGAAGGACATTTAAAGCTCTGCTTTTAGTCTTTTCTCTGTCTAGATGATCCCGCACTGCTTCAATAATGTTGAGGTCTAGCAAGGCCGATCCATGAGTGAGTGTTCCATTGTGTGCTTTCCTAGCCAGGTATGCTTTTACTGCACTGACAGTCTGTTTGGGATCATTGTCATGCTGAAAAATTAAGCAGTTTTCTGCGTTCACAGTTCCATCCATTTTGACAAGATCGCTGCCTGAAATGCAGCTTCAAACCATAACAGAGCCTTCACTGTGTTTTAAACATGGCTGCAGACACTCACTGTTGTACTTCTCCTCCTCCATACATACTGACGATGAATTGAATAAAACAGTGAAAAACTGGATTCATCACTCCATAAGACCTGTTATCTGATCACTGATCTGCATACCACATCCTTTCCTCCCTATTTCCCTTCATTAAAAATGGCTTCTCAACAGGCACCCTTCCACTAAGATCATTTCTGCCACTTCTATTAGTGTCCACTTGCCCAATTTCCTCCATTTTTAAAGGAGACACTAAAACCATGTCAAGATTTGACATTTTTTTCATGTAATAGCTCTTTAGAAATCACCTTGTTGGTGCAAGAATACTATTTTATCCATGTTAAACTGTGTAATCGTTGTCATTTTTTCATAACACTGGTAATTTGTCGGTAATGTGTAGACACAGCAGTGGTTCCCTTGAGTTTTATGCTTGAAAGATTCATCAGTCAGTGTTAAGTGGCGTAACAGATAAATACATTTCCTGTCAAAGTGGTCAACAACTGGATTTTTGTACAGTATTGTAAACTATTGTTGTTTTTTAATAAGTTTTATGGGTGATTAGTGTGTTTTAACTATTTTATTAATGCACTTGTCTGTCTATGCATTTAGTTTTGCATGTGTGCTACAGTCTCCGTAGTGGTGTTTGCCATGTGCAGCACATTGTGCCTCCACCTGGAGTGAAATGTGCTATATAAATAAAGTTTTGCTTGCTTGCTGAGAGAATAATAATAGAGAGCCCTAAATTTATATCCAAACTCATGTCGGCCTATGTGACTAATACAAATTTTAAAGTAAATATAGGGACTTCTTAATTACTTGTAGCATTGGTTGGAAAAGAAGAGAATGACGCTAATATAGAGTGGACTTTCTTTTCTTCTTTGCTTTTTTAAACTTCCTTGTTAATTCTATAGATTTAATCTGACAATTTCAATGAAATCAGGCTTATTAAACAGGATAAATGGTGGTTATGTATCCATGCTGTATTTAAAGAATTACGTGGCTATAGTCACCATAAACTCAATTCAATGCTGGCACAGGTTCGATCTGTACTTCCTGACTGTATAATTTAAAGCTCTGGTATATTGTTGCTTAGACTGAAGATACCTTGAGTCCACATTAATCTCACTGGGACACTGAAATTCTCAGAGTAATCTGAGAAGATCCCAAAGTTGGTGACTTTTGTCTTTATCCTGTCTCTCGGACACTTCACAAACACCCTCTCTGACTAAATTAGCAAATCCACAATTACACACTTACAAAACACTTTGTGTCCTCTTTGTATTCATGCATTTTAATGTGGCGACAAAATCTGAAAAGGTTACTAAACAATGTAGCTACTACACCTGTTCCTCTGCTGCTTCCCCTAATCACTGTAGATACAGAAGTGTGTGAGTGTCCTAAAATGGAAAGAAACACCAGAGCTAACAAGAGAGGCTTTTTCTGAGTATGCCATACAGTATGCTAACTGGAGAGGCAGGGGAGAACATAACAAGAACAAAAAAAAAAAAGAAGGAAGTGTTACAAAGAGAGAACGAGACAAAGTGAAAAACAGGAGGCGGCTCATTTGTTTCCATGTGGGGTGTTAACAAGACTTTGCATAAAAAACTAATGAAATGTGTCACTACACTCACTGTATAAGAGACGGAGCACAATAGCACAGCGTGGAGTACCAAGGGCACAATGCGTGCATCAGTGTATGCTGCTGTTTCCTCCCTCATTGATCCTCCAGTGCGGGTTTAACAAAAGTATTGATTACAAATTGAGACTTACTGTGCCTCTGTACTGCTTATCACTACAGGTCAAGAGGGCTCTCTGTCAATTAAATTATGTTAAAGCCAATAGAAAAAGGACCATTTTCTTTGATTTACACACCTCCTTTGTCTTAACCTTGTTCAGGCAGTAGGAATCTCACAATGCACCATGTATACTGGAAATGAGTAACTAGAAATGAGTCAGCTAACAGGAAAAGTAATAGAGAATATGTCGCTTCTTGCAATACAAGCAAATTTTTTCAAGCTAATATAAGTCAAAGAAATTTTTGAGCTAACTCTCAAAAGATGGAGAGCAAGTCACACTTTCACCCCTGAATGCTGTATTTGCTTATAGTACTTATAATACTTAATATACTACAGTACTCTAAGCTTAGGCATATTAGCGTACTGTTAGCATTTCAATTAGGTACTTGGTGGTATAGATTTCCACAACATGTGAATTATTAATATTAAATTCATGGTTGACAAACATTTTTTTTTCCAAAGTTCATCTACTCACTTCCCACCATTTACAACCAAGAGCATCTTAGCCTTAGATTCTAAACTGGAAATATGTGCTGACAGCTAGCCTAGCTCTTTCCAAAGGTAAACCTGTGGTCATTGCAGAAGCACCTTTACATTCACCGTACAGATGTGAGAGGGGAATCAGTCTTCTCCCAAAACGCTTTACTGAGGAGCGTCTAAGATCACGGTTGGAAGGTCCAAATCTATGTCGACTTAAAAACTAATTCAATTACATTTCGGCACCAGTATAAATGCTGCATCTACACAGCTCAGAGGTTGAGTAACCACAGAGTATTTGCATGGCTTTTTGCCCACATAGCGTGGATGAATGGATCCAATGTCCTGCTGCAAGACTCTCCTCTCTCCCTGCAATCCAAGTAGGTAATTGAGGGCTAATTGAGCGTATCGTCAGGGAAGAAAAACAACATAAGCAAATGAAAACACAAAACAACATCAGAGGCCTGTTCAACATTCAACAGATTTCACACCTGTCAGCAAACAACTGTCAGTGTCCATCATGAGGCTGTCTCTGTCTCCCTGGCCAAAGCCGATATGACAGCCTTAGTTTAGACTGCCAGATTCTGTCTCTCTGCTCTCCTCGTCAAGCTCCCGTCTTCATTATTTCCTGTATGTCTTTCTTTCATCGCTTTTTATTTCTCCTCCTTTGTATTCTCCTGCTTATGATTGCCTTGTTTCATTTCCACTTCCTCAAATTCCCCTCTGTTATCTGATCCTTTCAGCCTCACTTGGTCATATTCTTCTTTTTTTTACACTCATCTGTCTCTTTTGTTTTCTCTTCTCATTTCTGTATGCGCGTCATCATGGTGGTGGCTGAAGCAACACAACAGAACAAGTGAAAGGAAAAAAAAGGGGGTCACAATGAATAGTAATTCACTGGAGGAGGAGGAAAAAGAAAGAGCTTATTTCTACCTCTGTTTCCTTGTATCACTCTCATTGCCCAGCTGGATTACATATAATATATGCACACCCACAGAGCTGCTCTGAGACAAAAAAGGCTGGGGAGACAGACAGAGAAAGAGACATATGGAAAGAGAGGTACAGGGGAGGTGGGAGAAAAAGGGAGACAAGAAGAGACAGACGAGTCAGGGTTCAGTCCTCTTATAGTTACTCTGAAGTTATTCTGTGTGAGAGCACAATTCTGCCGCATTACTTATTTTGTCTTTCTGGTCTGTCTCCCCCACTCACACATACTCGCAAAACTCCTCTTATCAACATTAAAGTACAATGCCAATTGCCATGGGAATACACCAGTGGGATTTCACTCACTCTTTATAGAGGCACCCAAGATTGACCTGCCAAGCAAAAATTATAGCCCACTGATATGGGAGGCGACACAACATGGAGAATTAGGTCCATGACCAAAACCAGTTTGACTGAGATAACGCACTAGTAAAACATCAAGGGACTACCATTCCAGCACGAGGCAATTTTTCTCCCAGAAGAAAATCAAACTGCATACTGATGGAAGAGTTTGTATGACATATCTCAGTGGTTCAGACACTTATATTAATACTCTGTCTCGCTGACAAATATGGTCTTTGATCTGCTTCAGACAAAAAATGGGCGTAAAAAAAGGAAAAAGCAGAGCTGAAAGTCCCATCAATCTTATTGCACAACAGTGAGGTGATCAAAGGGCTTAATTGTGTTTCTTTCACGAGAAATCCATGAGATGGAGACTTGAGACTGAGTCAGAATTTTGACCTCTGTCACACGGTTTTCTCAACAAACGGTAAAGATGTGCCATTGTTGTGATAAAAGTTTGAAATAAACATTTAACTCATCTTTCATCAGATTTACCCAAAGCTTAGTCGTTTCATTCTTTCAGTATGCATTATTCCGATATTAATCATGATAAACCCATGTTCCAGTGAACACTGGTTTCCCTCAGGATGGGAGTGCTGTCATATTTCCCGAGTATCATCATTGATGTGTTTAATGTGTATCTCTGGCTGTGTTGCTTTAATTAAGTGTTGATGCCAATAACAGTGTTAATGACTAAACATAACTGGCTGACAGCACTGATCGGTCTCTGAAACCTCTCCACTGTCTTCCTACATAAAATGGTCCCTGAACACAACATTAACTGATATATAGCCTTGTTATTGTTGGAGCTCAATAGGAATCTAAAATTTCTATTATAATGACCTTGATAACATAACCACCTACATTTAGGGGCTTCGAGTACCACGTGTGGCTTGAAAGCACTATTGCATACAATGGAGGCAATAGCAGCTGTCAGAAACTGCAGGGGCACACTGATAAATCTCATATGCAAACTCTTAACCTAGTTGTTGTAGTTTCAACATTTATCAAGATGATATGTGCTAGAAAAGAATTTAAAACCCTTTTCCTCACATACAAAGCCCTTAACAATCATACCTCATCATATTGTAAAGACCTCATAGGTCGTTATTATCCCAATCGTTCTCAGAGTGAAGTACTCACTTGTGGTAGTAGACGAAGAATGGGAAGCTATCACACTTCTCTTCTGTGTGAATTAAAAGTTTAGTTTCAGGGGGTTTCACTCCACTTTTTGTCTTTACTCATCCATAGTTTATGTTTTTTCCTCTCTGTCCTCGCACTCCCAGTACTTCTCTGCAGGTATCTCTACCTTCAGATATGACTTCACCACATATAGATTGTAGTAGCCCACCAACCTGCTGTGTTGTGTGTATACTCTTATTTTCTTCCCGTTTAAAGTGGGGTTTTCTCCCCGCTCTTGCTAAGTGCTAGCAAAAGAAAAATTGCTGGGTTTCGCTCTATAATATTATGAAGTCTTAACCTCACCCATGCCCTGAGGTGACTGTTGTTGTAGAATGGTGAGAAATCAAAAAGCTATCTTTATGTCAAGAATTGATGAAGGTACTATAAGTACTATATTTACTGTATACTATGCCACAAAGGAATTTATAGATTGTAGGTATTTGTGCGTAGTTAGGCTGAAGTTGGTGCTACAGAGCTGCATATGAATTTTTCAGCCTTGATAGTCCCCAGAAGTTGATGCATTCTAGCGACACCATGCTATTTGTACTCAGTAAATGACATTTAAACCCATGTTTTAGCCCTATCGCTTTTTAAAGTTAAGGTCACATGAAATTGTGGGAACAATCATTTTAAAGGTCTTTATTTACCCTCCAGAAAGAAAAATAACTATATGTTTAGCAAACTGGCCTTTTCCATGTGATCTGTTTAAAATGTTTATGTAAATGCCTTACCTAGCCTATGTTGCCATCAAAGAAAAACTGACAGGTTTACGGCGATAAATGATATTTAATGTCTACAGTGGCCTGGAGAGGTCGAGCACATGAAGCACATAGAAACAAGCACACTTGCAGAGAGAAACACACACAATCCTTGAAGCTACAGAAGAGCCGACTTGCAGTGAAACCGGTGTCGACATAATCAGAATGGAAAGCCCGGTTGAGAGCCCTCTATCCAACTGTCTGGTAGAAATGATAATAATGAAACAGTATTTGGGTCATGAGGAAGACTGAGACAGAGTAAGGGTGAAGAGGGCAGATTTACTTTATGAAGACTATTCTTCAAAGTTTGACAGCTGAAATCAACTTCAGAATTCGAGTATGTGTTGTTTAAAATATTTCCTTATTTTCCCAAAACACCGCCAGCCATCTTTTCACCACAGCGTTTCTCAGTATGCATGAGTAAAAACCCTCAACATTAGTGAGGTGATTCTTTGAGAAGATCTTTCGATGAGTTGACCTGTCTGGACGTGCGCATGCACAGTACGTGTACAGTGTGTTCGTTTGTGTCTTTGTACCACCTTCCACCCACAGGCTTACAGTCAATCCCACTTTGGTAGAGTAATATCAGAGTAATGGCCCAGACCTGATTGAAGTTACCCTTCATTAGCAGGAGAACAACGTTAAAGCGGGGATACTTTGGATAAAAGTATTACGCTGTAATTCAGAGGGGCCGAGTTCTTTATCAAGTCATATATGTGAAGGAAAAGGTCTAATGGCTCCAGTTGCTGGAAAATTACAGCTGTGATTCACACTTCAAAAAGACTTTGATATTCCCCTGGCCTTCCTGCCTTAATGTGTCGAACTCTCTTTAGATCAAGTGTTAGGATAAGGTACATCTCTGAAACAACTTTCCAACCCTAATTTCAGCCCTTTGACAAACTCTGATCCCTCTCTCGTCCTGACCTCTGTGTAAACACAGAAGTTTGTTTTACTGGATGTGGGAATTTCTCAATACCCCGTAAAGGGCACATAGGGTTGCTAAGCTTTTACCAGTGCAATTTTACATTAGATAATGTTCTCTTGAGCTATTTTCTCTTTGTGCACGCAGCTCTATCAAGGCGGCCCAGCAACAAGCTTCAAACTTCAGGCAACAAGATGCTAAAGGTATTCTTTTGTTTTATTAAGTAAAGGGCAATGTAAACACTCCTCTGTGGCAAGCCACTAATGAGTTTTTTATTACAGCCTACCGTGCTTTCTCCTTGTACAAGGACACACATACACGTTAAAAAACCTTCGGCAAGTTTCTTTGAGTCCAAAAACTGCGAAGAGAAAGAACATATCCAGAGAAATTTTGCAACTGTTTAAGAGCTGCATGGACAAATCACCGTTTCTTCCAAACTACAGTGCAGAGGAACTAGCACAAATATAATTGTTATCTGCAGAGCAACAGGAGATGGAAAAGTATTTTATAGCAATACTGACCTCCGGCTGTATTCTAAGCTCCCCTGTCAGGAAATAAAATTATGAAACATTACAAACAGTCAAAAAAAAAAAGAAAAAGGATCTTACTAATAGATGAGAACTGAGAAAATGCTTCTTTTCAAACGTCTCTTTCAACAAGATTTCAGAGTTTAAACTGTGCCAATTAGGCATGGTCTTTCTTCCCATGCTCAAGCACCTTTAAGTCCAGCGGGTGCTCATAAAGGCCTTGCCCCCGCTGTGTATGTGCTGCTGCAAGAACCTTGGGTTACAGGATGCAAGGTATGATGCAAGCCCCCTGCAAATGGATACTTGGAATCCAGTCTGGTTAAGAAGGTGCAGTGCAGTTACACAGTGTGTATGTGTGTGTGTTTTTCCATGCCTACCTGTGAGTGTGTGGGTGGGTGGGTGGGTGAGTGGGTGCATGTGTAAGTGTGTTGTAGAAAGCAAGGGGGATCAGAGGGGCAGGGAGACCAGAACACAGAGGAAGATTGATGAAAGCAAGTGCAAGAGATTCTCAGCGCAAGACAAAGAGACGGAAACAAACAGTGAGAAACGAGTGCATTAGCAGGGAAACTGCAGGGTTAAAGTAGGAAACGGAGTCAAGCCAGTGCTGCTTTCGGCATGACACTCTTCAGCAGCATGTCTGGATTTACCCTCAAAAGGCTTTGTTCTAAACTCAAAACTTACCTTCCTTCCACCTTTATCTCCATAATCTCTCAACCTCTAGGCCTTTCTCTCTGTCTCTTTTGCAGTCTCTCCATCTGCATCTGTTTATCCCCCTCTCTGTCTACATCTTAATGTCTCTCTCTTTCATCTTCGGTGTGTCTTTCTCCAGCTCTCTGTTTCAATCCTCACATCTGTTCCTTTCCCTAAACCAATTAAGTACTGTCTGCAATTACCCCTTTCACTTTGCATGTCCTGGTCTGAATGAGCTTTGTGTATGTGTTAGATGTGCCACTTGGGGAGGGGGGTTCTCATATATATACATATATATATTTATTTTTTAAACTTAGATGTTTTGTTTTGCTCTCTGGAAACTCTCACAATCATTGCCCTCTGCAGAAAGGTACATGCACATAATTAAAGTAGGGAATATGCGATGAGCTTGTACACACAGTCAGAGCGGGACAGTTTCTGAAGAAGCCAGAGGAGCAACTCTTTGATATTTCAAGGATTTATTTTTTAGCCCTTTCTCAGTACATTTAAATGAACAGCAGCCTTCTCAGTGAATACACTTATTAAACATGGCTCAAGTTTTAACAATGCTCCAAATAACCTTTGCCTTAAGGATCTTACAAAGAGATGCTTGTTGAGTGTACAAACCCTCTCTGCAGTGTGTTGCAGGTGCTTTAAACCATTTAAATTAATTCAGTTAGTTTGGCATCCTCCTGCATCACACATCAAACTTTACAGAAAACTTTAGAAAAGCTAAACTAGAAATTGTCTGGGATGTTGATCATTGCTGCATATGCGATGCAGGCAGATGCGGTGTGCATTTTAATTGTGCACCACTGTAAATGCTTTTGTGCCAACATTGAGCTGCTTTCAAATGCTGCACCACCACTCTGAGCCCCTTTGGGAAGGATGTGGAAATGCGGAAAACTGTGGAGAGAGGAAGTAAAATGAATGAAGATGGAGAGGTGGTGTGAGAATGTAATTATGAGAGAAAAGTGTCACAGAGGCGGGATAAGAGAGGGGTTGAATGAGCCTTTAGTGAACAACCAAGGAGCTCTCCATGGTAATGAACTCAGAAATGACTAATGCAGCAGGGACTGGAGCTGTCTGTGGTAAAACATGTGACAGTTGCACTGTACTGGCTCAAATAACAAAGATGCGGTAACAGTTACAGTAGCTTTGTTGCAGGCGGTATAGCAGCAAGCTCACAGTACAGCTCACAGCAGCAGTGGTAGTTATGCAAATGGTCGCTGTTACAAAAAAATGGAAATGGCACTGGCTGTAACAGGACCAATAGTGGGGGCAGTGCTGATAAACCGCTGCACTTTTTTCTTTGCTTAAAAAGACTTAGACTCACTGGAATCACTGCTAAACATGTTTAAAGGTTTATTTTGTCACATCTGTGAGTTTAAACTGGACAGCAGGAGCACCTATAAGCAACCATAGCACAGCGTCTGCAGAAAAAAAGAAATCCAGCTGGATAATATGATATGATCTTTATCACCAAACATTGCTTCCATATCACTGAAACTCTCTGCTCAAACATAAGTAACTCTATACTAGTTTAGCTCTAGTGCAATGCCAGTTTACCTATCTACACCGATGCCTTTAAAATCGGGATTCACTTTTGGACAAAACATTGTATTTAACACTGCCCACATCAAGCTATTGAAGTGCTATTAATGAAATCTGAGTAAGACTGTTTTACAGAACATTAAAAAATATACAACTCTGGTTATCTGGAAGCATTTCCCATTAAATTTTGATCCAGTGACCACATTTTTGTGTGCCAATACTGTATATATTTTACATGCTCTATAATGTCTTTATGAAAGATCTCTGTGCATGACGGTAGTGGTGAATGTAGGTAAAATGTTCTACTTTAAAAGAGCTATGTTGACACAGGACTGTGTCCTATATCTGGGAAAGCTTCCCTTCTTCTCTGCCGCTCCTGTTGAGTTTCCTTTTCATTATCCCCTGTCTCCTGTCAGCCTTTTTTCTGACCTCTGCTTTCTCCCCCTTCCTCATATCCTTCTAACTTTCCGGCCTGTTTATCTCTCACTGCCTGTATTTTTAGCCTTTGATCATTTTTCATGTTCATTCACTCTCAAGCAGAGCATATTCTTGAAAAGTGATGAAGTCTAGACAGTAGTAATGAGATCCCTGTGACTCATTTCATCTAAACAGGGCACCCCATGAGATCCCCTCCACCTGCATGTGTCTGTGTGTTTCTGTAAAGAGACGTTTGAATCCTGGTGTGTCTGCAAAGGTGTGCAAGAATGTGTCAGTGTGAAGACGATGCACATGCATATTTGCACAGGTTGGTGCACAAGTGTGTATACGTATGTGTATGTGTTGCAGAGAGCGTGTTAGTTTAACAGAAGAGGTGGTAAGCAGCTAGTCCCTGGGAGAGCTTAGAAGGGTATCCATGCATTAAATTAAAACTGCCCTTTTTCACTTCCAACTGTCCATCATGGTGGATGGATTTAGAAAATCCGAACCATTTAAAGAACACGGGGGAAAACGGACACACCCACATGCGTTTTTTTATACACTTCAGGTACCAAAGACCCCCGTCACTCACCTTTCACGCACACAAACACAATCCCAATTTCTCTCACATCATTAGGCGCAGCGCTTTGTCAATAACCAATCTCAACACCATGTAATTAGTCCCTATAGATTCTTTATTGAACACAATCAGGCGATAACTCAAAAACCGACATCAGCAATAAAGTCATTTTTGCTGATCAAACGTAGGATGATGTAAACAGCTACAGACAATAGAGCTTTTCTCAAAAACGGCAGGCGCCAAAGAGTTTGAAGCAGATTTGCGAAGCAATCATTCAAAGTAGCGTTCCATTCTCCTGGGGGAAATCTGGAAGGAGGGGTCTTTGGAATTCTCTTACTCTCTCTGGAAACTGATTTATCTAGGCAGAATGCCCACTGCCAAAGTCTTAACAAAACAATATACAACACGTCAGTGTGAATGTTTTTGTTGAAGATAAAACTGATTTCTGGTTGTTGTTTTGTTTTTTTTTAGATCAGTCGGACAAGTAATCTTTATGTTTTTAGTCGAATGATGGTGTTGGTTAAGGCTCTGATTTAAAATTTTATAGTTTTTTGCTCAGATGATTCACATCCTCCAACTGTGTAATTCATCACGTGATAACAAACATCCCATCAAAGCTCTGCAGTACAGAGTACCAAATGAAGTTACGCAAAGTTACAAAGTGCTTCGCAGTTTGCATAAAAGCTGCATGTTTAAAATGAGTATATGTTGTCAAGCATACAAACACATATACAACAATACAGACTTTCAATGCAACATACAAACATTAGATGTAAACAATGGCCAAAATGAAAGCTTAAGGAAAAGATAACCTGTAAAAATGAGTTTTCAGCAGTTTTTTTAAAAAATAAAAACATTGTTAACCTTACAAGAATGTTAACAAAACATTTTTTAAAGTTGATTTTGAACTGCTGCATCAGATTGGCAACCTATCACCCTATGGTAGCTGGAATAGGCTCCACCCTCCCCCAACCCTGATAAGGATAAGCAGAAGAGAATGGATGGATGGATGGATGGATGGATTTTGAATTTCACTGAATTTCACTAATGGAGGGAAGTAAAAACTGGGCTGATGTGCCACTGCCAATTAAATATCATGGCCTTTAATACTCTCTTATAAACAGGAGGGGTCTTTAATACAAAAATCACACTGTGTACCTCTGAACAACCTGATGTAAAGGAACTCAAACACAAAATACACAAAAACAGTGGCAGTTTTCTGACAATCTAATCTTCTCCAACTGTTGCAGCTCAATAAGTGTTCCTGCATTGCTAAATTGAGGACATGCGTGTAGATAGAGACCGGCTCACACTTGTGCCCCAGCTCATCAATTTTGCATTAGGCTTCAGCCATGCTGCATGAGCTGGGCTGCAAAAAATAAAAGAACAACAGAAACAAACACCAAAGCACAAAACACACCAGCAGTAATGATGTAACTTTTGACACACTTTGCGGTGGAGAAAGTTGACAAGGGCAAGCAGAACTTCTGCTTAAGAACTGGCAAATATTTCAGATACTTAAAAATCAGAGATCAAAGTTCCCTCAGGGGTTTCTACTAGATGTAAAATAGATACAGGTTGTGCTGTACAAAAACAACACAGGCTCTCGCTGAGATATTTGTGCTTTCCCAACAGCACTCTAAGGCAAAATGACAGGAAATGACAGACAAGGAAGTTTTAAACTGTATATAATGTTGAATGGAGGGGTGATACTGGGATGTCAGAGAGTGAATTTTAACAAGAAAGATAATAGCATTAACAAAATGCACAAAATGGTGTTTTAAATCTGCCTGCACATTTCAGACCTGTGCTTTTGTTGTGTTCTTCGTCATTTAGTTTTTCCATTACTGTCCCCTCCTGCTCAGTAATGCTATATTGTATTTCTTTTATCTGCATTCAGCCACTGGTTTCTTAACCAGAAGACATATTATATATTTCTTCTTTGCACTTTACAAGTTGTATGCACCATCATTCTGTGTCAGTAAAGCTTGCCATAGATAGAAGAAGAAGATGACAGCCCTGATGTCTCCTGTGAATACTAAGTCTGAGCCGCAAATCATCATACCTTAGCTTCAGGCACTACAAATTAATCTCGCAATGCCGCTCATCATGATAATAGTGAAAATAAATTACTCTCCCACCAAAAAGTCACCAAGAATAAAAATTGACAGCTGTGAGACTTAAATATCAAAACTCCCTGCAGCTGTTTACCTCAGTCTAAAGGATTGGATTGTGATGACCCGAACATCCAAAGGGTCACAATGCTTTTGTGAGGTGCACAAGACAGAGAACGATCCATTTGATCAACACGTGTTAGGACGGTGTCAGATCTTTGCTCTGTATTTTAAAGCAATAGGATTTTTTTTTGTAGTTATGACACTTTAATGAATATTCACAAATGAAAATCTTCCGAGCATCTTTCCAACTCTCGCTACTTTCCTGCATCCGTGTTCATTCCCACCACCTATCCATGCTAAAGAGTTCTTGCTAAGGAGGAAATTTCAAGTCTGTGTGTGCTTGCTATTCAATTACTTTATTGTCTCTTTTATAATGAGGCACAGTTCTAGAAAAGATAGCTTGACAGAAAGGGTGCAAATGCAGTTTCCCTTGAGGGCACCGCTTTAATTGTATATTGGCCTGTGCTCTAAAAGATTTAGATAGGATCCATTGCTCGTTTCGCTTGCATATCTCTAAAAGAAGTAAGGCTTTCTGTACCTTCTGCACTCTCCAAAGACGACATTTTAACCCCACCAAATTTTGTCTCTGAGATCAAAATCACACTTTCAGCAACAAAACATAGCTGTGTAGCTCCTGCCTATATTGTGCTTTAGTGCAATTGCAATAGAGGCAGCCGCTCTCCTCCCTCTCAAGCACCGGTAGTGGCTCAATTATGGTGTGACCACAATAGCCCGTGAATACCAATTTAAGGGGAGATCGGGGATACAGGGAGGAGATTGGGAGGGGGGTGAGGTGGTGGGGAAGGGTAGGGTGGGTCAGAAATATCGCTAGCCGTCAAAATCAAGAGCGACAGAAGCTTGGCCTGGTTTCCCCTCTCCGGTGCTGCTGTAATTCACCTTGCATCACCTCTATCTCATCCTACACTACGCTGCACTTCAATCTGCCACTATGACTCGCGCTCATCTTCCACCTTTCTCTCTTCTTTCGATATCTTTCTCAACTTCCCCTCCTCCCCGCCGCCTCCTTCTCCAACCCAAACCTCTCATTAGTGATTCATATGTAAAAGATGCTTAAAATAATTATCTGACCTAGTGCCATCAGGTGGGATGAGGATGCAATCTGTGCCGGCACATTCTGAGATGCGTGCCCAGTGTGTGTAGGTTTGCGTCTGAGTGCGTACATGCTTATATGTGATCTAATCTGAATTCCCAGCAAGGCGATGGTTTGTGTTGTGTGTTTTCTCTGTTTATGCACGTGGACCCTCTGCATCTCACTCGCACAGACACACACAGAGTTGGTTTGCTCCACTTTCCCATCCTTCCTCCCCCATCAGCCTTCTCTGTGTCTCTCTATCCCTCTATCTGTAGGAGGGATGAGGTGACCATCTGTTGTTCAGTGAAGGCTTGAAAGGGATTGATGGGAAGAGAGAAAGTAAGAGTGGGGGAGAGCACGCAGTGCTGTGATTTTGTAATTGCAGTCAAAGCAGAAGTGAACTGAGGGGAATTGAGATGAGATATGGGGGCTGATAGTGTCACTGCAGTTGAAGGTAGAGAGGGATTAACAGGGATTGAAAGAAAGACAGAGAAAGAAAAAAAACGAGGGAGGAAAAGGTGCTATGATATTGTCATTGCAGTAAGGCAGACAGTGGCAGCCCCTTAGTCTTTGATTTATGTCTCCTTCACAGTGTGTTTGTGTCGGTGGGTGTGTGTGTGACGTGTGATTTATTGTTCGTTAACACTGAGGAATTAAACCTTGTATCCCACTGAGCTCTCCACATCAATTACCATCCCACGAATGGCCAGGCTTCGCCTCAGTTCACCTTTAATGAGCATAGGTGGAAACTGACACGCTTGCACGGGCGCACGCACACCCCCCCACATAGACACACATGAAGTGATACATATACTTGTACACAAAAAGACATCTTTACTCAGATGAGCAGTAAGTATAGAAGTGCAAAGGTATGAGCTCAAAGTTGCTACATAACTTGAGCAGTAATTGGACAGTACAATCAGGTTGTGCGAGTTGTCAGCGTTTGCATTGTATTTCATAACAGGAGAAAACCATGAGCACTTCTTGACCTCCAGGTGAACTTCAGACACTGTCTCCCACTCCAAATAAACAGGATTAAATTAACCAGTTATCAAATATCACCCACTAAGGCGCTGATTTCAAATGCAGAGGGTTAAGGGTTTATCTGAGAGCCAATTAAATAAACATAACAAGGTAATGTAATGAACTGTTATTAGCAAAATGCTATTATCTCATTTACTTTAATTATGGCGCTACAGGTTTCAGAAAATTTCCTGACCATATGCAAAAAGTATCCAGATCGCAAATCAAGATTGATATAATTTGTGCTTTGATACCATGTTAATTGGATTTGATGTCAGAGCAGTTTGTTTGTGATTGAAGTAAACAGTGGAGGGGTGGAAAAAGATAGATAACAAAAGTGGTTTTGAAAAAAAGAAGAAGAAGAAGAAGATAAAGTCCAAACCCAAATAAAGATGGCATGGTACAATCTGAGACAGATATTTTATGTTTGAAAGCTGCACTGCAGTAAATGAGATGACATGATTGCCTTTCCTGTAAAAGAAAAAAGAAAAAGAAAAAAAGCCAGATGTGTTTGTCCTTCACCCTCGGGGCAAAAAGTACTTTTCATCAGTGGCTGCCACTGAGAAAAAAAACATATTTACTCAGCATTCAGGCAACATACAAGTACTACACAGAAGGAGGTAAAGTGAAAGTGCTCATTTAAGAGGACACACAGTGCTTAGAAAGAATAAAAGCATTATCTTCCATTTAATGCGACGCCTGTGTTGATGTGTTTAGTAAGAATTACAGGCAAGCATTTCATTCATTTTAGGGAAAAGGAAGGATTTTCTGCCCTAATTTTAGAGCAACAGGGCACTTTGCATGAATTTCAATCTAAATGTGTTTTGTTCCATTATTACTCTTTTCTTATAGTTACATTAAACTCTAAGGATTTGTTTGTGTTAAAAAAAAAAGGTGGTTTCATACTCGCTGATACAGAAATGGGGCACTACTGAGCCCTTTCTTGAAATGATTTGCTGTCACTTTGTAGTTCTAACCTCTTTTTCTCTTCAGGTGTACACATGCTGTGTTACACAGCAGCTGCATCCTAGATAAGTGGGTGGGGCAATAGGACAGTAGGGATGTAGGTCACTAAGCTTGGAAAATTTCACCTAACACACTAAAGAAAGAATGATAGATAGATAGATAGATAGATAGATAGATAGATAGATAGATAGATATCAAATCAAATCAAAAATCAAATCACCTTTATTGTCACGTCACATGTGCAGGTACACTGGTACAGTACATGCGAGTGAAATTCTTGTGTGCGAGCTTCACAAGATAGATAGATAGATAGATAGATAGATAGATAGATAGATAGAGAAAATTCTCCAGCAAAAATTTCTTTTAATCTCAGAGGCCAAAGGAGAAACCTCAGACAGGAAGGCAACTATAACTCAGATAACCACACATTTCAACAAAGGCATGTTGTCTGGTCTGATGAGTCTCCATTTCTGCTGTGACATTTGGACATTAGGGTCAGAATTTACTCCTGACCATTTCCATCCCTTTAAAACCGCAGTGTACCCATCTATTGATGGCTGCTTCCAGCATGATAAAACACCATGTCACAAAGCTCAGGTCATTTCAAACTAGTTGACTCAACATGAAAATTTGTTCAGTGTACTCAAATGGCCTCTACAGCCACAAGATGTCAGTTCAACAGGGCATCTTTGAGATTTGGTGGAATGGTACATTTGATCATGGCTGTACAGCCGACAAATGATGCAAAAAGACCCCCCCACCCCAAAAAAAGAAACAACTGTATGATTTTACATTATCAACATCACCCCAGATCTCTTAAGAACGTTTTCAGTGCCTTGTGTCTATGTTGTGAAGAATTAAGGCAGTTCTGAAGGCATATGGGGGCCCAACCCTGTACTAGCAAGCTGTACAAAGTTGCTGGTGAGTGTAATTGATGATAATAATTTAATATTGTTGAAAGACAAACTGAGGCGTGAAGTGAAAGAAAGATGAGAATAATTCTGCTTAGTGAGAAAGTACTTTTCATCTTCTTAGGCTCATTATCATTATCACTCTTTTTCTCATTTTCTGCCTCTCCATCTTTCTCTGTTAGTTTCCCAGCTCTTCCGAGACAACTAATTATATGTATCACTTTTCAGTGTAAGTTGTTGAAAAACAGTGCATCTGTGCAAGTGTAAGAAGCTCAGCAGGACTTCTGCTCATTTTTGTTCACAAATGCACACAACACACACATACGAACGCATTTAAACTTTCCTCAACAATCGAACAAAAAGCAAGAAAAACAAATACACTTTTGAAGTGTTTATAAGGAGACAGTGACAGTGAACACCTGAGAGAAGAGCCAAAAAAAACCAAAAACCCATATAGAAACCAGTATAGTGAAAAATAAAAGAATGTAAGGACTGAATTTATGGCCAAATGAGTCACAGCCATGACAGCCCATAAAATTTGAATGAAATGGTGTAAAGGGGGGATTTATAATGATACGATCAGGAGAAATAATAAATCAGAATTTTTGCCTGTTCAATTGTGGTGGGAATGAGGTCTGAAATTGCCAGAGCTAGGATGAAACACAAGGGTATAATAATTCAATATAGGAATCCATTCGATTTGTACATTATGGTAGTAGTGTTGTTAGGTTTGCTCTCTGTGTTTATTTGTTTGTGTATGCGACTTTTCTACTTTTACCTTTGCAGGGACCAATTTGAGAAAATTAGGGCATGTATTAGTCCTCCCTTCTTCAAAAAGTCACAAAGTTCATTTTTCACCTGGGAAATAGTATCAAATGCACGTCTTTCTTTCTTTAATCTTTATTCTCGCAACGTACATTAATTAACTGCCAGGCATGTTTCTGTCATTACTATTCACAGAGTCTTTGATATCTTAGATGGGAATCATTTCTCTTTTGGATCTTTTTCTGTGTAGTACATGCTGTTGGAGCCTAACCTGCTACAAACCTGCTTTCTAAGCTCTTACCCACCCCCACAATAACTGCTGTGTGTCCCTGAGAACAGCTTCGAACAAGCTTTTATCTTTCAATTATATGAAGAGTGGGGAAAACAGCCCAGCTATGTGAGACAAAGTTTACTTTGAGTTTCATAAGGCTGACCACAGACTTCATTGAGAGCTATGCAAGATTTCAATTATTTTTTTCATTATCAAGACTACTGAGCATTTATTGAAGAAAAACTTCCTGAATGCCACAGGAAAAAAAAGCATCAATAAGCTGGAATTTAATGTCAACATGACGACATAGTCATAAATTATCAAGTCAGGTGCTTATGGTGATAATGATAGAAGTGAATGCGCATTATCTTACAATGAGACAAGCAACAAACATTGTAATTATTGTCAGGGTTGGAATGACTCAGCTCAATTTGACAGCAAGATTAAAGATGCATTGGGCCATTAATCATGAGCTGGTTCAGCTGGACTGGAGAAGTTCTTTGTGTGTTTGGCATGACAGTGCCAGCATGAAGCCAGGCAAACTAATGGAGTAGGCAAGACAAACCCTCAGGGTAACATTGTCTTATTCTACTGTGGCCTGGAGCTGAAAACCTCTGAGCAGAGACAGGAAAACAGAGCACACACAAACAATTACAGGGCCAAATAATGCATTACCTTCAGATGAACAACTCAGATGTCGAGTCTGTGACAACAACTCACAACCGTGTATTCACAGTGAGAGTGTTCTGCAAAAGAATATTTGACCTAAAAAAATAGTTCAACAGTTGCATGCACAAAAACACATAGCCTATATTCTCTATTTTTGTTCCCAACTATCAACTACTATGCGGTAAAATTCAGGGACTACACAAAAACTTGGCTGTGCACAGACTGCACAGAGGTGTGTACTGACAGACCACTGCATGTGGAGACAGTCATGCCAACCAAAACCACACAGAGACAAATGGAAGATTACTGGATATATTCTCTGCGATTTCTTTCAGAGATTGGGAATAATGCACATGTAAATTTCACTAACTTTATCATATTGCAACATTCAGACACTGATCCAGTAATAGCTGCATTTTAACAGACATATGTTGCAGCGCCTATCGAAGGAAGTAAAAGAAAGTCTGAAACACGCATGTTGCTCTAAGTTTGCGCACTGCTGAGAAAAGACAGAGATCACCTCATTGTGTAATGATACTCTGTGTAGAAATGTGACTAAAAGCCTGAAACACCAGGACCTGCTCTGTTCCTTGTAAGTATCAAGGAGTGGGATTCTCCTCCTCCCTCCCCCCAAGACTTTGTTAAGTTCAGTTCTTTTCTACTCTGTTTCAATAAAATCACAGTATTATAGTGGAGCAGGAAAATGTGGGGTTTGGCTGTAAACACTTAAAGTGAAGACTGAGTAAAGAGCAACAGGACAGAGTCAAAGTGTTGACACTGTACACACAGCTTTGAGCCATCCAGCTGTGTCAATTACACATTCATTCTGATAACATTTCCCCATCTCATTCCAAATAAATAAACACTCCTAGTCCCGGCTATCACACAGATTCAAAAAATACATGCTTTTCAGTGTTAAATTTAGCACCATTTACAGTAAACTGCCTGCCACAAACCTTAGTAACTGGGGCTAGAGTCAGTATTTGATGGCGCAGACAAGATTGACTGTCAGATTGACTCTGACTTACAACATGTTGGCAGTCTGTCTTTTCACAAATTATATGGAGATTAACTGTAAGCCTTTGCCAATTTGTTTGACAGTGATTCTAGTCAGTCCAAGTTAGATTCAGACACCAGGTGACCTGTGCAACTATAACCAAATGTGGTCACCCAGAGGTGGAGAGTGCTGTCTGCTCAACTGGCTGACCAGTTGGTTGCTGCAAGTATTTGCAATAAGTCCCAGACAACAAAACCACTCCCCAACCACTATCATCTGTTCACACAAGGACCTCATTTTAAAGTGACTGAGGCTTTATGTAAAATCTGGTTTACAGATTTTTACCAAAGTTAGAATATTAAACAGGCTATAAATATATGTAAATGTTATAAAACTATGTTGACAAGGTTATTGCATTCTGCCCCGTATATGTTCACCAGACCCTTTCCTAGTTCCACCTTTCTAATATTGCTGTAATTCTTTTAAGCACATATTCAACGAGGTAGTGGAAAAATCCATATTGATATATCATCATTCATTCGTAGCAAATTGTGCTACCGTAATATTTCTGCTGTCTCGGTGAATGCTATTTTCTTCCATTTCAATCAGAACTGCCAAGCAGTGCTAAAAAAAAGAAAAATAGAGCCTAACAAAAATGATAGCGTTTCAGCCGTATTGTGATGTTAACACTAATTAAACCAGCTCTTGAATCTAAATGCATTAACCTGCCTCTACAGAATTTAGATGTCAGTATTATAAAAGCTTTGGTACTTAAAGACCATTTAAATTCCATTTAAGATGTTTACTGAAATTTTGAATTTCAATATTAGTCCCATCTTTATGTCGAAACGGAATCTAATTGGTGACATTTGAGAAAAGGTCTTTGATTACTCGTTGGTGACAGTCATTTTGCGTGCCAGCACGTATGATTGTGTTTATGTGTGCAATATCGGAGTGAGCAAATGAGTGCATGAAAGCAAAAGCGCAAGAGCTAATCTGTTTATCTGTTCGTTCACCCCTCTGAAGGTTATTTATAATTGCTTGTTCTAGATTTCTGTGGCTTCTATAGGTATGTTTTTTCATAAAAAACATTATGAATAAAGACAGTAACAGCAGTACATGGATTATACTGTACCTAAAATATTCCCAAATAGATTCACATTTTATATAGTAATGGATTTCTTTCCTTTTTTTAATTACCAGGCTTAGACACAATCACGTATGAGGTGGACACGCTCTTCTTCACCTTGACTTTTCACTGAGAGCTTGCACTACCTGTATCAACATATCTGACATTGCTAGACGTCATCACCTTTCAGGGATCACAAGATAAGGTCCACCATGTAGAAGTTCTATTAACAATAATCAATCTAAGATGGGAATCATGTTGATAAATGATGCTTATCAGATGACTGGAGAAAGGGAAAACATGGGGTAAGTCAAAAAAGCAAGAAGCAAAGCAGGAAAGGCTTCAGAGAAGAAGAATATTTGCAATCAAATAGTGAGATGAAAAAAATCATGCAAAAAAAAAAAATGTTTTTGAAAAATATTTTGGCACACACTGCAAGTGTGGAGCAGATTCTGGCATAGCACTCTGTGGGAGGGCATCTCAGTGGGCCCCAGTAGGAAGTCTAAAGTCATCAAGAAGGCCTAGGCAAGTGTGAGATGAGCAAACAGAATGAGTAAAAGGACAAGCTTATTAACAGACAACACATGACAGGGAAACTGAAGAAGCAAATGAAGAGATGAAGTTGTAGGAGGAGGAGTAAGAGGCTGGACTTGAGTAGACAGCATAAATGTAGAATTGGCTCAGTTTCAACATGGAGCTCCAGTGAGCCTAAATTATAATGAATGAACAGAGAGTTGAAAATATTCCAAAAAATGGGAAGAAAAAGGTGAGACAGATCAGAAACCAGGGATAAGAGTGATGTCTTTTTTTCAGCAGATAATTGCCGGGGCTATGTGGACTAACAGGTTAAGGAGAAAGAAGAGAATTAGAGTGAAAGGAAAGCTACCTGAACTACACACACTAAGACACACACTAACAAATCTCAATCCCTAAGATGCTGCACATTTTGTTTCCTAGATTTCCTCAACAGGTCTGTTTGGCTCGGCATTTTGATCACTGATATATCCTGTTGGCATAACTGTAAAATGCTGCACTGAGCCAAATTGGCAAATGTTAATTTGCTTTTATTGTATCATAGAGTATCTTTCTTTCTCTTATTCATATTAAAAAGACCAAACTGTGTCCCCTATTGTAGCTATTTTTGTGGGGGGATGAGATTGTTCTTCAATTTGTCAAAACTTTCAAAACACTTAAATTTAATTGCCTTGAAAAGGGATCTGTCTCTAATGCACTGTGGTATTATTCCTGAACACTGATAAACTCCCAGTGCCCCAAACCCAATCAGAATAAAGAGGGGAAGCAATGGCAGCAGAGCGACTTGGTCACACTGCAGGCTTTCTGTAAAATCTTGGTTTGGTATCAAGAACAAATTGTTTGCAGACTGCAGTATCACCATATAGGCCAACAAGTCTAGAGCAACACAATAGTAAGTACAAGAACAGCATGTGAATGAGTCAAATGAGCAAAGGGAAAAAGACTATAATGTGTAGTCGCAATAGGTCAGTTGCATGAGTTGAACTGAACTTATTGAACATATGTAAATTACCAGTTTGTATAATGTACGCGCTGATTGTTGTGTTAATTGTATGCTTTACACTTTTAATAGAAAAAAATACACATAGAGGGACAAATGTAGTGCACTTTAATAATAAAAAGAGCGTCTAATAATGTCTTTGATTTACTTGTTTATTTTTAGCAGGACTTGTAGGCGAAATGTGATTAAATAAAATGTAAAGCAAAAGGAAATACATTAAATCATTTAAATCAAACAACCCAAAACTGGTTTCTTTGAACCAGTGAAATGAGTAAGCAAGACATTTTTGTATTTTTTGTGGCTATTCAACTGGGAATGATGTTTATTTTTTCTTTTATAGCTTGAAGTTAATCCATCTTTCACGGTCCATCTTACAAAAAAAAAAAAAAGCCACCACATTAGCTAAACTGCAAACACCAAACAGCCTTTGGTCTTGTGATAAAAGCTGCTAACCACCTTTGACCCGCCTCATAAAAACTGCCAATCCCATGAGGGTTGTAATGAGAGTGAAGTTAAATGCTTGGAGAAAATGAGGAAGAAAATTCAAAGCAAGAAAAAAATACACTGAGATAGGAAACTATCAGGCAGTGAGGTCATTATATGGCAAGAAAGGTTTCTGGTGAGAATGACACACCTCAACAGGTCATTTTGTTGGGATGCTGTCTGCTTATTAACTGCATAAAAGAATGATCATCCATGTCTGTTGTTGGTTACAAGAGACAGACATTGTGGCCTAATAAACATCTATTGGAGATTTACATTTTTTAAAGATAGTAGAAGTCCTGCTCCCAGTTGAACCAGTCAGTCCATAAATGCTATCCTTGCAGTTTTTATACCATGTGACCCTTAAAAATAATTAATTACTTTCTCCCCCTATTCAACTGCAGAGAGGCATTAAAAAGATAACTGGACATACTTTTAGAAAATATTTTGGTTACTGCTTGCAACAACCATTTTCATTTAATTTAATACTTTCTATGACCTGTATGAACCTAAAAGTTTCCATATTCATAGCCTCTGTAAATTGATGTATTCATTTTTTCTACAGAGATATGTTTTCATTTGATAGAACATTTTTTAAAAATATTTTTTCTGTTCAGATGTTAAAGTTAATTTGAAACAATATTTCAAAAGTGCCTCCATGGTGTACTGGTTTACACATTCACCCAACAAGTAAAAGACCCCCATTCATTCCCAGAAGGAGATACAAACCCCTTTGGGAGTATGTCGAGAAGGGCATCTGTTGTAAGAAATCAGCCAAATCACACATGTGGAGCTACCTGCTGCGGCAGTCCCTTGTGAATAAGGGAACAGCTGAAAGTAGCTGAAAATCTATTTTAAAGTAAAACATTTTTTGGGATCTCTGGTTTTTATTAATAAATTCTGAATATCACACTCCATGGGAATATTCATATTCAAAGATCAATGTCACTGGCAAATTACCTACAAAGAGAATTATTATCTCATTAGAGTGGAATGATATGGGAATGGGAAATCTTGGGTTCAGTCATTCACAGGGAAATCACTTTGACAAGTGTCGCTCATCTAATGTTTTTGCATGGAAACATGTTCCCTGATGGCATTGCCTTCCTTAGTAGTTCTTACAAGTGGAGTTCCACTTGTAAGAACTACTCAAGAATAACTCGACAGTGACAATCATGAACTCCAAACTTCAGAAATCCCAGTATCCCAGTATAATAGCAAAGGAATGCATTGGAACAAGCCTCAAGCCTCCACCATACAAGACACCACAGTGGTCCTGCGTCCATGTCCAGAGCTGGGCCGCAGATGTTTAATGTGGCCAATAAGTTTATATCCACACAGCCATCGCAAGCCACAAACACACAGCCACAGGAATTAGCACTGTGATATAAATATTCTTCTTTAGGGACTGGGTGGTTTTTGATGTGTTTCTGTGTATGCATCCCTGCTTTTACCAAAGTCCATATTTTGCCAAAAGTTCAATTAAGCCTGCAATCAGTAAACATTTGGAAGCAGGGAGAGGGGGAAGTAGAATATTGTTTGTCCCTATTAGGCAAATCAAAGCCAAAGCAGAATTAGTCTCTCTGGTAGACATTATTTCTTATACAGCATACTGAGCCAAACAGAACTATGAGTTATGATAGACAGACAAACTGAGAGATGCAACAAGTGCAACCCTAAGTGGTAGAAAATTACAGATGATAATAAACAATATTTTTGTTTCCTTCGGGGACAGGCATCCAGCTGGGAGGGAGGGCGGGGGTGTGGTTATGTGCGCTTTTTGCGAGGAATAATAATACTCATCATTACAACTTTGTCAATTGCCTCGTTTTTATATGAGTTAGAAAAATCACACTGTTGAAAAACTGTTGACAGGTGTGCTATATGAGATTGAAACAGAGTCGGTACGTCGCCTTGGCTTTCAGAGAAAGAACAGATTCGCCGTAAAACGAGGCCTCTGTAGATCAGGCTTGTTCAGCCCCATCTCAAGGATGCTCGATCAAATTGGGATCTGGGGAGTTTGGAGGACAAAGCCTTGGACCTTTTGTTGTTTTTTTCAGGCCACTTCCGAGTAGTTTTTGTGACAGGGTGCATTCTGTTGGGGGGATCCACAGTGCCTGGTATTTACATTCACAATCTTACTGCTTGGTCTGTATCTGGCCAGAATCAAAAAGCAATTTCTTACCCCCAAAATAGAGACACTCAGATGCAGGACAAGGACTTCAATTGCCCCTCTGCACTGAGCATCTGTACCTCTGTCTTACTCTCTAAAGTAGCTCTACATTCTCCCAACAGAAGTACAGGTCTCACCTGCTTTTTCATTCAGTCAACCATCCAGCACTTACGCTGCTTTCTCTCTCTTTCCATTTTTTCTTTTCCCTCAGCACTTTATTCCCACAATATAAACTGATGTGCCATTGTACCTCTAAACAAAGCATTGCCTCTGTCTGGTCTATTCCTCACCCTCCCACTCCCACAAAGCATGTACTGTGGTAATTCTTCCCCGCTGACTCAACAATCAGAGCTTAAATTGGACTACTGATGATAGCTATTCACTAAATTTCAATGTACTTCTCTGTGCTCACACTGGGACACACCAGGCACTATGCAGTGGACCCTTAACAGATTTGACTTCTTTATAGTTATTAAAAACTCTGCTCTTTCAATAAAAAATTCATTTCGTCTTGCCGCTACCACTTCTACTTTCACTAGTTCCTCAGTGAGAAATGGTTTATGAGAAACTAAAGTACATTATATAAAGTACAGTATATGATAAATGAGCAAATACACTAATTGGTAATTAAAGTCAAAGCAAAAGGCACACATCAATAATAATATGGAATAATATGGAAAAATGTTTGTTCATCGATTACATCAAATTGACATTGGTCACTTATATACACTTCTAAATTTAACACAAACCACAACATCTGAATTAAGAGTTTTAGACTTGGTGGCGCTGGTGAGAACCTCCATAGGGAATGACAAATCTATTTTATTTAAACCTCTGACATCAGGAGTCTGGTGTTCTCTTAGGCCTGTGTATTATGAGTGTCAACCTGGGAATTTCTAAGAATTTCTTTAAGGAATTTGTTGGGGAAAGGGCTTTGGATGCCTACCAGACTGCCAATGTTTTCTTTTGTTTGTTTTTTTGTTTTTAACTAAACAATTTCACTGTATAAAAAAAAGTAAAGAAAAAAATCTGTGGCAACTAGTGTAAACATCAAACCAGCAATTTCTCACCCCAGAAATTTCAGGCTAAGAGAACATTGTGAAATGCAACAATAATTCTCTAGGTACCCAAAAATGTCATAATAGAATCTGCAGGTAACTGCTGAAAGTGTTGCTGCTAAAGTGTACGCTTTCAATCAGAAGGTGACGCCATAATATTGACCTGCACACCAGGAAAAAAAGCCTTTGTTGTCCAAAAAGATCAACAAACTACAGATTTCCAGTGAGTTGTCTCGCTACTGTGACGCTACTGCATTTTGTTGCCCTGTACCTGTGACATGTGCAATGACAATAAAGTTGAATTCTATTCTAATTCTATTCTATTCAATAGACTGTTTGGTGCAAACCAAGGACAGCTTTTGAGTAATACTCTTTGGGATGTCCTTTTCCACAGCTGTAAATAAGAGCCCTGTCAACCTGGCTCAGGAGGTAAGTTAGATTTGATTGTTACTGTTACTGTTAGTAAACAATGGGCCTGAATGTGGGTTGTAATGTAAAGCGTTTTGAGTGGACAGTAATAGTTGAACAGTGGTATTTGAAAGTATGCGTATTTGGCATTGTTAGTGTATTTAATAGCACAGAACTGACAGAAACCTTCAAAGTCATTTCTGTAATTTGAGTGGCGCTTCACCTCCCAAAGGATATGCATCATCCCGCATTGCACTGCAAAAGAAACCCAAGGTATCAAAATGCATATATACACAGTGTCCTCAGCAGCGTGTTCTTTGGTGATCCTAGGGGTGCACGTGTCATTATGCAATGAAAACATTTTGACAAGTTGTTCCATCCTTCACACAAAGAAATGCAGAAAAGAGAAAACCTCAAGTTACTGAACAGCTGGCAATTCTCTCAAATTTCGGGCTCAAGTGTGTTCATTCATCTTTTTCTCCTTTACTCTTCCCTTCCCTCTGCTTTCTCGTTTCCAACCCTCAGGCCAGAGCGTTCAGCAAAGCTGATAAAAAGAATGCAGTTCAGTCAACGAGTTTCAAACATTTTATTCAGTTTTCCATCTATTTCCTTCATCCCTTTAAAACTCTGCGGTACGCTTTATGTAGTTATGTACAACACACCTACACATGCCAACAGTATGTGCTGTCATCACACCAGTGTAAAACACTTGCTCAAATTAGCATTTAACTCAGCAGCTGCTCTTTCAGATGCTGACATTTATATGAACACAAAAATACACACACACACACACATACACACACAGTTGCTGGAGCAAATAATTAGTAAAAACAAAGAAAAATGTAAAAAAAAAATAAGAGGCTAGAAGGAGCTGAAGAAAAGGCGATGGAGTGGATAGACGCTGGGGAATATGAGACGAAAACTGTAGCAAACAAAGACAAACGTGTCGAAATATCACAAAATGAAGACTTGCAAAGGTTGCAGAAGGACACCACAACAGAGACAAAAATCCAGCTGCTGCTCGAGTCAAAAAAACTGATTATTCTTGGATGTGTTCATGAGTCAGTGTTTCGGTTGCCATACCTAGCAGTCGAGTGGAACTGGAATATTCATATATCTCACACTGACTGACAACACAGGACTATTAAAATGACAGCTGCACTGGACCTTAATCTACGATAAACAGAAAAATATTTTCTTCGTCCAGGTTTGCAACACTTTTGTTTCCCCATCTTTACAGCTTTCCCCCTCACTCTTGGTTGTTCATTTTTATGTTGTGGGCTTATTTTACTCTCTCTTTCTTTCTCACACGCATACACACACAAACATGCACACGCACGTGCACACAAAATTTGCCAATACTTAGTGCACCACATACAAGCTGAGTCAGCAGGGCTCTATTTGAATGGCTTTCTGATTTCTGCGAGAGTGGCAATCATCCCTTGAGAATCCAGCCTGTGTGTGTGTGTGTGTGTGTGTGTGTGTGTGTACTCACTCAGAGGCGTTTGTGTGCAAGTGGTTGGAGATAAAGCTATGAGTCATACTAAATAAGATCCTCGGAAATCACAGTCTTTTTTTTCTTGTTGCAGAGTTTTGAAGCACAAAAGAACTCTGGACAAGCGCAACCCAGAGGAGAAGGGGGGGAAAAACGAGTACCTTAAATAGGGGACCATATTGAACAAAACAGTTGTTACCTCATTCAGGCACTTTTAAAGAAAGGTATTTTCAGCGCTCTACTTAAAGGAAAAACAGAGTGAAGGTAATAGTGTCAGTTTGATAAATTGCCTGACAGCATTTCAGCAACTGTAAGCTTCATCTCAGCTGTGGATACAGTAAGTCTTTGGAAATATGTGAAGCTGTCACTCACAAGCTGTGAAGCTGTTGTATATTGAACTAAAGAGCCTTTATTTTGTTGTTGAGGGATGAAAAATGGCTGACGGAAGAGGGCTGATTACAGACACACTGACAAAAGAGAAACAAAAAACAAATACTATTACTAAACAGTTGGTTGATTTACTTGAGATTGCTATGTATGAAAGGAAGCCTTGTTTTTTAAGACCTGTGTGTCCTTAGCAGCTTTGATGTCATGCACAGACATGCATATGGACACGTGGAAGCCCATGTCAACAACAAAGCTCTTCAAATAAAACTTGACAAAGCAAGTGGTTTGTTATGTAAATGCATTTACAGATGCAGATGTATACTCAGTCAGATTGTTGGTATACATACACAAGCAGAACGGCAGTGCAAGCAATGCAAGGAAAACCAAGAAGACAGAGCTGTAACGAGTAAAAAGGAGGGATAAATGTAGAGGAAGAATACAGACTGAAGAGCAGGAGGACATATCAGGTCCCTGTTGTAGTTCTTGTTGACAAAGCTTTGCTCTCCTAAGCCAAGATCTATATCATCCATAAATACCTCCAGTTTACGGGGACTTTTCTGAGAGGTATTTCTTTCATATATATAGTTTTCCTGCTCAGTCCTGCACTTTCCTTCTGGTGCTGATTTTATTTCACTTCACAATCCCCCCTCTCTCTCTCTCTCTCTCTCATTCTATTATTGACTGACTACAGGTGATGCTGAAAATTGGAAAGAATCTTAACAAAGGACAGTAGAGGGAAAGCTAACTGCAATATGGCAAGGTGGGTGACTTCGAAATAAAACAGAAAGTAGGTTCATCAACCCCCCCCAACCCCAACCCCACCCCCAAACATGTTGCTTTGTCAGTGTCATTGTAGAGTGTGATTACATAAGACTGGAGTCTGATTGTAGTCAATGCAGCTTAGCTCTCTATAGGCCAGGTTCTACCTAGCAGAGTGCTATTACATCAATCTTAACCTGTTTCTTTGGTAGTTCATGGACTATTTTTTCTCTTTTTATTCATTTCCAATTTTTTCCCACAGAAAAATTGGACATAAATACTGTAAATTAAAAAGAGCATCCGCATCGAAGCTCATCCTACTACCTACAGAGGTTTTTTCCTGCTCTTGTCTTCAAAGAAATTCTGCTATCCACACTGATTTTGTCACATGACTTGGACTTCTACTGTCATTATTACCCAAGTAAACCCCCCTGCCTATGTGTGGCTGTAGATTGTGTTCCTCTCTTTGCTTCCACCCATTCACCTTTCATTATCCTTTGAACTATGACCACTTGGTTGATTATAAGAGGCAGTTTTATGTCTGTTTTGCTCTTCGTAACCTATCACTCAACAACCCACCAACATCCACATACTTAACAGAATGTGGGTTGGGAAAACAAATCAATAATGCTATCGATTCAATAAATACATTTTCGAAACAACTCTGCATGTCTATGTGCTAGCTAATAATATTTCATTTAATATTTAATGCAATCGCTTCAACTAAATGTGCTCACATAAACCAGCTTCTGAGCACACACAGAGAAATGCCTGTAAGTTGTTTAGTGACACCAACAAAGTACTTGATGCAAAGTAAACTGGCCCACTTCAAAGCAAATCTCAGTGCTTACAGATGAAGATCAGAGTTAACACCTAATCTTGCTCCAAGGCACCACTGTTAATACACTGACATGATGCCACAAACATCTCTCGCTGCCTCCTTCTCTCACGAAGACTCGCGTGCTCCACTTGTCCAGGGATGGACAAGTGGAGCCACAGCAGCAAGACCAATCAAGCCTAGATTAATAGACTACCATAGATGAGGTTAAAAATAATGATCTGCATAGATTATTTCAGCAGTCGAATCTATCTGCTTCTTGTTATTTGAGCTGTATTATCCACCCGTCCAGTGACAGATGTTGCAATCTACTTGCACAGTAAAAGCATTCCAAAATGCAAGTTTCAGTTAGCGCTTGTCCATTAAGCTGCAGTATGCAAAAATCATCAGAGAATCACTGTTGTGGAAAAATGCACAAATCACCAGAAACATTTTTCATATTTTGTAAGCAGACATTTAAAACTCTTAATACAGTCAATACATTAAAATATATAATATGAATACAGGTGAAATACATTTTTCAACATTTATTACACCCATAGAAAATTTGTATTCAAATCCATTTAATATATTTCTATGGAAAACATCCCTTGGCTATAGCATCACAGCCTTAAGCATTTTTTCAGGTGTTTTGTGCAATTTTTCACCAGCATCTGACATCAGCTTGCTGAGCTTTGTTGATCGCTCTTCTGTGTGAAATTCATTCTAGCATCAAGATGTTTCTGGTTTTTTTTCTTTTCCAGTTTTCATATAATATTTTTATTGAGCGATAAACCACCTCCAAAGACTTTTTGAAATCCATTGAAAGACAACACATAGTTCAGTAGTAGTCCAAGTTTAACCTTGTAGGTTTGTTTGGTGCAGATGTGCTGATAGGTTTGGGGTTTTTTTCAGTTCTTCACAAAAATGTTCAGTTCTACATTATAATCTACACATGTAGACTCACACGGGACACTGATTCACAGCTAAACTTTAACGACACCTGTTTGTTTTATGTATTATTATGAGCATTAACTATCCAGAAGTTACTTCCATTGATCATAGGTTATGGCATATAGAGAAAAATAGAGATTAAAAATCCCTTGTAGTTTAATTCTAACTACATTTATCCTTTTGTTTTTTCCTAATTCTCCACTTCTTGTACATTCAGCCCATTTCCAAACAGCACATTTTCCTTTTTGGAGGTGAGAACCTTTTGGCCTTTTGCTCACTGCCCTCTGAGGTTCAAATCTGCTAGTCTAGACAGTTGAAATTTGAACTTTGAGCTGTAGCACTGTGCAGCATGGGCTGGGCAAAGGTCAGGTGGGTCATTTCAACATCCGCCTTGACCAATTAACATTCAGTTGGCAAGCAGATAATGGCCACGCAACTGGGAAATCTGCATGCTGGTGTTTAGTGTGCTTTTGTTATAGCTACACAATTATCACCAATTTTTTTACTAATATTGAGATTGCAATTACTCAACAGGATTCCTCCTAGTCTTGGGAACATCATGCATTTATTGAACATAGAATAAAATAATTGCTCCTTCAAAAGTGGATTTCCTTGCACATTTTTTATAATTTATTGGGGAAAAAACTATGAAAAATAAATAAAAGTGAACTGAACTAAGCATGCCACAGCCTGGTGTGGGTGGTTTTGGGCTTTTAGAGAGGGGGAAGCGCTAAAGAAACGTCTTGGAATGAATTTCAAGAGTGAGAAAAAACAAGCACATCGTTGCAAATTTGGATTTATCAAATTAATTGTGATATTAATGCAGTTTTATTCATTTCCAACCAAACAGGCGAAAGCTCTGTGCTCATGTTTGTATATATGCAACTGTGTGGACATATAGAGGCAAGTGTGTATGTGTGGGTAGTTATGATTCATGTATTAGCTTGACTGTTAAAGCCCATCGTACCCTGAAGGTACAGTATAGACTGCTCTATCGATCTTCACTTCACTCCGTCTGACTGCTGGGCTCACCTGTACTCGGATACCCACACCAAGAGAGTGACAGAAAGGACACCGGGAAGATGAAAGTGGAACAAGGATATTTATTGACACCAACATCTCTGATAAAGAAAGAGTGGAAGGAAACCCAATACACGTGTTTACTGTACAAGTGTATTGGGTTTGTTTTCATAAAAATAGCATCTTGTTAAATCTCACATTTGGATTAGAGAAGGAAAGAGACAGAAATTGACTGAGTGGCCTTGTGCTTGTTGTCATACTACAAAAAAAAAGAAAGAAATCTGAAAAACACACACTTAAGAAAAAGGTAATGAATCTGCTAATGATCATAACATTATGTTTGTCACAGCACTCACTAAATTAACTTCAGAAGTCTGGGTAGCGAGGCGAAACAGGAGGCTACCAATTACAACACACAGTTGGATAGCAAAAGGGGCACCTGTGTCCTCAACAGGCCTTGGTGGCTATGTGTGTCTCTGTATTTCCAAATAAGAGCACACTGGGTTTTTTCTGCTTTTGTTGTGACTGGGAGCAGATCAGTGAGATAAAAAACAAGAAGTTCCATATTTAAAGACTGCAGAAATAATTATTAAATAAAACAACACAAACTCGAGCACAGGCTGTACATCATCTGAAACATAATAACCCCAGATTGTTATTGACCAGCAGGATTCAATTCCTGTAATAGATCCAACAACATAAGACACATCGGCACGAGTGCAAGAGGGAGCGAATACTGCTGACTCAGGTTATGTGGCTTCACAGTGGGAAAGGGGCGGGGGGTGGGGGGATAGAGACAGCAAGTTGGAGAAAGAGCAGAAAGATAGTGGTGCTGCAATAACTAAGCCAAAGGAGTGGCAATAAAGGGAGGAAAACAGCGCAGAGAGAGTCTGTAATGGAAACAGAATGACAGAAAAAAGAGAAATTAAGGGCAAATCTGCACATACACTGCATGAAAAACAACACTTTCAGCCCCATGAACATATGACTGATTCTCGGGAGTTACCATCTGTTTTCAGCACGAGAGTCACGTGTTCTTTAGTGACGGAAATTGTCCAAAACTGAACTCCAAATTCAAGGGAGCAGGGGAGGACAGTGCAGGTGTGAGTGACTCTAATTAGAATGTGAAGAGAAGCAGCTCACTCTCTGAAAGAAACCACCAAGAAAAACCACTTGTGATTGGTTAGTAGATCTGTAATTAAACCACAGGCTTGGGTAACTATATCATTACACATCTCCAGAGACTAATTGTAGGCCAAGAGCAACGAACTGCAATCATCCTTCAACGTTCTGTCATGAAAAGGTTTGCCATGTAGTGCTTGGTGTTTTATCTGGTTTTTACAGGATTAAAACCACAAACTATTATTAACATTTTTATAATCCCAGCTCAACTCGCCTGTGGAGTCTTTCTTTCTTTGTTTATGTAATGTGGGTGATACATGTAAACAAACATCAGTAGAACACATAAAATCAGCTTATGTTAAACTTAAAAAAATTCTAAAGTAGGTCACTTGGTAAGTAAGGAAAACAGAAGCATTACAACATACATATATGCAAGTGGCAATAAACAAATACCCATACACAAGTTCAAAAGGGCTTCATTAGGAAGTGACTAGATCTGATTATTTATGCTCTACATTAACTGCAAAACTACAGTTAAGAGCAGATCACAGTGTCCGTCTGTAAAGTGCTCAGACTACAGAAGGGGTGGCTTTAAAACCTTTAAAAAAGGTTATTTTAAGAAAAAGGACAAGTTTACAATCTCTATGTGAGTGCGTCTCTGCAGCGGCAGGCATTTTCTGGCATCCCTTCTATTGCTAATGGTAAAGATCAATGGTAATCAGTGCTGACATAATGGGGGACTAGGCCCTCCATCATTATGACATTAGAGGAAAAAGCTGTCTTGGGACATTCAGTAGAATGTAAATAGCAGCAATGTCACAATGGGACAAAAGCAACAGCGGCTTTTTTTCCCATATTACAGATATTCTACAGCTACCCTTCAGCTGTAAATCTCAATTTCAAATGATTTGCTATTATTATTAATGATATGTAAATGATGGAATAATGAGGGGAAAAATTATGACAATAACGATGCGCTAATGTTTTCCTCATATATTGTATAATTTATGTATCTATGCATGTATGTATGTATGTAAAGTATTAATTGAGAAAGAAAACGTATTTTTTTGCTCTCCCTGTCAGTTTAACTGTTAATACATGCTGCCAAAGATCAAAGAATAGCTTAAACATGTGCATATATTTTTTGGGGGAAAATAATCCTTTACTTTAAAGACTTCAGAGACTAGACAGCACAAATACAAACCACACTTAAGACAGTCACTTGCAAAACACCAAAGCTATTGCTCAAACAACATTTATGTTGCATCAGGGTGTTCAAGGGTGAGAGAGCTAAAATATCAGAAATATTACGAGCCCAGAACATGACAATCTTCTCGCGCAGTTTGTTCAGCAACTCGGGATAACAGGCTGTGTCTTCACTGTCAGTCTGTTCTGATGAACCACCCAGCGTATCAGCTGTTTCTTCTCTTTACCTACTAGTCGCATTCAAACATTAACACGATTTGCGAGCTAGTTCAGGCGAACTCAAGCTGCACCGTGTCTCACACACATTAACATACTTCACTTTCCTGTCAAATACCAGACGTACTTCCCAATATTGTCTATTTAAGCTGCAGAATTTACCATCGCTCCCTCTGGCATGTCAGCGTTCCTGTCTGCACTTTTTAACCTCTCCACCACCCCATCTTCCACCTTTTGGCTCCAGAGAGATGTTTACTTGTCATTTATTTATATGTGTAACATAATCTATCGGGAGATGAGTTCAGAGCATAGAGCCCAAACTCTATCTGTAAACTGCTTCTTCGTTAAATCAGCAATGGAACCCAAAATATCTTCTAAAAACTTAATTCAAGGATGTTTAACTTGACGATAACATTTATATATATTCTTGTTCCATCACTCATCATGAGCAGTGGTTTAGTAAAGTGGTTTGCTGTCACTGAGGAAACCTCTTTAGTGCAAGACTTACAGTTTGACCGGTAGCTTTTTTGGTTTGCTTTCTTTACATACAGAAAAAAAAAAAAAGTGTTACTAAAAACTGATTGGTTGTGGGAGCAATAACAGTAAATTCAGGAGGAAGGCCCTTGTTCTAGCCTAATGGGCAATGGAGAAGTTACATGAATTTTACAGCTGGTTGCAAGCCCATACTGACAGTTTATGTACTCTGCACATTCGATGATACAAAGCATGCTTGGCTACAGGAAGCTCAGTTGCAGCATACAACTGGTAGTTGGGATCACACTCACATCACAAACTAACCCCTCTGGAACCGGATTGAGACCACCTCCTGTAAAGGTTTTCCGTGCACTCGTTTTGAACTGCACCAGAGTGCGAGCAAGAGTTCGATTTATATTTATTGGCCTAAACACAGCGGGTGTGAAAACACCCTTAGAAACATATGGGTCAGAGGGCAAAAGTTGTTCTGCTGTACACTTTATTTCATGAGGACAAATACAGCTCTTTGCAACACTAAAGTCTAGTATCCACCTATACACATCTATTCTCACCCAAACCCGCAGACACTTTTTTTTCTTTTTTTATGGGAGATATTACACTTTTTCATGCTAATTTTATGTTGCACTACACATCCTCCACACTTCTTCTCCTCTGACTCATTGCATCTCCATCCTTCCATCCCTCTTATTTGGCTCCTTCAGTCTGTGCCCCAGAGGGCTGCAGGAGATGTTTTTGTCCTTCGTCTGACATATTGTACTCCAGTGATTTATATCTCTGCACCTCTGCCTCTTTCTTTCTCTCTGCTTCTCTGTGTCTTTCTGTCCCATTCACTTCTACCTCCTTGTAGCTCTTGCTCGTTGTCCATTTCTTTCTTGTGTACCTCTGCACACACAAACACGCACACACATACACACAAAGAAGTAGCTCCAAGCCTAGTCAAGCCAAGTGTAGAGGAGAGGTCTCTAATCCTGTCCCAACGAGAGTGGCCCTGCTGGGGGATTAGAGAAGGGATGTGGGTGGTGTAAAAGATGGAGGTTATTGAAGAGGGCAGCTAGACAGAGGGTGTGAGAATGAGTAATAGCCCCTTTAAAAGACCATATTATTCATACTTAGAAGTTCATAACTTGAATTTGGTGATTTTCCTATAGTATTTGTTGCTGAAGAACCCTTTTTCTTATTGTCAGTCTAAAATATGTTGTGTTAGTTCCCCCACTACTTGAAAAGCCTGGTCATCTGTCAGCAGAGCCTGCGTGTTCAGCCCAGAATCAGGCCGAAAAAAGGCTGTTGCTATGCTATTATGTTATTACAGCATACTGTACCATACAGTACAATGCTTTAAGGTGCTGGCATTACTATTTCTGAAGTAAGTTATCATTGATTATTTATTCTTCTCACCTGAGCTGCATGAAACAAGGAATTTCATGGAGTTCACAAGTATGACTCCCTCTGGCTAAGACTTCGTGCTTTGCAAATTTGCAGATCTTTTACGTGGACAAAAAAGTTATATAACTCACTTAATTGAAGGGAAAAATCTACAAAGGCATTACGTAGGCACTTTGACATGGATACAGTTTGAAACTTTAGGCAGTGGGCAGTTTGAAAGTCTTAATGCAAAACACCCAAACTCAATTCTCAAGCTTCATTTCTACCTGGGTAGAATGTGAGTCATGCACTGCTTGGCTTGGCTTTTGTTATGAAGGCCACCATGTAAGGAATGCAAATTTCTCTGCTGCTTAAATGTTTAATGTTGGAATTTACTGGCTTCCAAACTCACATAAGAGAGACATCAAGAGTGAGACAGAAAGCGAGTGCATTCTTTAAATTTAACAGAACTGTGCAAAAGTCTTGAGCCGCCTGTAATTTCTTGACTTTTTTCAAGCAAAATGGGAAATATTTCCAGCGATTTATTGAAATGTGCAAATATACATGGAAATACACTATATATAAGGACAATTCTGAATTCTAACAAGCTTGAAAGTCAATATTTGGTAATGACCACCTTTATTCTTTAAGACAGCTTGAACTATTTGAGGCAATCTTTCTTTTAATTGTTTTAAGTGGTCTTCTAGTGGAATAGTTCTCCAGGCTTCTTGAAGGACATTCAAAGCTCTCTATGAAGTTTTTTGTCAAGATGATCCCAAACAGCTTCAACACTGTTGAGATCTGGGCTCTGGAGAGGCCAATCCATGACTGATAGAGATCTAATGTGTGTTTTTATTTTATCTAAGTATGCTTTTTACTGCACTGGCAGTTTGTTTGGGATCATTTTCATGCTGAAAAATGTAGCTGCTGCCAATTAGACACTTTGCAGATGGTGGTGCGTGTTTTATCAAAATCTGACTGTACTTTTCTGTATTCATAACCTCTCTCCTGACCTCCTCTGTACATATCAACAACAATTTCAACCAAAAATTTCAAACTTGGCTTCATCACTCCATGAGACATGTTGTCACTGATTTTCACTTCAATTCTTGTGTTATATATATATATATGTCTTTCTCCCTGTTTCTCTTTCTTAAGAATGACTTCTTGACAGCCAGCCTTCCACTGAGCCCATTTTTGATGAGGCTTCAGCCATATGTATGTCTCAGGCCCTGTCTCGTGTCTTTACTGATTTTTTTCCCGTTTCTTAAGGACGTAACTTTCAGATGTTGGTCATGCTGCAGATTTGCGAAGGCTTATAAACAACGATTTACATGGCAGTCATCTCATATTAATGGGAAAAATGTGTAAAAACATTTATTTAAACTAATCTCCTGCATTTATGCCCAATTATACTGTTAAACAAAAGGATTCTTGCTAACATTGTAAGTGAAAACTATGGAAGCACCTGGGTTTACATGTGGTTACCACAGACAATTACACAAGTCTGGGCTAACCTCTCTTTTATCCAGTGCAATTTTCTCTTGCCCTGCCAGTTCTGAGGTACAGGGTATGACCTGCGTATAATGGACACTTGTCCTCATTACCGAATGACTTTCAAACATTATTTGGATGGAAACGTGTGTGTATGAGTGTGTTTGCTTACAAAAAAAGGCGATCATGCATGACTAATCCCACTTTTCCACACTGCTGCAGGTTCCCAGCACAGTAGAACAAGCCAGGTAGTTTTTAAAAGTCCCTCTGTCCTGTCACCATGTGGCCATAGTGGTGCAACAAACATCAAAAGTATGAATTACACTGTCCATATAACGAGTTTTCACGTACAATGTGCGCAAAGATTTATAACCTTTTGTTCTATAAATTAATCTATTTGTAATGTGTCCATAAAAATCAAACAAAGTGGGGGGGTTTTCAGCTTTTTCACTTTCGCCTGCCTGTTGGCATGTCTCGGTCGCCAGCACTGCTTTTTGACAGCAAACAGCATGTGTGCCAGTCTTTCCTTTGATACGGAACATTAGGATTGGTTTCACCGCATCGCCAAACACACAAATGTCTGAACAGCATTCAAAAGAAGGCCACTGTCAGATGCCTGCTGCTTTGCATACATGTCTGTTATGCAGATACCATGTACACAAACATATGTTCAGTGGCACACACATACACATCAATCATGTGTGACTACAAAATAAAACTGAAAACCAGAGGTGGGGACTTTTATGATTTCTGACAGAATGCCACATATATGCTGACATACACTGCAACATGAGAATGAGAATGAATTCCCCAAAGCAGTTTCATGTGATTGAGATACCACACACAAATTTGCACTTGACATATGTCATACCCCCAATTATGGATCCCAGTGACAACAGTCAGCCTCATTTAAAAAAGGTTCTCATCCACAGATTTTATGCCGAGGGCAAAATCAGAGCCAAAGTGGCGACTTATGAAAAATGTATAACAATGCTCAAAAATGATTTTTATGAGGCGCAGAAATAAATAAACACCAGATACCCATTGCTCATGAAATCTTTAACAATATGTTTTTTATGTTTTTCTCCTCTTCATTAGCAAGGTCATACACTGAAATTAAGAGTAGTGTTGTAGGTCCAATTGTTGTGTTCTTTTTCCATTTTGATAAAATAATGATAACTGCTGAAATCGAAGCAAAATCTAATTTAAATGAGCCTCATTTTTTTGAAAAATACTATTATTTCCTGTTTTGCAATTCCCAAGAAACAAGACAATTAGACAGTTAAAATTGTGTTTCTTGAAAATACAGAAGTAATCTCATCATTAAACTCTCTTTGCATGCTGTGATTGATGAATTATTGAAATATGCCCTGATTAAAGTGCAATGACTAGAATTCAAGTTGTCTAACACAAGTTGCGTTTGAGTCTGTGTGTGTTTCACTTCAGCCTGACTTGTACCTTCAGCCACATTTCAGACACACATTGGGTAGGATGATGCCTCACCGACTATTAACCTTTTGACACACTAGCACTATATTTCTCAAATAAAAACAAAAACAAAAACAAATGTCGACTCAATATTGATTTTAACAGCTTAGCCCTATGTATCCATTTTAATTTTAGGGCTACAAATGCTGTGTGGGGGAGGGGGATGACAGCTGGGTCTGCACACATGTGTGAGAGTGGGTATGTGTGTGAGTATGTCAAAGAGGACTTAAAACCAAGCTGCAGATGATGGACTTAATCCGGTCGTTCAGTAGGTCATGCTGAGGAAAGCTACTCTCCTACACTAGCTACATCTACCTATCTATCTATCTATCTATCTATCTATCTATCTATCTATCTATCTATCTATCTATCTATCTATCTATCTATCTATCTATCTATCTGAAAAGTAATAGTTATGATTTTGGAGAAAAAACAATTACAGGACTATGTGAAAAAGAGAAATAAAAGAAACTGACAGCAGAGTTGGGCAATGAAGAAAGATTGAGAAAGAGAGACAAAAAGGAGGTAAGAGCAGTAGCGGTGTGCTCTGTTTCTGACCCATGTTACATGAGCCTCCAGACAACACTAGAAATCTGTTAACAACAGGAGTCCATTTAGCTTGGAGTGACTACAGTAAAGGTTCTGAGCTGGACTCTGCACCACCCTGTCCATTAGACACAAAGGGATGTTCACACAGAATGGAGAGGGGTGCACAAGTGCACACATACACAAGCAAATACACAACCACACACGCACTCGCATATGCAGACAAATAAACAAAGATGGCTTAGGCAAAACGCATTCACAGAAAAAAGGGGAACACAAGGAATACGCACTCTTTTCTTAGGGGTCATAAATGTTCACCCTTACATCCATTTAGCCTTCTTCGGCTGCCGAGCTCCAACTGCAAAGTTCACGAGGAGTGAGTGCAAAATGGAGAGACATGCAGAAGTGTCCTCCGAGGATATCAGCTGTAAGGCCAAGAAACAACACTGGAGAGGACACAAGAGCAAAATGAGGGCAAGAGACTCGATGGAGAGAGTGCGAGGTGAGACGAGAAAAAAATGAAAGTTTCTAAAAAAGAATAAAATCGGAGGAGAACTTTGGATTTACTATACGCCAGTTCAGAAATTGTCCTTTTGTGTACTTCCCCCACTTTCGATTTTGTTCTTCCATTTTAAGGTCAGAGCTGTACAAGCTGTCATTACATTTTGCTAACCATCATTAAAATCATCATAATTATCACTTTTATAATAGTGAGACTTAATTACTACTATTTAATTTGCATTGATTGACCACGGTGATAATTCAAATCTCCAGCCTTGCACATATTGGACAGCCAACTGAACCATAGCCAACCGCTAAACAGCAGTTGTACGACTTATTAACAGACCCTTTATAAAATATTAACTCAATTCCTTTCACCTGACTGTAGTCCAGCCTGAACTCAAACTTTCTCATGGTCGGCCTCGACAAGCTCATTCTGGGGACTTTTTGCAGGAGAATTTCGCAAAACTGCAAATAGAAAGCAAAATGTTGCTGTTATTGTTTATCTAGAAATATTAGTTAACAGATAAAATGTAATGAAATAAAATCCTTAAATATGCTATTGAGCTTTTTAGAAGTGTCATTGGCTTAATTCTGTTGAAGGTATGTACCCAAATGATAACTGAAATTATTTCTCTTGACTAACCCAAGTGTGAAAAGGTAGAGAAGGTCACTGATTAAATGGTATTTTCTTCCAAGCTTATTTGCAGGAATGCATACCACCCTATAAAATTATGTGATTTAAATCTCAATAATAGGAATTTATACAAGGAAATCATAATAAGCTGGCAGGGGAGGGGGTGGGTGGGAGGAGTTGGTTGCACTTTCCGGTTCTTTTTCTTGGTCATTACATGGATGCCAGTAGTGGCGTCTCACCGTCCTTATTGTTCTTTAGCAGAGGGCTAAAGAGCAATCAGAATAATGAAAAACAAGAACAAAAATGTCATTTTGTTCTCAGTTACAGAGTTCTCCAAAAGAAATGGAGTAACTAACAAGAAACGGCGTTGCTAATAACAGAGTGAGCATTCAGAGGAGACACAAACCACCAAGGCTTCTAGCAATAACTCTGCATTTGCTTTCAATTTGTCAGAAGCAGAAGAAAATAATTGCTCATACTCAAAGCCTATACACACATCTTACACACAGATATAGGAGGCTGCATGGGTAGACAGTATTTTCCATAGCTGTGCTGCTCGCTAAGAATGTGCTGATTGTGAAATTCAAGGTTCATACCACTGTTACATCCTCAGTATTACAACCTACAGTTTGCTAGCTACCCATGCCTTTCTCCTGCAAATGCATCTAACCCGGATGCCATAGTTTGCTGAGAGGCCTGGTCACCTCCTTTAGAATAAGAGCCGGATTGATTTTGTGGAGAACCAAATTAATGGAGAGCTGAGGATAACCACCGTTCGCCTCTGTAGTGACCATTTTTGCACCATAAACTTAAAAAAAAAAAACTTCCACTGAAGAGAGCTGGAATTCACAGATATTCTGCAGCTACTGGTGAAGAGCGCCGAGCCGACTATCTCCCTTCCCAGACGTCACCCACTTCATCCGCCAACATCTGCTGTACCACTGTGGGCAGTGTGAGGCCATTAACTCAGAGCACACATTTACTTTCACTTTATACAGACTTCAGTCTTTTCAGGTCTTCTGTAATCTGTTGTTGCACATATAGGTCAGGGCAAAACCGATGTGACGCCACAGATCCAGTAGATCACTGCCACAAACGTCATCTTATTTTCTGATAACATGATATCCATTTTCAGCTATGTATTCATTTTTGGCCAATAAATAGATGTAAGATTTATTTGGGAATTTATATGAATATCTTCATGAGAAGGAAAATAATACACACGCATGTGAAATGTGTATTCTAAGAAATAGAGCAGACAGACAAAGCAAGAAAGACTGCTAAAGGAAAAGCGGGAGACCAAATAAGAAATTCAGGCAAATAGAGAGGAAGATACAGAGGCTACAACTAAGTGATGAGACAGATGAGGCAGCCAATGAGTGACAGAATGCCAAAGAGAGCAAAGTAGACAGAGACAGAGAAAAGAAAGGTTTGCCTTAATGCTATTCCAAGCTTCAATCAACGTTCGCCCGGCTCTGCTCTCGCCCAATCATCTTAGCAACACACTCACACACAACCACACAGACACACACGTACAAGTATCTTTCTGCCCATCAACCTTGGCCTGACAGTCTCAGTGCCATGGCAACGGTTCATACAGGATTAAACAGAGCACTCAGATGAAAAAAAGAACAAAGAATTTAGGAAAATTATTAATGCATTATTTTCTATATAGCCTATGATATGCATAAAACTGCAATTAAAAAATGTTTGGCAGTTGGGTAAAGTGGTCACTCACAAAGAGTGTGAGTGTGTGTTTACAAAGAGTGTGTTTAGATGTACAATGACCACTACTGAAGGAACAACGGGAAGAGGAACAGACAGACATGAAGAGAAAGTGATAAAGCCTGGTTTTAGACAGCCCTTTATGCGTTCACAGACACAGACACCCTTTGAAGTCGTGAGGAGATTTTGGGCTTACATTTCTCACAACAGCGGCTGGAAAAAGAATGAAATGATTAAAGTTGATTAAAGTTATACACACAGACATCACGGGATACTGAAAATCAAGGAAACACGATAACATCAAAGATGGATTATGAGTGAAAAGAAGAAATAAGATGGACTGCACACACATGTTCCAACAAAAGCTCATCTTCCATCATATTTTAATAATGCAGTCATTTTCAAAGTCATAAGAGAAACCACTGGAGACTATATTTTGGACATCATTAATGCTAGTTGTTTTTATTATATTTGTTTACGTTCCCATTTTGAAGTGTTTTATATGCTCCTAACACTTCTTGAAGCTGACTAAATCCTCACTGAGGTGTGGATCTTTCCCTCTGAAACCACAACAGAGTTTGGAAACTATTTAGTGATCCTGCAAATTATTCAGGTTCTAGTTGGTCCAGCTTGTTTAGCATCGGGAGTGGCTCTGGGACTCCGCAAAGTATAGTGATAAGCCAGCTGGAAGCATCATGTGTTTCCACTGTCACTGCCAATCCATCCATTTAAACACTGCATTTCATTTTTTTTTCAGACAGCACAGACAAAAACAGAAAGACTTACACTGTAGAAGTATTTCACCCAGGTGGAATAAAGCAAATAACCAAGGTCATCTCGCCACAATATCTAAAGGCTTTCGGTTTAGCGTGCAAAAATTTTATGACACCTACATCGCTTAAGTGAACTCCGATCACTCCGGTGGGTTCATGGTGTTTAAATCCAGCACTGATAAAATTGGTGGTCTGACTTATAAGTAACTGTCTTGCACTGCTCTGTTGCACTGTTGTATGCATGCCAAGAAGCATTTGGTGTTCAGAGACAGAAAGACCAGCATAATTTATAAATAATTATGACGACAACAAAGTTGGCTTGATAAAACAACAAGTAGCCAAGTTATAGACAGTACTGACGCCGCTTTTAGTAGAAATTCTGTCCAAGGTCCAAATTCACAGGGAGCCCCTCCAACCAGCATTAATCACTATTACAAATAATCACCAACTGAAAAATTCACACTGGTCATGTCACTCTGCTCTGCTAGCTAAATTAACGAATATTAAGCTAAGTTTTGTTATTCAGGATTCCTTCACCCACAGTTCAGCTACACTTATTTCTCTGCATTGAATTATTACTTATTATTACTTATTATTCATCGCTGGCTCTCTTCCACATCATGTCTTATGCCTTGTCTTCCTGCCCTAACCCCAACCAGTCGCAGCAGATTGCGACCCCTCCTTGAGCCTGGTTCTGGTAGAGGTTTCTTCCTGTTAAGAGGGAGTTTTTCCTTCCTACTGTCACCAAAAAGCTTGTTCATATGGGTTCATATGATTGTTGGGGTTCTCTCCGGTCTTACAATATAAAGCACCTTGAGGTGACTGTTGTTGTAATTTGGCGCTGTATAAATAAAACTGGATTGAACTGAATTAAGCTATCGGCTCTACTCATACCACTTGCAATGGGAATGAGTGAAGTCAGCTGGAGGAGAGGAGTACCCTTTAGGGAAGAAAGGTTTCTCCTGCTGTCAGCTTCATTGTCAACTTGATGCCTGGTGAAAAGTGACGTCTTTGCCTGTCTTGCATTGCTCATATCCAGTACTGGGTGAAAGCAACTATTTGCTTTGAGCCATTACATTTGGTAATGGCAAGTAATTAAGTAATTTGGCAAGCTAGCTAACAAACCATTAGATCTGGTGTGAATCCAGCTGTTATATAAATAAAGCTGCCAAATACATCACAGAAAGAGAGAAATCACACAAAACATTAGCAGTAGTCATATTCTGTTTGCAGAACTGAAGAGTAGTTCCAAATCCAAGAGAAAAAAAGATTTATTTGGATTTTGCAATAACACAAACCTAGTCAGATCTAGTTGTTTACATCCTATAATACTTATTTTTCCATGAAACAAATACTTCAACTGTTGCTCAAGGGAATTCTGTATAACACAAGGCAAGCGCTCATTAGAATAAGCCTTATATCTACAAACAAACAAAACAGAATAAAGCACAATGACTATATTTTAATAAACATGTAGAACCCTGAGAAGATGCCAGAGCAATCATGAGCATACTAACTTTCCAAAGGAATTAAAGGAATACTTAAATACCAAGCTTCCTTTTTTATTTTTGGGTTTAAAAAAAAACTCGCACATTTTACTAATCAGCTGAGCCTTTTGCCCATTAATATCTTTATAGCGATCATAAAATGGCAAAGATGCTAATGACTAATGCTTATCATGTAGGATCAGTAGCTAAGCAGCTTCAACTGACTGGCTCACTACATGGTTCGTCCATTTCATCCTTTGGCTCATGGAAACTAAAGTCATACCAGGGCCTCCAAAGCACACAAATTCTCTCCCTTTTTGCTTCTGCTCTATGCTTCATTATTTCCAAGCCTTTCAGGCATGAACGTGGCTCACAGCAACCTCAGGCTTTATTTAAATATAATCGATCGACTCTTGATTGCACCGCTGAAAATTTCGTCCACGCATGACAGCGTCACACCCTCAATTTATTCTAACAAGCAATACCATGTGAATACAACCCGAAACACTTATGTTGGTTGGCTAAAAACAAATAAATGCCTAATTGCAAGATGCAAACCACACACGTGTTCAGAGGATGGAAAGGGAAGACACGCAAGTGGAAAAAGTGCTTAAAAGCATTGCAAAAACAGACCCATGTGTTCCTTTAAATTCTAGCACTTTTAACTGAACCAGAAAAATGAATCTACGGGACTAAGTATGTTGCTCTATAACCATGCAATTCAAATTTAGGCGTGCAGCGGGACTTAACATGAAAAACATCAAGCAAAGAAGGCTAATACTGTTAACACGTTCCCAGAACCAGATAACCACATTTGCCATTATCTAGTCTCTATAGTTCTATCAGCCTCACTGTTTCAGCAAGGATCTGTCCCCTCTCTCTGCAATATTTCTTTTGTCACTTTCCCTTTTTCTTGCTCTCAATCTGTCTCCAAGTCTTGCTCTTTTTCCACTTTAACCTATATTATTATCAGCTGCTTCAGTCTCTATACAGCACTGCATTTATTATAATACTGTCAAGGATTTTTCTAAAAAACATGAGAGCTTGAAAGCATAAAAATAAACTATTTGGTAGTAGGTACTGTCCTTCTTTATGTGTGCGGCGAGCTATTACTGATTTTCTAGTATGTCTCCAGTCCAGATGAAGATTTTTTTCTTCTTTTTTTTTAAATTTTCATGTCTGTTCCAGTCTGTCTGTGGGAGGGTGTTTTGTGGTGTGCGCTTGTGAAAGATCACAAGTGACTGTTTTTTTTTAATGTTTTTTTTATTCTTGTGACTCTGGCAGGTATAAAAAGAGAACAGAATACAAAAAAGGGAAGGCTGAAAGAAGATGAATAGAGATGAGAAATCAAGGAGAAATTAGAGAAAAGAGAGATGCATGTGCTGAGAGAGGCTGCACTGAGCAGCAGTGAGTGGGCTGCTTCACAAAAGAAAAGTTTGAAGAGGGATTAAAGAAGAAAATGTCACAGAAAATCTGAGGAATGTGAAGGTTTTCAACTCAATAACAAGGCCAGGCGACAAAATAGTTGCTAAAGTAATGGTGGCAGAGACAAAGATGCCTTCAAAATCCCCCTATCCTGAGCTGGAATGCTTTTGAGACTGTCATGTGACTTTATGGACACTGTTTATAAAGTATTACGACTCAATGACAAGAAAAGTGAACAACAACATTCACCCTTCATGAAAAGGTTTTACCTGCATTCATCTGTCTGGTGTTAATGGACCTGGCTGACTTGTCTTTCATCTAGTTTATAAACCACAAAACACGGTGCACCCTCCAAGAAACCCAAACACAATGCCTTAACCGTGCAACAAAAAAATGTTGCATAATGAGTAGGAAAGCTCTTGAGGACTTTAAAACCTCCATCATCCCTTCATGTTATCCCATTCCTTCAGCACAGCAGTTTGCAGCAGTTTTTTTTTATCTACCCTGTCCCATTCTCACAGCATCAATATTTGCAACCACATAAAATTTTGTTCACAGCTCTCACAGGTGTGGGGAGAAGGCTCTGGGCATACTTGGCTCTGAACAAAACATAATTTTGAACAGTAAAAAAAGAAATTAGATGGTGTAGTTGTTATGACCCCACCTCTGGAACCATATCTACAAACTCGCCAAGGATTGATTCTCTGCCTGTGTGACTCCTTGACTCGTTGGCAGTATTTTCTCAATGAAGGAATGGTACCAAAGAGTGTGAACCACCCATACTGAGGAGAATCATGAGGGTGTGTTTTGTGAAAGATTTTTTTTTTACTTATGTGACATAAAAACAAGAAGCAAAAAGATTTCATTGTTGACTCTGTAGAGGTACTTGGATTTTAGTGGATTTGTCTGGCAGGCCATTCTTTCAGGGTTGTAAGAGGAGCGCTCTTTTGTTGAGAGGGAGACCTACTGCTGTTATGCCGCACTTGAAATGGTAGTCGTTTAAACAACTTGAACAAAAACAGTGTGTTTATGTGTGCTGCAATGCATTTGGCATGAGTCACTGCTTTGATAGTGTTACCTTATTAATCATACTTCTGTGCAGGTTGTTTGGTAGCATCTTACATTTGAGATATTTGAGTGCATAATAATATAACTGACTGAGCAATGCTTTGGAAATTACAGTGATATGAACTATGCAACGGCTAGTTCAATTACATGTAACATATTACATATATTACAGTTTGAAATGCTACAAAGAAAATCTACATATATATGGTTATTTTAAGTATTTTATGCTAAAGAAGAAGACAAAAGATTTGTACCCTGATGCAAAATACTTTTTTAAGAATGTTAAGTCTTCTTAATCGGGAAAAAAAACTATTGACGTTTATGTTCATAGTGTCAGTGTGGTGTTAATACCACATTCATTACAGGGCTAATACTAATAGAGAGTCAATCATACTTGTTCACAATCACACCTACAGTCAGTTTAGGATGTGGGAAAGAACTGGCACGCTTGGAAGACATGTGGTAAATCCTGTGAAAGAGTCTATTTTAACCCAGATCTCTTCCAAGTCTTCTAGTTGTAAGTCTTGAGTTTTGATCTATGCCACCACCTCACCCAGTTTTGATTTGCTCACACTTTAAAGTGGGTTGCTATTATTGTGAATTTTAAACCAATATGTTGTTTCTGCAACTGTTCATACTGTATGTATTGCTTTGGGAATCAGTAGAAATCAACCACTTTTATCATTTGGGTATGAAGATGTGTTTGTAAAAGAGTAAAAACTATGCTTTGAATTTCAAAAAGCTACTGCGTATAACAAAATACCAATAAAGTATTAATTTTTAATGCATGTACAATGACAAAAAAAAAAATAGTGCAATGCAGTTATCTCTGCAGTTACCATCACTGGAATAGTGGTGTCATTATTAGTGAAAAAAGTACTTAAATCATCTTTTCCTACCACTAAAAATATTAAAACAGCAATGAAACAATAAACCATCATTTAAAGGTTTGTGCTCATGTTAAAAAAAACAAAAACGGACTGCAACCTAAGAAAACACCAACAATAAGAAAAACGCTGCAAAAGCACATAAAAAACACAATGGAAATAGGAAAAATGAAAACGGAAATAGGAAAAAACCAAAAGCACAAGGGAAGTGTTTCGGAGAGACAATAACCCGATGGACCAGTTGCAGGAACCAAAATATGCTAGGTAAGTGTGTTTTAATCTCATGATTCATATAATACTGATGACGCATTTTTAGGCTAATAGTTAGGCTAACACACTTACCTCTCATCTTTTCTTTCCTCACAAAACTGATAGATCCTCCACTTCTTCTAAGTGTCTCCCAGCGCAGTTCGTAGCATATTTTGGTTCCTGCAAGTGGTCCATCGGGTTATTGTCTCCCCAGAAACACTTCCCTTATGCTTTTAGAAATCTGTTTTTTCCTATTTCTGTTTTCAGTTTTCTATATCTGTTTTCAGGTTTTCTATTTCCATTTTCCTTTTTCCTATTTCCATTGTGTTTTGTGTGCTTTTGCAGCGTTTTTCTTATTGCTGGTGTTTTCTTAGGTTGTAGTCTGTTTGGCTTCTCAGGGCCACCGTAGATCAGTGATAAGTGTAGGTTAAATTACTGAGACAAGTGGTTTTGGTAATATGATGTATAAAGCTCATTACCTACACTTCAGAAAGTTTAGTCCTTTTCAGTCAGGTCATGGATAACTGAACTATATGCTCAGCTGTAATTCTCAAACCCAAGCAAGAACTGAATCATCACCAGATTCATAAAATGACGACATATAATATAACAGTTTAAACATATGAATATATGTCTGTAAAAGTCTCCCTTTTCATTTAATTAAAGAATAAAATAAATACAAAAACACATACCTTAAGATTGCATTTGTATTTGGAGAACATCCCATTAAAACCGTATTACAAGGAACTGTTTGTGACGATTGAGTGAAATGGGATTTTTCTGCACGGTGAAAAACACCAACGCAAGAGCAAATGTTAAATTCAACCTTTTCAATGTGTAATTAAATCACATAATTACTTTCATGGTAATGTGATTTGTTACACTGTTGAATGGCTGGACTATGCTTACTGTGACATTTCTAACAATTAGCAATCTGGACAGTCATTTCATGTGGTTCATGTTTCTTTGTGTGATTTTTGCCAGAGCACCAAAGGCCCTATTTGTATATTTATTCTTTAACAAATGTCAGCACTGTATTGTAGCAAATGTTGCCACTGTGTTAAATAAGCAGTCTGGCTGAATGGCTGTGCAGATAACCATGTTCTGAAAACATAAGGTGTATTTTACTGGGTTATGAAGAGCGAAATTTTGTGATTAGATGCAGGGGTGTCGTGTGTGCAGACCATTACGGATCATTTGGCAGCTGCTCAAGGTAGTTACTCTTGGTGCTCAAAAGCACAAAGCATATTGTTACTTGTTACCAGGGGTGAACTTCAAACTATTTTCATGGCCACAGTATGTTTTGGTCTAATGTTATTATATCATGCTGAAGAACAAGAAAGAAGTATGAAAAAATATGGCATATGTTAGATTATGCAGTTGCACTGGTAAGTCATTATGAAGAAAGGCAGCGTCCAATTTAATTAATGTTAATTAATTATAATTGCAAACTGAGAACATGTTGATCCTAAAGGAGAGCATTTCATAGATAAGCCGCTATCTGTCATACGGTGTACAGTTTGCTTTGTGAAAACCCCCCAAAATGAAATACTTCAAGAAGACAGGACAAGGACAAATGGGTGAAAATTGGGAAAGTGTAGGCTACTAAAAATGCAAAGGAATTGGGAGTGATGCAGGCATGTTTGTTTCCTTGTCTTTTTCTTGGTTTTGTAAGTCAAGAGCTTTAAGAGTACTATTAGTATCAACTAATCAGATTATAGTAAACCTACAGTGAACCAGTTATGTGAAAAACTAAGCTGCATTAGCAAGTGCTCTGCTGTTGATGCACTGTACATTAGTCAACTGTAGTTCACATTAGTCGCTATCATCATCGGGGTTATGTACTAAAAATAATATTTAGCAATAATTTGTAGTGATTAAACAATTTAGACTTGATTTATAGATAAAGTAATCTTTAGAGATGACAGAAAAGATGTGTACATCAATGTAAATAGCTGACAACGATGTGTGCTGTAACCCAAACAAGATGGGGCCATTGCCACATGTGTTCCTATTGCATTTCTAATAATTCCAACTTGTCAGTAATTAATTGTGTTTTCTTTCAAATTCTCAACTCTAACTGTACCAAGTTTGATGCAGTCCTGGCAAAGAGGCTGGCTTTTCGCTGGTTGTAAAAATGCACAAATGTGCAAATGTACAGTTAAATATGAATCAGAGCTTTTGGTGAATAATAATTTCACTCATAGCCAGTCAAATTACATACCTCATTGCTCTGAAACAACTTTGCCAATCACATCCATCCATCCATCATCCATCCTCATCCACTTTATCCGAGGTCGGGTCGCGGGGGCAGCAGCCTAAGCAGAGAAGCCCAGACCTCCCTCTCCCCAGCCACCTCCTCCAGCTCATCCGGGGGAATACCAAGGCGTTCCCAGGCCAGCTGAGAGATATAATCTCTCCAGCGCGTCCTGGGTCTGCTCCGGGGCCTCCTCCCGGTGGGACATGCCCGGAACACCTCACCCAGGAGGCGCCCAGGGGGCATCCTTGTCAGATGCCCGAACCATCTCAGCTGGCTCCTTTCGATGTGGAGGAGCAGCGGCTCTACTCTGAGCCCCTCCCGATGGCCGAACTTCTCACCCTATCTCTAAGGGAGAGGCCAGCCACCCTTCGGAGGAAGCTCATTTCTGCCGCTTGTATCCGCGATCTCGTTCTTTCGGTCACTACCCACAGCTCGTGGCCATAGGTGAGGGTAGGGACGTAGATCGACCGGTAAATTGAGAGCTTCGCTTTTACACTCAGCTCCCTCTTCACCACGACGGACCGGTGCAGCGTCCGCATCACTGCAGCCGCAGCACCAATCCGTCTGTCGATCTCCGGCTCCTTTGAACAAGACCCCGAGATACTTAAACTCCTCCACTTGGGGCAGGAACTCATCCCCGACCCGGAGTGGGCACTCCACCCTTTTCCGGCTGAGAACCATGGCCTCAGATTTGGAGGTGCTGATCCTCATTCCCGTTGCTTCACACTCGGCTGCGAACCGTTCCAGTGTGAGCTGGAGGCCCTTACCCGATGAAGCCAACAGAACCACATCATCCGCAAAAAGCAGAGATGAGATTCTGAGGCCACCGAAGTGAAAGCCCTCCGCCACTTGGCTGCGCCTAGAAATCCTGTCCATAAAAATTATGAACAGAATCGGTGATAAAGGGCAGCCCTGGCGGAGCCCATCACCCACCGGAAACGAGTCCGACTTATTGCCGGCAATGCGAACCAAACTCTTACAACGGTTGTATAGGGATCGAATGGCCCGTAGCAATGGGCCAGACACCCCATACTCCCGCAACACCTCCCACAGGACACCCCGAGGGACACGGTCGAATGCCTTCTCCAAGTCCACAAAACACATGTAGACTGGTTGGGCAAACTCCCATGCACCCTCAAGTATCCTTGAGAGGATAAAGAGCTGGTCCAGTGTTCCGCGACCAGGACGAAAACTGCATTGTTCCTCCTGTATCCGAGGTTCGACTAACGGACGAACTCTCCTTTCCAGCACCCTGGCATAGACTTTCCCAGGGAGGCTGAGGAGTGTGATCCCCCTGTAGTTGGAACACACCCTCCGGTCTCCCTTCTTAAAGATGGGGACCACCACCCCGGTCTGCCAGTCCAAGGGTACTGCCCCCGATCTCCACGCAACATTGTAGAGGCGTGTCAACCAGGACAGCCCTACAACGTCCAGAGCCTTCAGGAACTCGGGGCGGACCTCATCAACACCAGGGGCTCTGCCACCGAGGAGTTGTTTAACTGCCTCAGTGACCTCGACCCCAGAAATTGGCGGGTCATTCCCCTCATTCCCAGACTCTGCTTCCTCCTCGGAAGACGTGTCAGTGGGATTAAGGAGGTCCTCGAAGTATTCCTTCCACCGTCTGACAATTTTCTCAGTCGACGTCAGCAGCGCACCGCCAGCACTATACACAGTGCAGGTAGAGCACCGCTTTCCCCTCCTGAGACGCCTGACGGTTTGCCAGAATCTCTTCGAGGCAGTCCGAAAGTCTTTTTCCATGGCCTCTCCGAACTCCTCCCACACCCGAGTTTTTGCTTCAGCCACTGCCCGAGCCGCATTCCGATTGCCAATCACAATGATGCTGATTGTTGTCTGATTTTTGCAGTGTCACAAACTGAATCCCATGGACATCAAATCTGCAGCCAGAGGCAGATGGTGTATTTTTTATATAACTGATTTCACTTGTGTGCGTGTGTTTATTTAAATATTAAACACAGTTTTTCCTTTTCTCTTCTTATTTTGAGATCTCTGGTTTTATCACAAAGTCTACCTCACTTTGTTTATTGGTCAATACAGGAGATTCTGAGCTAATAGCTCTACTACTAACTCCTACATTTCCCACAATACTTTATGTACTACTCTATATAACAGCAGCTACAAACCGGAAAACTTAAAAAGAAAGAATTCAGTACTGAATTGATGCTTACATTCAGATTTATTCTTTAAAATTCAAATCACCCTCCATAACTGCTACAGCTACATTGTCCCTTTTGGCTTAAAATCCACTGACAATCTATTCAGTAATTCAGTCTGCCCTCACCTGTCTTTCTGGGGGAGTAAGGGGATTAACACTCTAAATCTCACATGCCTCACAAATAACCCCAGATACACAACAACTATGCAACTATGTGAATACCATTCCTTACACTTGCACACACGCATTAGGATATTTTCACAGTATCACCCATTACCACCCTTTGAAGTGTGCAAGTTGCTAATGGTTTCCCTATTTAGGGAGAGTCTGTGGTCTGTCTGTCCATTAGCTGGCTGACACACTCTGCTGAGTAAACACAACACTTCCAGTGCTCTTGTCCTCTATTCCTCTCTCCCACGCCCACCTTCATTTGTCAGATGAAAGCAGTATGTTCAGTTTGTTATATATTTCAGTGCATTTCTGCGTGTATGTCTGCATGCATGAATGCAGACATGCAGAATCTCATATCTGTGATTATCTGAATAAATCAGAGGACTGAAAGAGATTAGGTGATAGTACAATTAATTACTTGTGAGTCTCCAAAAAATCTGAATATAACTGAAATGGAAATATTTCAAGTCTTTTTTAAATCCAGTCTCAGATATCTCAGAGCTTTTAGAATATTTTTTAGGTCAATTAAAAAGTGATATACAGCACAGCAATGTACACCTTCTGAAAAGTATGTTTTTTATATACTTAGTAAATGGTTGGGGCTCCTTTACTATGAATTAATGTGTTCGATCAGCGTGCGGCACTGCTGATGAGTCACTGAAGCCCAGGTTGCTTTGATACCAGCCTTAAGCTCGTCTGTATTTTTGGGTCAAGTGTTTCTCATCTTCCTCTTGACAATGCAGTTGGCTGGCCAATCAAGCGCAGTAATAACATGGTCAGCAAACCATTTTGTAGTACTGTTGGCACTGTGAGCGGCTAAGTCCTGCTGGAAAATGAAATCAGCATTTCCAAAAGCAATCACTGAGTGTTTTTTCCTCCAGAAAGACTAATCTTTTCAAGCTGTTGCATCTCCCTCTTTATAATCTGAGCTCCTGTACTGATATATTATTGGATATTAAGACCAATATATCCCAAATTCATGAATTAACTTTTCTTGACGATAAACTCGAGGCTGCTGTCATTTTTTTTCTACCACATTTTTTGTCAGTTTTCCATTAATATGCTTTAAAATAGCACTCTGTGAACAGCCAGCCTTTTCAGCACAGACCTTCTGTGGTGCATCCTCCTTGTGGAGGGTGTTGATTATCATCATCTGGACAACTGTTAAGTCAGCAGTATTCCCATGATTGTAGTTCGATGAAATGATCTAGACCAAGTTTTACATGTATTTACTGTTACTGTTTGAATAGTAATTTACTTAAACTCAAAATTAAATATTCAAATAATAATAATGAACTAGATTTATAATTTGCACATGGTAAGCTATAAACACAAGAGAGGCTGGAAATATTTCACTTTACATGTACTAAGAATATGTTTTCCTTTTTGAAAAGACTTACAAAAAATGTTCCCCATTTCCTTTATACAAAATACAACGGACACAAAAATATGAGGCAATTGTTGTTTAAATAAGCCTTACTTTTACTTTGCAATATGTCTAAAACAATGTCTAGAAACAGGGAGAGGATAGCAATTTTCTTTTCTCCATCAGCTGAACTAGCACTGGAAGAACTGGAGTAGCTCAGGAAACTCTGCCCTCAGAGGAGGCAGAGAGGGTGAGTAATAGCAAGTCAAAGTAA